>NW_026535284.1:11563881-11887977 GCF_026225885.1 Hylaeus anthracinus
TCTTCTTCTTCTTCTTCTTCTTCTTCTTCTTCTTCTTCTTCTTCTTCTTCTTCTTCTTCTTCTTCTTCTTCTTCTTCCTTTCATGCGAGCCGGCCCGTTAATCCTCCACGGATCCCGGCAGGATCCCACGGAGATGCACCGAGGGAATTTGCATACAAGATCTTCTGGCATCTCCTCCTCCCCCTCCTGCCCCGGCCTGCGCAGTCTGGTCGTCCCGCTGTCCCTCTTGGCCCTCTCGATCGGGCAACGCGCGTCCTTCTCCGCCTCGCGTCGCCATCGCGACTCGCTTGCGCCGCTATTCCCGGCTTCGAATCTTTCGGCTTCACCTCCTTTCTCCTCCCATCGCGCGGGAGGATCGTCCCTCCCCCCCTGGAGCCACGGGGAGTACTTTGTTCGGCGGTCTGTCAGGGTACAGGGCAGAAACCGATCCGCCGTTGGAACAATGGAGTGGACTCGAATTCAAGGTCCACGACGACCTTGGCGAGGTGCTCGCGATGGTCGAGGACCGGGTGCTCGTTAGGGATAGGCTAGAACTTCGGAACGGGAAGTATTGTTTTCCAGGTGAAGGGAGTTTAGCTTTTGCAAAAGTTGGGGGTGGATAGTTTGCGATTTAGGTGATGGATACGAGTGGTCCTCATTAAGTATGGCAGTGTTCAGTGGGAGTAATCGAATCATCATTGATACTGATAGGTATTGACTTTGGAAAATTGTGTTGTTACAAAAGATTAACTGGAGTGACAAACAGGTGACATCTCTTTGTCTATCATCTACGCCTCACCCGAAAATCTTCCTCCACTCTTCTGAAATCTCTCGAGTCGATTGAAAAATACCTAGGTACGGTTCCCGTGTTGTTCGTCTACAAATTGTGTAACAGAATTACGACGATTTCGGTGGACAGAGAGGACCAGTTGTTCCGAAACTAGGGGCAATTTTCCGGAAGCGGCGGCCGCAGCGAACAGAGGCTTGGTCCCCGGGTAATCCCGTAGGAAAACTCATTCGATCCGATAACCCCGAAGAATTTGACGCGGGGGCTGGCCACCCTCTCGCTCCCCTTCCCTGGAGTTAATCCGAGCCATATACGCGAGCGATTACCGTTAATTATATTTTCCTAGCGGGCTCTCACGAGCACGCCTGTGTGTTTGCGTTGTGTGCTCCTGCCACTCGTCCCGCGCGCGGGAGAGCACGTGGCGTTCGCACTCGAGCACCCCCAGGGCCGCCCTTGATCGGAGTCATATCACTGGGGCGCTCGATAAAGGAGATTCCTCATGAAAAATTGACAAATTTTACGTATTAACGCGTTGACTGCCAGACTAATATCCTTGAAAATTTCTACTGTGACTAAGCATTCCTTCCGGACTGTTGGAAACTACATAATCAAACATTTATTTGATACTTAACATTCAGAATTAATTTTGTTTGTCTTTATGTTCAACCCGGTCATCGCGTGCAGTTTCTAGAAAAGCGTGTGACTGGCATTTATACTACGAGTTAGAGGAAAACGTTTGCATTGGAAATTGCATAGGGCGCTGGTAGCACTAACGCCAACTCTGGGCGTTCGCGTGGGTGTGGGTGCGTGTTTTCGCCGACACAGAGGGTAGGAGAGGGTGGTCTGACTCGAACGCCGTGGGAAGGGTGTGGACGAGAGCGGATCGCCCTCCCTCGTCAGCGGCTCCTGTTCCTCCCTTAGCGTTAATACGTCGGGCGAAGGGCAGGATTAAATTGGCACCAATTACCAGCAAAACACCCTCCAACGCACTTTCTCCCTCTCCCTCCCCGTCATCCCCTTCCCTTCGAGGTTCCTCCTGGCCGCCAACGTCACGGCTCCCCCTGTTGACGCCCGCTGTGCGTGGCATCCGCTTTACGACCACCCTCCAGAAAAGAAAGTCCACCCCTAAGTGGCGCAACGATATTACATTATGAAAATATACATCCCCAGCTGATGCGGCTGGTGGAACGATGTAATTATCGAACGTCTCGCGTTTCGGTGTCGCACGGATATCTGTCCACCTCGAGGATACGCTCTAATGGTGATTAGAAGTGGGAAGCTGAAAATCTAATGGGAAATATAGGTAAATGAAAAGAAGGATGGTGGAAGACTCCATTCGTGGAGTCTCCAGTACTCGAATATTAATTTGAATGTTTAGAATTAGAAGACGATTACAGAATTCGAAGCTCTAGATGCGAAACACCTAGCAGTTCTTTTCTAAACCACGTTACTTGCCAGGTGGTAACAGCCTTTAAGAAACGCTCCTAAGATAGTTCACCAGAAAGGTCTCACTATATACCTATATCCTCCATCAGATTCAGGACAAAACATCGCACAATCCACATGGCATGATAAGACCTCGTTACTTTTCCAACACTTCCATTCCTACCCCGCAATTAAATTTCTCGACACCTCCCAATTTCCACTCCCCCAAGAAATTCCGTGTCAAATCCAAACAACACCTCGAGCCAGCTTCTCCACTCGCCATCAGAATCCCAAACCTGATCGAAACGAGCGAGCCTCGCGAATAATATTCCATCGATACCCGAGGCACGCGGCGGCGCGAGTTCTCGCAGTAATTTTCCACGAGCCGAGGAGGATCGCGTGATGTCCTTTGCCTTCGACGCACGCACGCGTCGCGCAAAAGGCGCGGGAGACGTCGACGCGTCGCGCCAAGGGGAACGACGTCGACGGAGACGACGACGGCCACGTCGACAACGTCGGGCGCGTCGTTTGTCCGCACGGATGGGCGGTTCCGAGGCGAGGAATACCGCGTGCGGCAATTGGTCGACGCAGTCGTTACACTTATCGCGTCGCTCAACGTGTGCACCTGAACGAGGGCCGTGCACCTTGAGAAACAAGCGGCTCGTGGGTGTGGGAACGCGCCTCTGGCCGCTCCGCGCCATTTGCACCGCGGTTTTGCGGTTCCATGCCCTCCCCCTCTGCCTAGGGATTTTCCTCTGCGGCGGCTACGCGGTTGCTGAGGCGGGAGGGAAAGAACGCCGCTTGGTATCGGGTAAGCTGGACCTGTGAACATTGCTGGATAGGAAGGCTAATCTTAAGGCCTTGCCAACTCCTGAGCAACGAAATATATCTAGAGTCGCAAAGAGTCAAATCGTCCAATAGATAGGGCGGGTGTGCCAGAGCGTCTTGTATCGCGTTATGAAGTTACACGAACGTAATGTCGTCTGGAGTCCGGCGAAGAAGGAAGAGGAAGGAGCGCGCGACAGTGGGAAAAAGCCGCGGGAACGAGACCGTGAAAGCTGAAGAAGGAGAGGACGATAATTTATTATGCTGTCAGTATGTCGCTCACAATGACCGCCTCCTCGATTTTAGTGACACGACGATTATCGTCGCGGCCGATCTCGGCCGATCATCGTTAGCATGAATAACGTGACAATGGTAATCCCTTTCGTGAAAGTGCTAACGGCCGTATACGTGCCACGACGCCAGATGTCGTCCGGAGAATGTAGAAGAGATCGCCGTGTCGCGAGGGATCCCGAAGAGTAGGAAGAAGAAGAGGAGGAGGTAGCGCGAGGACGTTCACCACGAAATGCGAACGGTGGGGCCTCGACACGTGGCGCGTACACGCTCGTCATCCGATGAAATGCATCTAAAAATATTTGGCGACGCGGCGTGGAGCGCTGCCATCCAAGAAAAATGAGAAAAACGGGGCCTCTCGGTTTTAATTTGGCCATTGGAACGCGACGATTCCTTCTGCTGGAGCCACGATACGCTTGGTTCTCGTGGAAATTTTACTTGGGATAAAGAGGCCTTAGAGAATGGAGTCTCCGGAGAAGATGACGTGATAGTTACTATGTTCCCCACGAGTCGGAAGTAGATATTCTATTACAAAGAGAGTGAGTCTGCAATGCCAAAACATTGGATTCCAAAGAAATCGAAGGCACATGTGCTCTAACCTTGGCGAACGTTGACTCATGTGCTCTCAGTTGTCACCTGAAAACAATCACAAATAGCAGATGAAAGAAAAATAATAGTAGAAACCCTTTCAAATAAAAATTCACTGCTGATACGATACAATGTGTTACCAATACCCTTTCCTTAAGACAATCACTATCACATAAGTGTCGCTATTATTTTAAATCCTCTACCCCCCCCCCCCCCCCTCCCCGTATGAAAAGTAAGGTCTCCACAGCATCGTGGACGTTTCTCAAACGTAGAATCTGTCCCTCACCGATCCCTGGGGGCGGCGAAATATTCTCGAAGCAGTTTCCAAGGGTTGATCGCGACCAAGGGAGGCCGTCGTCGGATGCCAGACGGGGGTGGTTTGGCGAGGGGGTGTGGGCGGCGGGAAGGAAAGTGGCCCCGTTACAAGTTTTACTGCAGTTTTGCGGCTCGGGACTGCGAGCGCGTAACGGCGGGCAATTGAATTTAAATATTCAATTATGCGATGTGTAAATGAAATAGAAGTCTTATGCAAATGGCTACACGCTGAGGGTTGTTGCAAATTTAAAGGGTTAAATATTTATTAGCGGAGGGTTAACCGAGATTTATAGCCGCGCTGCCGGCAGGCTCTTCTGTTGATATTCCCTCACAGACGCGTCCACCGGTGCCTTTGAGAATCGTTTCGCTTCCAGCCTCGTCCTTGATGATCGATCCTATGGTCCTTAATTCGTCCTTGCCACGAACGCGCGCCGAGGATGGACTTAGAAGTCCAGCTTATCGCTAGAACCGATTCTCTTTCACTTAACCCATTAAGTATTATGGTTTCGTGTAGAAGACATTTAGAAAAATGTTGTTACTTGGTGTAAATAAATTAATTAATTTTCCTAATTAAACCATAGATCCAGAAGTCTGTCCCTATAGAAGGGGCCACGATTATAGAAGTTCCTTCGATATTAGTATCCCTACTTCTAAGACACCTAATATCAGAAAATAATTTTTCCTTTTGGATCGAGCATTTTTCTAGTTTTGAAAACACTGTTATTTTGTGTTTCATGGGCTAATGCCCGTGACCAGGATAAACGTCCGAATGTAATTAATCAGCGAGAGGCGATGATGCTCCCTGATGGCCGAGTTGACGCCTTAATTAAAAAGGACACGAAGGTGTTCTTGCATGCAGGTGGAAAGGATCTCGAGAGGCCTGCCTTGTATGAAGTTGAAACAAATCGATCTTCTTGAATTTTCTCTTGAAAAATGGACATACAATATGCCATTGTTTCGATTCTTAATACTATTACGCTACGTACAATAGTTTCCTCCCTAAAATACAAATTGTTTAGGACTCCAAAAAGTCAGACCCCTCGAGGCTGTTATTTCGAGCGGAAATCTCTTGTCTATCGGTTCCGGTGAAAATTACCAGACAACGTATTTTTTTTTTTTGTTTTAACTCAACAAGGCTAACATTTATTTATAATGAAAATACGTTGATTGAGACAATAGTTTAAACAAGTATCATTATCGGTAATATATTATCGCTATGTACTGCTAGTCGTATACAATGTTCGGCTGAGTTTTCCATCGTCGTCGTCGTATCGTCTCTCTTTCTCCCAGTCTCTCTTATCCATCTGTCTCTCACTTAAGCCTAGTAAAAGTTGTAATCGTAAACACACATACATGCACAATGTCCGTCGATACGAGAACTCGTCGCCCATGGCGTATCTATTGTATAATCGTGCGACCCCGGTTAATTGAAACAACGTGTACGTCTCCGTTCGCGTTGGCGAGTCTGCTTCCATTGTGTATACATGCGTTCCCCTAAGTGTCAGTACGCGATTCGTAAATCCATCGAATCCCCTCGAGTAACGTCGGTCACTCGTCAAACGTTAACAAACCGCAGAAACAATACGAAACAAAAACGTAACACTATCCGAAAAAAAAAGAAACGAGACATTCTCAACAAATTTTCTCGCGCCCAGTCGGTTCCAGAGATGAGAAAAATTACTACGCGAATAAAAAGGCTAATGGTTCAGGCTCTATTCATTCGATAAAAATTAAAATTTATACAATTATAGAGTGAAATATTTCATAATGAAACTATAAATAAAAGATTGAAATATCTCACTGTGTACGAATAAAAACTATCACTATTCACAAAGTTCTTACCTATGTAAAATTTTCAAATAACGAATAAAAGATAACGAGATCTTTCTCAATCGTCGCATATTTAATAGAAATAAGAATTTTATTTACAGAGTGAAAATATCTATAGTGAACAAAATAAAATTTAATTGTTCGATCGAATACAATTTCCCCCATCTCTGAATGATTCGAGCGACAGAAAACAATAAATGTAGCTCACACGCGGAACGCAATCGAGCGAGTATTTTCACGGACCAGTTTGACCACGATCGCGAATGGATCACGAGAAGAGATCAAAGATCGAAGGGTGAAACGTTGAAGGGTTGAAAAAAAACCAAACGTCGGTCACCCTTCCCTAAATGCACTCGCATCCTCGCGACAGTGGACAAAATGTTATTTATGCTACCGTCTTCTCCAAAATTTTACTCTCGATAGTTGTTATGAGATGTAACTTGGCATTAAAAATTTATTTCTAAAGCGTCCTTAATAGCAATTGAATGAGAAAGTATTCCTTCTTATTTCTAGGTACCAACTGTTGAGAGTAAAGCTCTAAAGTAGACACTCAGCACCGTTAGAATCGATTACTTTCTCGAAAAGAAAGGTGCATCTATATTTTGAGAAGCTGTTTGACCCATTTTTCGTTTCGAATCGCTCCTCGATTGGCGTTAATTAAGTACACAGTCTGGGCGCACGTGAGCGCCTGCTCTGCACCTCTATGGCACTATGTATTCACGTTAGTCTCCTCCAGAGACGAGCAAAACTCTTATCTACATATAAATCTCGAATAAAACGAATAAAAAATAAATAACCCTTTATTCGTTACTCATTGAGCAAAACCTAGAATTTGACTTGTGGAATGAAATATTTCATGGCACTGAACAAAAAAGTATTTTAGTCGCGAATAAGTCGCTGTACGTTTCATTTTATTCGTCCTACACTAATCGAATAAAATTTTGCTCGTCTCTGGTCTACTCTCCTACGTGTTGCTCGAGAAGACGCTCCGCGATGCGTCCAGTCGAGCCATTTTAAGCGTAATTGAAACTAAAGTTGGGCAAAATCCTGACCCAGAAATTTCGTCGAATAAAAGTTAAAAATTGAATTACAAAACCGAGTAATTTGTCGACGAATGAAAACTTAATTGTTCGTTCGAATAAACGTCACAAATAAAACATTATACGTCTGTTTTATTCGTTATCTGTCATGCTGAATAGAATTTTGCCCATCTCTGATTGAAACCGAATTCTCGGACGGTCGAGCGAGCGTCCCTTAAGTACACTTGCTCGAAAACTCGATAGAACAGAAACCAACTTACAAAAAAAAAAAAAAAAAAGAAAAAAGAAAGAAAAATTATAGTGAAACAAGAAGAACGTCACTCGCTCTCCACAGGAACGGTAATACGCTTCCGTGAACGCATCACGCGAATCTTCGAGCGATTCCGCGCGATATTGGAAGACGTAAAATAAGAGTTCAATCACCACAAATGCGAATGCACGCCACTACTCGAAAGCATGCACGCCAAACCTTTCGAATAGCAGCGTCCAATTTTCAGTGGTCAAATAAATCGATACAAATATACAAATTCGCGCGAAACGATTAAAGATATATATATAAAAAGAAAAGGAAGAAAAAATTAGAAATTGAGCGTGGTGGTTCGCGCACGTCTCTGAATATCGACGTACAATCAAACGCAATGGAGAACGTCTCACGTTCTCCAGGTATCCTGCAACGCTTCCGGTTCCCTTGTTCCGTTAGCCCTCTGTTCGGACACTCCACCTCTTGAGGGGCCCAATGGTGGGGGGGGGGGGGGCAAGCAAGTCGAGAGACCTTCCGCGCAGGTCTCTCGACCCTAGGTTCGGCACTCGTAACTAGGGTTCCGACCGACCGGTGCCGAAGCTCACCTTCCGACCTCCGTACACACCCTTGTTGCTTTCGTTTCCATTTTTTTTTCCCGTTCGTTCAATTTCTCTGATTGCGATCTGGCCGCCGTTATCGCCGCGGCGTATCTCACGGAACGGAGATCTCCTCCTGGTGCCCTGCGCCCTTCACCCTGTTTCCGTGTTACGTACCTGTCATGTGGGGGCCAACATTTGTTCCCCGTGGACCCTGTGTCGTATACATACTAACCCCTCTCTCTTTTGCTCTCAGGTAAATGTCTCCCGCACGGTCCACGCGAGGCGTGTTGGTGAACCGTGCGTGTACCTCGTGGAACACCGACTCGAACGCTCGCGTAAAAGTCTCGTGTACTGCTATGATTCATGACGACTTTGTCTCGTGTATGCGTGTATAGTTTCCTCCGAGTATGTGGATTCATCCGTATGTAGATATGTCCCACGTATGCGTGTGTGTAAATTGATGCGTGTATGTGTGGGTGTATAGGAAATGCTAATTCCAGGGTCAAGGAGCTCGCCTGAAAGGCTCGGGCAACAGCGGGGCACCAGCTGGGGGGCTCCGTTCTTCTGTTCCTGGCGCATGGTTGCGCAGGTTTCATCGTTTCAGCTGAACACAAGGGTTATTTAGTACGGGGATTGGGGGTGGACCTCGCGCGCCCTGCCGGCCAGGACTTGTACCTCACACAACTCCCTAGTTACGAGTACCGAGACCTAGTGTGGCGATGATTGGTTCCGATCGCGTACGACTCGTGGGCGTCTCGCTGCGTTATCGCGCGTCTTGGGGTTGGCCTCCGTGTTGCCTTCGTGTCGGAAAAGCCTGATCGAATCTCGTTCATACGGATCGAGTCACCCTGTTCAGGATACTGTACATGGATCCTCGGTTCGCGTGGAATCTCGTAAGCGAAACGGAATTTCGTTGTCAGGTATGGCTAAAAGTATGGTTCCCTTGAGTATAAATCTCGAGATCGTGGATCCAGGGAGTATTCTGAGCAAGGTGAGATATGTTCGATCCGCGTTAGTCTACAACCTGTCCCTTCGTGTCCTTTTCATCAGCGCTCTCGGGTTAACCACTAGTCGAAGCTACTAATAAGTTAGAAACTATACGTCTATCTTCGCTACGGTTTTCGATTCACTCTCACGTTTTCTCGCTGACCTCATATATATATATATCTCTCTTTCTTTCTCTCATGCACGCACGCGATTCTTAAATTAATTCGAACCGTTCCGTTTAAAAATAGACACAAAATTCATCTTGTCACGCTTATAAGCCTTAATCCTATTACGTATATCCTGATCACGGTTAATATTTCGTTTAGCAATTAATCGTATCGTCTCCATCGAGAACGGTCTGTTTCGGAACCAGAAGACAGACGATCGCGTAAAAATGTCACAAACACGCCAAACCGCGTTAATGTCGACAACAAAAAATAGCGCGATTCGATCCCCCGGTCTGCTAAAGAAGGTCTCGACCATTTGGACACCTGAAGAAGAGGAAACGGATCCAGAGAACCCCACCGATAACCTCGAACCCTCCGTGAGAACTGGTCGAGCCAACTGAAGGATAGTCGAGCAACGAAAGCGTCCGAGGAGACGTCGAATCGCGCGAACCGAATCTCTCGAGACCTCGTTGAATCGCTCAAACGCTCGAAATTGACGCGCGTGTTTCGCCTAACTACGTGTCCATTCGTGAATGTCCCTCATGAAAATCGCTAGCAAAATTGAGAGCTCTTTTGGATTAGCCTCCATGATGGATGACTGTCTTGGTACTCAAACTTGGAAGAATCCCTTGTTTAGGATGATATGCTTAGACTGTTCTAGAGGCTACAGACGTAAATAATTGCTCAAAAGAAACGTTACAAACAAATAGAGCTCGAAAAGTTCGATAAGAACCCTGAGGTAAAGACTTAGAAGGAACGAGGCTATCACTCGAGCCTATAGCCTGGTCAGTTGATGCCGTTTGAAAGAAAACTATAGGCAAGGACGTTAATCGAGCCCAGGGACCTCGTTTAACTTGTCGAGCTACACGTCAGTCTGAACGATAATTGTGAACCACTTGGAGTTGTACGGCCAAAACGACTGTACAACCATCGTCGCGATATAACACTAAGATTTCTTACGTCTGCAGCCCCTAATTCTTTCAATAGCGAATTTTAGGAGTGAAAGCCTCGAATGGACACCCAGCATGAAGACGTTGTGGCCCACCTTGTCGCCCTTCCGCAAGAGCCGCGCCCTTCTAATGCCCGCTTTGCTCGCGAATCCGCGCGCTGTTCGCCGCACCGCGAGAGACCTTGGAGGAAACAGAAGGAGAATGGGGAGGGCGCGCGCATTGGTGCACCACGTGGCGAACCACGTGTCCCGTCCCGACGTCTCCACGACGCTCAACCGAAGGAAGAACCGAGCAACGTCGGCGCCGGGACGCGGAATCGATTGCACAGCTATGACAGCTCGTTTCGAAGACACCCGACTTTCCAAACTGAAGACACCTTCAATACTCGAATTTAGATTCTTCTCTGCTGCGAACCTCGAGGTGGACACTGTCGATGCTTCCAAAATTGACAAGCTGATTCTTCCAGAACTGATCCAAAATGTATCGTGATATCGCAGATGCATGTGTGCTTGGACTACCCATTGATAGAACGTGTATCAATTAGCCAATCTACCAATATGAAGCGTATCTATTATCTCGGAACATGTTTCGTGTCAACGCATTCAAGCTTGGACCTCTACGCGACCAAATCGAACAAACTTTACGCGTGTGATTATGTATCGAGGATCTACGGTTCCAGCTTGAGAGAGAAGCGAAGTAACAGAGAGGAGGCAAAGACAACACAGAAATAAAAATCGTGAATGGAACTCAAAAGCCAGCCAAGTGCCAAACAATGTAACGCCCCGGACACTCGTGTGCAACGTACATGGAAATTCCGACAAGTAGCGCCAGTCCAACAATTCGCGGTCTACATCGACAATCTGAACCCCCTGACCCCTGGAGTGACACGTCCCCGAGAAATCGTCGCGAACAGAGCTCCGAGGATCGAGCAGGCCCACCTAGGTACAGCTTTGAGTTCGCGCGTCGTAGATGGCGCTGCGTTCGAGCCTCGCGACAGCAGCGCTCCGGAAGTCTCCATCGACTTGGAGAACGGAAGATCAGAAGACACAGCAAACGATTCCGATCGCGCAAAGGGAAAACGTCTCTCGAGAAGCTTGAAAAAAAAAAAAGATAGGAGGATCCAGACGTCGACGACACGCCAGCCAACGCGGGCGAAATACTCGAAAGGATCGAACGACGTGGACGATGCAACAGAAGTTAGAAGACAGAAGAAGGTGTGAGAGGGAGATAAGAAGAGAAAAAGGTCTGGCGGTATCGGCACGGAAGTCGCGTCTATTACGAGCACGGATAAACGGCCGAGCTGATGCTGTGGTAGGCGGCGAGGGCGGCGTGCGCGTGCGCTGGGGGCGCGGATGCGGCTGCGTGCGGCGAGGTGGCCATCGCGGATGCCGCCGCGGCTGCCATCATCATCTGTTGGTGCGTACGCTTTAGGGAGTTGGGAGTTGTGGCGGCGCTACTTGGGGTAATAGCAGTAGTAGTGGTGGTGTTCGACTGCGGCGCAGGGTGGTGGTTTTGGCTTTGGTTTTGGCTCAGTTGCAAGGGGGTGGTAGTGGCGGTACTGCCGATACCGGCGTGATTATTATTATTATTGTTATTATTCTGGCTCTGGTGGTGATGGTGGTGGTGATGGTGATGGTGGTGGTGGGGGGTGATCGCGTCGTGCGGATAGTAAGACGTTGACGATGGTGAGGTACTCACGACGTCCGGCGTGCTGGCTCCGTCCGTGTGGCTGGTGCTGTCCGCGGTGCTTCTCGGTCCGCCACCGTCCAGACCGTTACCGATCTCGGGGGGTTTCGAGCTCTCCCTGTCGTCGATCACCAGGTCGATCGGCATTTTGCCCTTCAGGCAGCTGATGTACCGGTGGCAGAAGTTGTCGCACAGCTCGTGAACCTGCGAACCAAAAAACACATAGGTCAATTTCACTATAAGACACTTTAAAATATAATCGAGAACGTTAAAATATATAGACTTTTTTAACTTGATCATTTCATATTTTGCCTTATTTTGTCGTAGAGTCTCCTACATATATACGGGATTAACCCAATTTCACTCCAACTTCACCAAGATACAAGGAACACCCCGATCCTGACTATTCCCTTAACGCGTGCACCCTGGACCCACTTCAATATCGTCATCCCACCCGAAGGACCCGCGATCGTTCCCTGTAAAGCGTTCACCCGGTATTTTCACCTCGAGCCGAGGGTACCGAAAAGATCCGGCCGATACGGACGCTGGTATCGATACACAAAGATGGAGGAGAGGCCGTCGAGGAGTTCGTTGCATCTCGAGGCCGTGGAAGCGGGTCCGCAAGCGCGAGACGAGCCTCGCCGCGTCCACGGGGCGGGAGGGAGACAGAGATAGGAGGTCTGACCGGTGTCCAGTCGACCAGAATGTTATGTATGCAAATGAGGTCTGACAGGCCTATAGGATACCCGGTCCTCCGCCGTCCTCCTCACCGGGTTCTCTTTCTCCTCCCGCTCTCCCCTGACCCAATCCTCGTCGGTCGAGCCGACTCGCCGCTGCCCGGCTTGGCCAGGCTTGATTCGGTTTAGAAAAAATGTATTATATAAGCAAAAGCAAATAAAAACGCTTATCTTGTTATATGTAAATCGACGCGAAAGAGGGGTACGGAGGGCAGGGAGGAGGAGGACCTCGAGGCGCATTACGAGGCGGCGTGTCTTCCCTCGTTGCGAGACCGCGTACGCGGGTTTCTTCCCTGTTCTCTCGTCGGGGCTTCCCCGGTCTCCCTGCCTCTCCTCCGTCCACCTAGCGTGGATACTTACGGCCGTCTTCTTATTAGGCATTTATATGTAATAGAGAAGACGGCCATCTTTGCCGTAGGCGGCACCGTCCAATGGTGGAAGGCCAACACCGACCCGTAGACAATGCACGCGTTTATCATGCGTTAAGCGTATGCGAGAGGAAGGCTCGTTGATCGAACGCGAGCCCGATGCACAGGACCGATCCTCTGTCGAGACGATCGCCGCCGAGTCGACGTTCCACCGGCAACGTGCATACGATATTTCACGATACCCTCCCTTCCAGCCACGTTCGCCATCTCAACTCGAGACGCTTCTCACCGGAGCTGTCGCGAATGGTCCCTCCTTGGATGCTTCGGGGGCCACCGGTTTGGGATCGATGCCGCTGGTCCGGGATTCCCGAGCTGAATCTGCGACTGATCTGGCTGGGCCAGTTGTTCGGGTCTTTGGGAAATGGTCGAACGTGGATGGCGTTAGAGAAGCTGGAGATTGGGAGGAGACGTGGACTGTCGACGGTGAAGCACGAGTCTGAGAGTTGCTGGTGGGAGTGTCGATGATTGCAGTGGGTGGATGTTTTCTAGTATTATCCAAGATACTGGATGTCTGTCACCAGTAGTGAAAAGATGGAAATAGGAGAGTATTGCTATGAGATAGGTCCAATTAATTGTTTAACATTTAAAAAATAGGATCCCTTTCCAAGATTCTACATTGCCTAATCACGCCTAACCACACGATATTTCACGATAGCCCCTTTCCAGGTCTCTCCAGGCTCGCCTCATGGGAAAATCACGTTCCACAAGCAACTGACAAAGACCTGATATCGGGTCAGCTTCGGTTCTCATGCCAGCCCGGCCAGGGTTCGCCAGAATTTTCTCCGAAGTACCAATGCGGTAACACAATGCCTCCACGAGATGACTAGACTCTCTTTAACGCGGGGACCAAAGGGCGGCAAGAGGGGGCGGAGGGCCCCGAAGGACAGCAGCTATAATGCCGGACTGGTTAGAATTTGATCCGCCGGGAGTCGAGTCGAACCGGCCGACAATGCTCACCGAAGAAAAGAAACGAGGCCCCGGTTCATTCCTTCTCTCTTCTTCTCTCCTCCGCGGCTGGATCGCCGAAAGGACCACGCAGAACGTTCACCTACATATACCGACATCAGGACGCTTTGCGCGCGGGAACACGGATATCGAGCCATTTTTTAGCGCGCCGTTTCGTTGGCGGGAAACGAAAATCAGAACTGGAATGAACAGCCAATCGAGTCAGGCTTGAAAAATAATTGCTCGCTATTGTTCAAGTCTATACTTTCTCTTGGACTAGAAACTGATCTCCTTTTCCTCATTTCCGTGAACCTCTATCAAAGCTGTTTATCGACATCGATCTTCCCTTTTCAGGGCCCACGTAGAACACGATACGAGCAAGTTTTTGCGAACTATCGCGGCCCTTTGACTCGCGTCACCCTACACCGCAGACGATCATCTCGACCTGCTTGACACAGGATCCAAGAGTCTTTGGCGATACCGAGTACACGACTCCTGGGTGGAGTCTTCACGAGCAAAAGGTCCTCGTGGATCTCCATCCAGAGCTTCCTCGGGTGCATCGCGAGTCTAGGACACGCGATACAGACTTGTAAGTGCCCCTATCCTCCTCAGCAAAGGGCAGCGGTGTTACGGTCGCTCGGTAATAGAACGCCGCGCGAAAACGTTCTCCAAAAAGGAGAGGTGTGGTCCAGGCAGAAAGGTGGACGAATTCGATGACGAACGACGCTCATGGTCCTCGTGACGTATCGTATCCTATCGCTGGTCGCACGGTTGACACAGTATACGTTGGTCCTAGAGTCAAGGATACGCTAGGTGGAACACAGCGCACTTCGTTGGTATCTAATTCAGCCGGGACCACCGTCTCGGATTTTCTGATACGGGGAATGCTCTGTCGAGTCAACGGGGCGAGGGGAAAGCGTTGCGGGGGCACGGAAAATATCGAGTGTCTCAAAGGATCGCCGTTTCCAGCGACGTGGCGTTCGTTGATCTCCTTCTAGCCGAGGTAGCCTTTCTCGGGGCACGGTCCACGGCCCACTGCTGATCTGTGTGGGTTTGTCAGTGGGGACATCGTGCTGGCACCTATGTAAGTGGTCTTGCTTAATTACTTGAAAATTTGCACGACGAGCTGCAGTTTCTGCCAAAGATGTAATGGGTTCGCGAATATGAGCGACTTTTGTTCACTCCACTAGAGACTCCACTTGTCCTAATTGTACATTCGGTGCTGTTTATGAGCCGTTCATTGCGATTCATTTTCCAAGGAGGTAAAGTCTGCAAGGGTCCCCTGAGTTATAATCTTCGTCCAAGATGATGAATGAATGAGAAGCACTGGTCCAGCGTGGGAGAAAGCCCCGCTATCGTTGGAATTATCCGCGCGAGTATTTAATTTCCACAAGTAGACGAACGTAAATTTTCTCGAACGGTCCCGAAATAAAAGGACCAAGGATATTCGTCGCGATGGGATATCGCTTTCATTACGTCCCCGCGAACGCTTCTCGTGTTCCCGTGGGGTACATGCGACACCAGAGGCAACGCCATTACCGGAAGGTGGGCTCCGTCTGTGTACAAGCGCCAGAAGAAACTCAAATGGCCGCGCGACACCGGCGACGTTGTCGCTTGTAACTCGAGATTATTCCCATTTTATAGCCGATTTAACAAGCTCCACGGACGGGGGTGTCGGTTTGTACTCGCGCGGAGAAGAGAAATTGTCGACCGGATTTCACCGGGTGCCCCGTTCAGGACTATCCTCGCGGACACGTTCGTTCCTGCGTGCTGTTATTTGACTATAACAACCTCTTACGTTTAACAACATACGGGTATACCGTTTTCAAACGACAATTTTTATGCTAGGCTCTGGTAACAATCTTTCCTCGTGTATGTGTCTGTAGTCAAAGTAACCCATTAATTCTTATTTACCTCAGCTCAAGATTAAAAAGGAAGGGTTACTCCGCTTTCACGTGACAATTTCTACACAAGCAACAAAATTATCTCCGCTTAGTCTTTACGTAATCCAAGTAATCCAAGTAACGTAAGTGACCTGTTGATCCCTACTGACCTCAACTTTCAAGTAACCACCCTCATACTCGATTAACGGAATCCTCCTTCATTTGCATTTGGATAACGTAAACAACCCATCGATTCTCCCTAACCTCAGCTCAAGATCAAAATCGCTGTCTACCCATCTCCCAAGTGAATCGGCCGTCCCGATGTTGTCACTCGAAAGCGGTCCCGTCAGGACCTCCGTTTCGAACAATATAAACGGGGAAGCTCGCGGAGGAACGGCCGCGGGGCCACGCTGGAAACGAGTTCTCGAATTCAAAGACTTCTTAAACGGCCCCCGTTGTCCCGGTCTTCCTTTCCCCGCCGCCTTTCTCCTCCCCCTCGATCGAGGGGAGGTTCCGCACAAGGCGACATTATACCACCGCCAGAGGTCCCCTTTCATTCCAAGGCCCCGAAATTACTCGAGAATTTACGTAAACGAAGGAACGAGCGAGCAAGTGTCTCTCCTCTCCCTGCGGCCTCTGCCCCCTCCCTCTCGCGTTGCTGCTTCCTCCCTCTGTTGACGGGCTCTCGGAAAGGCAAGCGGCGAAGAATGGAACGGATCCGGGGTACGTACGAACCGAGGAGAGGAAAAAAAGGAGCGCGGAGCGAACCCCATTTACGGCACAATGGGCTCCTTTGAAGCCGAAGGTAATGAAGGTTTCGGGGTGTCTGTCTCGGTTCCTCTCCCGTGGCCCGATTCACAACCTGACCACCCCTTACGGCACGCACAGGATACCCATATACCGGGTGTGTACGTACAAACGACTCGTCGTTTCCTTCCCTCTCCAGCTGGCGGTGACGTCTCGCCTCGGGCGAACCGAGACGCTTCTCGCTGTCACGAATGCTGCTGGCTCTTCCAGGACTACCGGTTTGGGGATCGATGACGGACTAGGGTTCGAAGTTTCATCTACCACTGGTCTAACCGAGGTAGCCGTTGAGTGCTCTACGAGTTTAATACTTCAAAATGTCCGACGAGATGGGGATGGTGTGCTCAGTGACGAATCTATGTTGCGGAGCTTACAGGATTTGTGTAGAAGATTCCAATGTAGCGGAATCTCTTTCTGAAGAGTGTTGAAATAGAAGTGATCCCAGTCTGAAGATTCCAAGGTGGTCAATTTTAATTCTTCCTAGCCCCAAGGTAGTCAATTTCTATTCTGAATATTTCAAAGTAGTCAATATCATCTCTGAAAAAACTTGCAATGGATCCCCACTCTGAATAACCAAATTAGCACCACGCCAAGCCCCGATTCCAAATGGTTGCAAGTAGAAACAGTGTCGACGAACCTCCCAGAGCTTTCACCGTACCGGTCAATGTCTTCTTCCCCTACCCCTGAGCCTTTCAAAAATGGCTAACGAAGGGCCCCACTGGACCGTCAACCCTATCCGGATGTCCTGCCTCTCAAGACGTATGCAAAAACGAGCACCGCCAAACGACGGGGAGGAAGCACGCGGATGTCCCTAGCCAGCTAGGTATAACTTAGAACCAGTTCTCCCGGGGTCCTGGAGGGGGAGGGTTTGTCCGCGTGTTGCGCCGGTATGAATCCCGTTGGTATGCACTGTGCGCCATAATACCCCATAAGAAATTTACCGCTCTCTAACCGGTGATGGCGTGTACACGTTGCCACGAGTGCAACTCGAAGGGAGCGAGAGCGAGAACGAGAGGAAGGGACGACGAGAGACAAAGACGCCAAGGTACGCCGCAACTCAGAAAAGACCGACGTGGAACGAGAAACGGACAGAGTAGCGGCGAGAAGAGAGGGGAGGGGCTGAAGACGGCAGAAGGTAAACGAAAAGGGAGAAAGAGACGAAAGGGCCTTCCTTCCGCGCACCGGGCCCCTGCAAAACGTAATTATGCTAATACGCGATTGGCTCGAAAATGTTAAATGCACGAAGCTCAGCACCGCGGGCTACCATGTCTCTCCCCCCATTGGTCCATCTCTGTCCCTCTTCATCTGTCCCTTCACCTACTCCGTTTCACTCTGCCACCGATCCTCGCGCTCGCTTCATCCCTCGCCGCTCCGAGCGCAGATATTTATGGAATCTTCTTCATCGCGCGTTCGCTGCATTCCGCTTTGCTCGCTCGCGTCTTGTCTCGTCTCGGCTCGGCTCCGTCTCCGGGGGCCCCAGAGACCGGGGAACGTTTCAATCTTCATTACCGTCGATGCCAGCGCGGCTCACGCCGTGCCAAATTGCGGCCAGGTTTTGTCGCGGCCGTTCGAGAGAGCCTTCGATATCGCGGCGACGATCTCGCCGAAATAAATCGACCAACCGCGGAATCGTGCGCCCGAAACGATCCTGAAGGCTCGATTAGCTGTGGAGGCGAGTCGGCTCCTGCGGAAATTCTTCTTGGCAGGATGAAGTCACTGATTACAATTTTGTGCGGACTAGAGTTTTATTACGTCTGTTTTAAGGGTTGCAGATCGGAAGGTTGTAAGGTTCCCAAATCTGAAGATTGCAAGAGAGTGATTGTTAATATTTGTACCGATAGAGTAAATCCCAAAAGTGTCCTGAATAAAAGATTCTACTCGTATAATAACACTCAATGAATATAATGCGTGACTACCCTCGCAAGTTCCCATAACTTTTCATTAGATCCCCGATTGATCACGACATGCAATTACCCTCTGCTTCGCGTTTAATCTCTATAAGGGCTATTATAACGACAATTATCCAATGTAATGTCGCGTCTGCGTTGATCGAGTAATATCTGCTCCACTTCGAATACGCCCAGCTGATTCTTTCATTATGTCGCCGTATCTAATTTACATCTATGTTCGGCATACATCAGTGTCACCTGACAAGGATCGGGGCACGAAAGTCAGCCGCGTTAACTCGCTACCTTGTGATTACTCTAATATCTGCCCGTGCCGGAGCGAGTCCGACGTCGATAATCGGCTTCCGTTTACCTATTTTCTTCCGCCTGTATTATTCATGCACTGCAACTTAATGGTGGTTTCTTGTCGTTTATGCGATCGTATCGTTGCGGTATGTTATCGTCAGAGATCATGTCAGTTTTCAAGGTGTCATTTTTCGCTCGAATACACTGTGACGTTTTCGTCGTATAAGAATCCAAGACTGTTGGGGCCATTATATGGCTCCATAAAAAAATTTGGAGTGCCTAAAATAGGGAAAAGGAGATTAAAAAATTCAATATTGATTCGAAAAGAGATGCAACAAAGAACAGACTCAGTTTTGCATAAATACGTAATTATAACTGCCCCATTACCTTGAGGATTCAACCCTGAGGACACCAAGGCTGCCACGAGCGCGACCTGTCCTCGTTGTAACTATAAACTCCGCGGTTGCAACGGTTCGACAGTCAAATTGAAAGGTCTCTCCACGCGTGGGAAGTAACGACAAACGGTTAAGGACACCTCCACTACTCGATAAATATCGGTTCCCAAATGGTCGGCGCACGCAGCTCAGCCGAACTCGCGTAAGTCTTCGAAATATTGTAATCAGGGGGGTCAAACGAGGAAAATTGGTATAAAATTGCAGGATCTCCTCCTCGATCCAGGCGGGCCCCATCGAAGAAGGGGGGGCAGAAACGAGGGGGCAAAGGGTCTCCCCGAGCCAATGGCTGCCGCCGCGTCAGCTGCCATTTCGATGGAAATGCGATGGATGTCCGCTATTTCGTATGATAAAATATCGTCGCAAAAACCAGGCCCGCCCCGGTATTCTGCGGCGGTGCAAAGAGCCCTCTCGAAAACTCTCCATGCCCGCCACTTTACTGGTCGAACGGTTATCAATCGTTAGCCCAACGGGAAAAACGGCCCCACGAAACCACCGGGCCCTCGCTTCTAATGCAATATTTATCCGTCGTGCTACTGAAATACCCGCGAGAACGGGCATGGAATACAAATAGAACCGGTGGTCTTCAATTAATCCCGACCACTGTTCGCCGTGTCGTCGATTAAACCGCGAAACGGAACGGGAATTGGAGGAGCTCGCGTTCGGGGGGCACATCTGTGCTGTCTGGTGCGTTTTCAGAGGCCTGATCGTGCAGAAATGGAGGAATGCGTTGAAATGTGTGGTGAAAAGTGTTGGTAAGCATTGGGAACCTGAAGGGTCAGGAATCACATTAAAAGATAATCCTCATCTTTTGCTCCTTTATTGATTACAGCAAGAATATTGGTTTTCCCTTGACCATTCTAAGAGAAATCCAGGTCTACGAGAAATCTACATGACCCATAAAGCGTCTCCTCGAGAAAAAGTGGAGGATAAATCAGGATTCCTCAAGATTGCAACTTTCGTGTTCACTAGGGTGACGTTTTAGATTGCCATTGTATAGCGAGGAAAAAGAGGGAAAAATGGGGATCCCAGGCCGACAGAGAAATGGCCGATCCTATGCCAGCAACTTCGAGGCAACGTGTCCGTCCGCCTCGCCGGCCATTGGACAGCTAAATGACGCCACTTACGCTAGAACTCGACCGGAGTCGGCAGCCAAGGTATACCATAGACGACGACAACGGCGACGGGTGGTGCCGAGCTTTCACTACAATTACGGAAAATTGCGCTCCGCTCGTAACAGTTGTTTTTCAAGCGTTACGGACGGCTTATCTACCGCGACGACGGTAATCCCCAACAATTGGAGCGAACGCAAGAATATGCTAGCCGCTGACACTCGCTGCTCTAGAGGGAAACGCTGAAAGACGACGATCAAAGGCGGTAATGGATCGTACGGGTTCTGCGTTTATAGACGATACTGCTCGACACTTCTGTCTGCTTTGCGATTTGTTAAGCAGGCCTTCGGATCAAACCATTCTCTGTGATCGAAGCAACAGAGAACAAATATAAGGTGAACGAAATTTGGAGCAGGAGATTGACTGCTTTTGAATATTTGAAAGGTGAACTGACGAAAGCACCATTTTTACTTTTACTTTGAAAGATCATTTCTGAATTAAAAATGAGCAGAATTTTCTTGTAAAAAACTTTGGTTTGCGAACCATTCGGTTTGAAGGTTATTAATTAACTCCCTATTGAATAACCTGTCTGAAACTCAATAAGGAAAAAAGACCTTTCAAAAGTTTCCCGAAGAACTTTTATGGGATTTGCGCATATTTTCTTGTAAGGTGATCGAGCAGCACCGCGGGGCCAACCACTTATTAATTAGTTTCAGTATTAATAACCAAGGGATAACTTCGTTTTAGAATTCCTGGGAAGTGGAATAGAGTTCATATATCTAATAGGAGGTTAAGGAGGTTAATTAATCCTGGGATAAAACCAAAAATGTAACGACCGTGATCTCTTGGTCAGAAATCTTATTTAACTTGAACAATAATAATTGATGAATCGATACTTCTCGAGAGTTTCCAGCAATTTTTCAATCACAAAACCAATCATCGATACGAACACTCGAGTATTCGTAATGAAACGAATTCTTTTTGCAGACTAACAAAATAAGACCTATCATGTACCTCACCCTGATTTATTTCATTTTATTTTTAAACCTACACCTATTCGGCGCGAATTTTTCAATTAACTGGTTATTTTTTTATCCAGACAGAGTTTCGGTCACACGGGGAGACCGGTTAAGAGGGATTCAACTGTAGCTCGATGATTCAGGCGCGATCCACGCCGGAATCGTGAAAGTTACTCACCTTTTCGAGCTCGAGGAGGTGAAACCGGAGGACTTGGATCGCCTGGACCATCTGAAACGAGAAAAAGAAATCCAATGAAATTCGTTCGGCAGGAGAGACACAAACGGGGAACGAGGGATGGAGGGAGGTGAAGGTAGGAGGAACACGAGGCGAGCAGCGATGTTGCATCGTCGGCAAGGACAACGACGATATCCCCCTTCGACGAGGATTCGACGCTGCGCGTATCGCTTCTCGCCTCCATTTGTTTCTTCGGAGAGCTGCTCGATTCACTCCGCGAGGATTAACGGGAATTAATTATTATTGCATCTGCGTCCCGCTAATTGCGTCCGAGCAGCGATCGATGCGTCGGTTCCACGACCCAGAGGCTGTCTCCGGATGGAATTCTACTATCTGATTTTTAGGGAAGGCTTCACTGTTCATTGAAAGGGTGGAAAACATTTGATTTATTTGTAACTTGAGAAGAGCCACTTTTCACTTTTGACTGCAGCTGGGGCTACCAACTCACAGCTGAAGCTTTGACATAAATGAAACTAGAGGCTATGCCAGTGTTTCCCAATCTTTTTTGTGCCATGCCCCACCTAAGCTTTTCTAAAATACTTTGGCCCCCCACCTCCTAATATACAGTCAGTCCCATAAGTATTCGTACCCTCTATATCTTTTATCTATATATTTAAATCTTGAGCAAACAGTAAATAAATTTTCAAATTGCCCCCCTTAACAATCGAATTGCCGAATTTACTTCCGAGTCACCCAGTATCCCAGCATTTTTCTAAACGAGAGCCTCTCGAGCACGCATACTCAGGAGCCAGAGCCCATCGGCATAATTTTCCGATACCCAGTAACGTTTAAATCCCCCGCAATCAATACCCTCCCCACCATTCGGGTCCCAGCGGGGCCCCGAAGCGGCGATTCAATTAGCCAAAGCGGCAATCTTAATTGTTAATTAACATTATATTTATGCAATTATGGTCCATTATGATTCCGCGCGGCCGATAACGAAGCGACCGCGATGAGTGCTCCACGAGATAGCGACTCTCCACGAAACTCAGTCTCTCCGTAGGGCCCCCGCCTCTTGGGGCCCGTCTCCCCCCCCCCCCTCCGTTTTCTCTACACTGTGCTCCTTTCTGGTAACCGCGAACACGCCACGCACGAAACGGCCCCGAGGGTCGAGCTGGCCACCGATGAGATGTGCGACTGACACGTTGGGTATCGCCATCGAGCGAATGCATTTCGATGCGCTGCGGTGCGATACCGAGGATTTGCAGTCGGTCTCTAATGGAAGGGGGTGGTCTGACCTCCAGGAGGGGGCGTCGAACCTTAGAAGAACTCGATGATGAGGAGGTTTCCAATCTTTAATGCGAGGGACTCATTGTGAAGAAGTTTGGTGGCGAAGTAAACTTGAGGACATCTTTAACAACTCTAGGAACCACTGCAACGGTGGCTCGATAATGCAGCTTCCGCGGCCGAAGCAACGCGATGATGCACCCAAAGTAATCGTTGACTAAAACACCTCTCATCTCCCAACAAAGACATGAAATCGTCAAACGCTAGGCTGAGCATGCATAGCAGTCAGACATCCCCCGTCCAGCCTCGAAGTGGAGGACTCAGCATCAGAATTCTTGCGGAGTTATTAACGCAACGACGAGAGGAGCTCTCATACCCAGCTATAAACTCCAAGGAGTTACTCGACGAAGAAGAAACCTCCATAGTGGCTATGAGAATAACCCAGTATCGGAATAACCGCGACAGAGCCCTCAAAGAGGACGTCAACTCCACGCCAGCATCAAACGATTTCAACACACTCTTCGGAAAACAAAGAAGGATATAATTAGCATAGCCAAGTGCCTCCGAAGCGAAACCACCGGGGGTGTCGTCGTAACTCTGGACAAAAGTGACCTGCTGGACAATAAAATGCTCGCGATTGGACCCTGGTGGGATAACGAAGTGAAAAGTCCTCGAGTGCACAGCTCTGCACAGAGTGCAATGAGGTTATTGAATCAGGTCCTAGGCAACGATTTTGTTGTTCTTCTTTTGTTTTCCTATGAACTGCTGATGTTTGTATGTATACGTGACTACATAATCTATTCTCTCATTTGTTATTCATGTATATCAATAAGCATTTTTTACAAATACGAAACGACTGAACAGAAAACACTCTATATCTCGTAAACAAGGTCGACTTGGACATGTGTTTTTAGGGATTTTTTTCATTCTTTCAGGCACTGGATCAAACTTTGGAAAGTTCCTGGGCGATGTCGAACCGCACCGGGTTAGGCATAATTCTGTAGCCTAACCTCGTACAAAAATCGTCACCTGAAAGGTGTAACCATGCTTTCCATGGTTACCATAATTATTCGATGCGTCTTCCGCGACGGAGTACTCGTTCCCCGGTGTGGCAGCGGCGCTCAAGAGGCGTCGCGGAGCGGAATCGGGTCTTCGACACTTCACGGCCCCGGCGTCGTCGTCGACGGGCGAAAGAAGGGCGGCGATGTCGAGGGAACAAGGTAAAAAAAGGCGGGCGCAGGCACGCCGCTGGGAAGCGAGAAGAAAGAGAAAAAGAGAAGATGGTATCGGGGCCAGTAACGAACACACAACACGCAGCCCCCGAGTGCTCGTTGACGAGATGGTGCGAGAGTCGATTCGCCACGACGTGTTTCTCCGCTCTCTCCTTCGCCGTGCCTCCGCGCACAATGTGTCCTCTATATCCCCGGGCGGTTTTGTTGCTCGACCAGCGCCGCTGCTGCTCCGTTTCTCTCTGGACCCGTTCCGTTATCTACTCCTCTGCCTACTCGATCCTCTCGCGTTTCCCTCTTCGTTTCGCTGCCCGCGGGACGCTTCGCTAATCGAATGCAATCGCGGACGCGACACGTTCGAAACTCTCGCACTTCTCCAACCGATCGTCCACTTTGGGTGTACAAATCGCGAGGGAATTCTTTTCGTTTGTTCTTTACCTAAGATTCTTAATCGTGTGTCTACATCTCGCCGAATCGCAATATCCTGATACAAATTTGGAGATTACACGATCCTGCCACCCTAAAATGATAGCACCTCAAGAATTTATAATCAATCAGTAACAAATTTCAAAGCCTTCAATTATAATCGAACGAGTAATTATGATTGAGTACCACGTTCCAGAGCTAATCTGTTATCTACTCTGGTCACTCCATTCCTCGACAAGATCGAGCATTTTTAGGCGTCGAAATTCGCCGACGCGATCTTCGACCTCTGAGTACAATATCTCCTCTATATACCGTCACTGTTTTTCTTTTTTCCTTTCATGCTTGCAACGTTCTCGTGCTCCAACGCGCAATGCCCTCTCGGTAGCGATGGGACCAATCCAATGACACGGTAATCAATAATTAGAATTGGAATTTGTGAATATAATAATAGAGAACTTTTTTAAGAATTCATCGCATTTCCCAACGTTTTGTTTTATAGAGTTCATTGATTCGTGTAACGAACGGCTCCATTCTGGGTCAGTTTCCTGTCATACCAAAGGCAAGCGCCAATTGCAAACATATAATAACTAACAGAAACATGTTAACCTAGAAACTACAGTAAAGAGAAGATGCACGAGTACCGATTTGGGGCATGAACTTGTCGATGGTATCGAGCCACGTCTCAGTCCCATCGCTATGTGGTATGGGCCGCGAGGTTTTGCGCGATCGCTCATCACGTGATATTAATTAGGCTTGCCGGCGGGCACCCTCCGTGGAGGAAGAGAAAAACTGCGAAACGCGCGAAGAAACGGGGAGATGGTGTTATTTATAAGCTCCACTGGCAGGGACGACGCAGTCGGAAGCGACGCCCGACGACGCGGGCCCGCCCCGATCGCGAAACCGTTCTCTAGTCCTCTTTCCACCGGTCTCCCGTCGTCTTGCTTCCACCAACGTCCTTTCTGCTCGAGCACCGTGAACCCGATGCACTCGCGTATTCGATGCATGCTCGAGATACGAGATGCGCGCGTATGCGCGTAAATGAGCGCCGTGTCGGGGCCCCGGCGATTCACGGACACTGATTTCACCCGTTTTTGTCGACGTTCCCGTCCCCCTTCTGTCTTCGTCGCCGTTCTCTTCATCGAGGACTTCCCAGTTGCGTGTCTTCGGAAAATTTCAAGGAACGTCCGCGACGCAGGCCTCCCAACTGGCTAACGCCAATTGTATGGAGATGATGCTTTTCTAATCGTGTTTGTTAACGCTCCACGTTTCCGCGGGTCCGCGTTTGGAAACCCTCAACGCTGATTTAAAGGAGAAATTGTTGCACAAGCTCCTTGTTAAGTAAATTCTAGGGAAAGTTCAGTACAAAATGCCGAAATGTAAAAAAGCAGGAACTGTTGGTTTAGATCCATATTCGAAACCTTCGAACTACTATAAATTCGAATTTGAATATACCTTCCCCCCCATATCTTAAACAACAAAAAATATATATAGCCTAATTCGTTCCACTCGTTAAAAAAAATCAAGTTACATTTCAATTATTTCGCCCAACGTTCAGAAAAATTGAAACTCTCGAACTGGTATTGCGTTACGCTGCAAATTACCAGCGCGAGACGCGTCAATCTAATTAAAACCCATTCTGAGAGCCACCACGGCCAACAAATTACATATCGCGACAACGACGCTCGTTAATCTGCGCCAATGAAGCCCGTCAACTTCCAGCCTCACCGACAAAGTGCATCAAAGTGTGGATTTGTTCGGTTACATTAAGCGACTTTTGCTCGTAGCGAGACGAGACGTGTTCGTATCAATCAGTTCTCTTGTGGAGAAAAAGAAGAGATCAGAAGAGGATGCCCGCTCGAGACGCTGTCAAAAAAGAAACTCCACAGAGAAGAGTACGATGGGAGTGGGGAAAAAAAGCCATAAAATCGAGTTGCATATGCATGTGCGTGTCGTCGGAACCGAAATAATTAATTAGCGAAAAAAAATGGCTTGCACCTTTTAGTAGCCGTACTTGGAAATACTCAACACATCGTGAATATTAGCAAACAAGTTCTTTGCTGAATTAGTAAAAGTAAACAATATAACTGATTCGTTTTTTTTTTATGTAACTACAATAATAACAGATTGGTGGCAATGGGAGTTTATATGAGAAATAAACCTCGTTTATTCGAATAACATTTTATGCGTTTCGTATATATGCCATGTTTATTTCTCATAAATAATTCATCCACTTTTTTTGGAATTCGGTGAATCCAAAGGTAAAGTAGATGAAGAATTCTATTTATACAGGCGTAAACGCAATAAACATAATATCTATCGCTGAAAATGCTTCATAGACGCGATAAAATAATCTCAAGACCCTTGAAGCACAATCACAAAAATGTAACGAGCTCGTACATCACTCCAATGTCTCGAGTAGTCGATGTAACTTCGAAACTAAACACGCGTAAAAAGAAAAATTCAAATTGATATTGATTACGGCACGCGCCCATCAATCTTGCGAAACAATAATCGGAAGAAAACCCACTCGGCACGAGTGTACCATTGATATCGATTATTTCAAGCAAATAACAAATCGTATAAGGTCACAGAACGATTGACCACGGTATAAATCACCAGCTACTATTATCTCTGTTATAAAATTGTCGAAAACTCTGACATAGTGTTTAGGTGGAAAAAATAAATTTCGAGTGGTCGAGTGCACGCGTGCTTCGGCGTAAGTGCGAAAGGGTTTAAAGAAGACGGGAAGAGGAGGAAAAGAAGTCTGTCTGGGTAGCCGATATTCAGCTGAATTTCCAGCCGAGCGAGGATCTACGACGTCGTAAATCTCTCGGTGACGCGGCGCGGACCGATGTGATACTAAATAGAAATATGGATAACTGGCGCGCGAGGCGAAAGAAGCGAAATAAATTATGGCAACCGCCTCCTGTCGAGCGGCCAACAGCGAAAGGAGCGCCGATGATTTAATAATTGTAACCGATAAACCGAGCCATCGGACGTCCCGCTAATTGAATAGCGCGAGCGTAGAAACGTGAGCGATCGAAGTGCATCCTCGATCTCGATCCAGACTTCAGAACCGTCGCGGCAATTCGTCCGGCAGAAGATATCGAAGATACATGGTTGATGTTTCGAGAAATGGTGACTCGAAGGTTTACCGAGAGAACTTTGAAGTTAATAAATATTAATTGAATACTTTTGTTAAATTACAATACTACACTTCCTCCTTTCTCGAGATCCCAGGCAGGACTGCAATTTTTCTAGGTTACGCGAATTAATTCCCTCGACCAGATACTCTCCCCCTGATACGCGAGCGAAGAAAAAATCCCCGCGATAAGGCGCGAGCAAATGGCCAATGAATAAGTCACACACGCGATCGTGACAGTGGAGGACGGGGTGGTTGGAAATTAATTACCAAGGTGAACGAGGGGGAGGCGAGGGGGGACGACGCCGGTGGCGAGGCGTCGCGCGGTATTTTCGACGCGAACGCGACACGAGCGACGACCGATAATGAAGCGGTCGAACGTCGAGCAGGCGCGATTCGGAGCGCAGTCGAATCGTCGGGATTGGAAGAGGAGAGGCTTCGAAGGAGGAGGTAAAGGGTGGAGGAGAGACGAGGAGCAATCGGCAGGAGAGGACGCCTCCGGCTCGTAAATCACTGGACATCGATAAGAGTCATCGCGGCGTCCGCGCGATGTCCCTCGTTAATAATTGATACAATTAACGACCATTCATTAGACTCGCCGCTCGTGCACACATATAGACGGACGGGAAGGAGGACGAGGTGTGTATCCTCCCGCTCGTGTCACGCGATTCGACTTGTCGTTTAGTCCTAGCAGCATCTCTTACTTGAGAAAAATCCTTTCATTTGAAACGAACTTCGAATTTCGAAATGAACTTTTCCTTCCATCGACTCGGAGCTCCCAAAACTTTCAAAAAGCACAGGATTCGATTCCTTCCAGTCCAAACTCGAAGAAGCACTCATGAAATAATGTTTTCTTCGAGGTACTCGCGCAGGGAACACGGAAAACCGTGTTCCTAGGGTGTAGGACGAAGTTAGTCAGCTCGAGGACGCAAACGGGCGTTCGAGGACGGGCCCGCGATGGCACTTTCGAGAAACATCGTTTTCCTCTGTGTGTACAGGAGAAAAAGGTTGAAGAACCCGTGGTACACGGTAGCCGAGAGCGCTGTGCAAGCAGGGGGGACGGTTTATCTACGACCCTCCGGCACGTTCGGCGCGCCGAGACACTCCAGGCGACAATATTTAAATATTGTTAAGCCGCGGCGATACTTGCCATCGGCAAACACGACGATTCCTCGACGAGGCTGTTGCTCGACCCGTCGAATATCGATGTCGAGGAACGCTGCTCTCGTCGAAGAACGAACGGTCTCCAGTCCGAAGCCGCTACTCTCCAACACAAACTCTGGTCGAAATGAAGTGGCAAACAGTGGCAAACAACTGAAATACAAACTTCAACTGTGGATTTCTTAGTTGTCTGCTCACTTCTGGGCTTCCTTGGAATCGATTTTTGAGGGAATTTGTAGGTTGAGTGTATGTAAGGTTTGTTGGCATATGTTGGCGTAGTGAATAAAAAGGCGAGGACGAATTGTTGTCGTTTGGAGCAAATCAAAATTCAAAATGGAACTAGTTACTGAGTTAAAGTCTGAATAAGAAGAAGATTCTGGGAAAGAAAAATTCGAATAAACAGAATTGATTGCGAATTCGTCGGTGGTCCCTCCTCCCAAATTCTTGCTCCCCGAAGAAGTAGGATACCAGCGACACGGGACAGCTCCCGAAAGGTCTGTCGACGCAGCCGCGAGCGTAACGAAGTATTAAGATGATAGTGCGTCCTGGCACGAGCCATCAAAACGACGGACCGCCGCCTTAATAGCCGGAGATTTATAGTCCCGACAAGTCGACGCAACGTCACTGCCAAAGGAGAGAGGTCTAGCCCGCCCGTAACCTAACCCAACCTAACCTAACCGCGTAGAAAGAACGCCTGCGTGGGGCAGGTATGCATGTATATATAGGAGGAAACACGAGGAGGTCAGCCGAGGACGAGGAAAGGTCTCGACTGCCACCGAGGGGCCAAAAGAGAAACGGACGGAAGAAAAAGGAGAAAAGCGGGGAAAGGGGAGGAAAGAAGTTATTCTGTACCCGGGTACCCTGGGTGGTCCACGAGCAAAAATGAAGAGGAGCTGTACAGTTCACTTCTTTAAAGAGAAAAAATTTAATTTGAATGTTTACATACGTGTTCTCTATGCCATTAAAGGAGTTAATTGCGTCATGAATTAAAAAGGGAATAAATTTCCAACATCGGACCAGCCGTTTTTTCGTCGATTCCGCAAATTTTCAATTTCCCATTCGTACAGATTAGACCGTGGAGATACAGCCATCCCAACGTTTGACCGTCCAAAGCCGGCAATTACGTTAATCGGCGCTTGATTTACGATAACCGCGCCAGGAATACGCGTAACAAGCGCGTGCGGTCTCCATCCAGGACACCTGCGTTTTTCGAAATATTTTCGGTCGCATTAACGTGCCCTAACGAGGACTGTGACAGGAACGGAAAAAAACGAGTCGAGGGACAGGAACTTTTTTCTACGTCGTGGAGCTTTTCAGAGATGGCATAACGATGGAAAAGACGCGGCAAAAACGAGAGAATAAAGGTTTAAATTGTTTTCAGAATGCCACGCTGAATATGATTACAAGTAGTGTACTTCAAGAAATTGACCATAAAAGGAAACCTAGTGAATATTGAAATAACAATACAAATACATTCGCCATCCATTATTGGAGCAAAGTGTCCGATCTCTGTTCAAACCAACATTCTTCGACGATTAACGTTTTTCACTGGATTTCGCGGATTGCGTAGACCAGCTCGGTCGGATAAGAAAAAACGAAAAAAAATTACGCGGCGCTGAATATTTTTTTCCCCCATCCACGGAAAAACTGACCACACGCTCGAGCGAATTTGCATACGTCTAAGGCCGAGGAGCGCCGAGCGCGTTTTTCACGACTTGCTTGCAAATCCATTTTTCAACGTCACCTGCAGGTAGGTAAACAACGTGGCGGAAAAATATGTCGACGAGCCAGTCGGTCCCGCGATCGCTTATCTACTGTTATCAAGTATCTGCGCACGCGCGATCGACCCGAATGTAATCAACGATGACGCGCACAAACACCGAAATTTACACGTCCCGTTTAAGAATGAACCTTCCCCGCGTATCGGGTATTAATTTCCATTAAAAGTTCAATTTTAAATCATCACCTAGCCTAGTACAAATTTAATTATCTTTGCTAATATAAAATCTGTACTAAAGATACAACGATGTGGATACCTCGATATTCTGATTAAAATACCAAATAAAAATGCAACAAAAATATCCTTTTTAATCTAGTCCTTCTTGCACAAGTGATTGGGATTATAGAAGGAGTGTTTGCTGTACCACGCTCTTTTATGAATGCATCGTGGATTTTAATGCCAGCGAGCCCACCGTCTAATAAGTTTGAAAATCTATATAAATCCTCGAATATCTTGGCAGCGCGTGCAAAGGCGTGTTGCGTCACAAAATTGCGAGAAGCCACGGTCCTGGTCGCCAAGAAGACCGGTATAATGGACCACCAGCGTGGCAGCGTTCGCCAATCCCTCTGTTACGTTATACTTTACACATGCTCCCCCTCTTTCGCCCCTGAGACGCTTCTTTTCCTCTCGACTTGTCGAACGCCTCCTACGAACTCGCGGACAGCTTTTTATTTCTAATTCGCGAGCCCAGACGAGCCAGTCGTATATAGCTAGCGTGGACGTGAGGACTTTTGGCGAAAGCTGTTGGGGACCAGCATCCAGAGGCGTTAGAATCATTATGGACGCTCGATTTATCCGGTTCGGTGACTCAGCAGAGTTTATACCTGAAGTCACGAATTTTTTTTAGGTAGAAAGCGTTGATTGTGATTTGATTATAGAAATTGAGTTGCTTGATGGGCGTTTGGTAAGGATGAGAATAGCTTCTTCGCGCTGGCTTTACTATTATAGTGAAACCCTGACCGATGAAGCGGATCTTCGAATATTTCAGTCCTTCAATCTTTATTGTGATTTCTTCCATTTTCTTCATCCCCGCTTCTGGATATTATAGATTAGACCTGACAGTGTAGGTTTACCCTGTACATTTATTTTTTAGATTCGTTTCTCCTTTAATAGTACACGATTTTCGAACGCGACGCGTTAAATATACGTCGAACTATTCCTGGACAGGTCGGTCGAACGAGAACCGATGATTTCCGGCGCGGATCTTTTATTCATGCACCTGTTACCGGCACGCTAATCAATTAGTTACGCGATGTTCCGATTGCATATTTATTAATTGAGTTATCATTCGCGAGTCCGATCAAAATTGTAGGCGGAACTTCCGACCCCCGAGTGAATAACGAACGGTGTCTGTCCACGGAATTGTAAAATTAATTATTTATGGAAAAAAAAATAGAGGATCCAACGCGTTGTCGAGACACCCGGTCACCCGAAATAGATGCTCCAAAACAAAAAAAAAAAAAAAAGAAATCGGTACCTTCCTTTGGTAATGGAGAAGATTCGTGATCAATTAGCAGGGTAATGCTATTTGGCTACTTAACAGCGTCTCCAGAAACTGCTTAAAGGGATTTGCTGGTACAAAATACAGCACCGAAAGAAAATCCCTGATCAAAGAGGGCCGACTGGAGCAAGGATTAGCAGAACGGCTTAATTAATTCGTCCGCGGTGCGCAGCACGAAAAGGTCGAGCGGCAGGAAGAGAGAAAGGTCAGGTAGGCCAGGAAACACTAGAAGCCTCTTTTTCACCGGCGAGTAAAGCTACACCCTCTCGTTTTGTTTCGTATCTGCTCCGTTTCCATGAATAAACCTCCGACGGATATCCCCGACGAAGCGCGTTGCAGCCTCGAACTTCGAGGCCCCAATAAGACCCACAAAACGCAACCCCCGCTCGGAGGCACACGGGTAACGGTACTCTGGAGACCAAGGATACCCGAAGCTGTGGGCTAGTTTACACGGCGCGTTTGATACGTGTACCAACCATGGCAAAACAAGGTACATAAGACCACTGAGAGCATAAGGCCAGGATCAATTGTTTCATTTTCTAATAAAAATTTCTTTTGGTGATACACGTACAATTTTTCATATTTGCGTCGATTGTCAGTACACCTCACATTTAGTACAATACCACAAGTGCACATAAATTGTTCGCGTTTTTTCATTACGGCAGTCTGTAAACGTGCCCTTCGTAATGTATTAGACGACGCACACTTGTGTGACTCAGTACAAATATCGATGAGACAGAATTCAGCAAACAACGAGTTCGCTCTTCTTTTCTAAGTGTCCTACAGGTAAGCCTCATGACAGACCATAAAACTAGTCATCTTGCATTTCCTTTGAAAATTTCTATTTAGATAAGAACTTGGCTCGTCTCTAACCAGCATGAGAACGTCGTCGAGCGTCCACGAAGTGCCCTCGCGGTAATAATTATTCTCCAAACGCAACAGCGGCAATTAGCATCTCATTGGCTCATTTCTCGCTTATGCTAATGGGGAATATTATTAAAGCGCGTGTGCGAGGGCTGATCTTCCGTTCCGTTCGGGGGCCCTCGAAGAACGCGGACCGTAAACCCTCGCGTGCTTGCTTTGCTCTCTTCCGCGGCGAAAGCAGCCGTCTTTCTTTCCCTCGTTTCGTTTACGACGTCGTGGAAGAACCCGGGGCCACCGTTTTGTCCGCCCACGAGGTGCCACCGCTTACCGAGCTGTCGCGAAAACGTGAAACAAGCCTCGTGGATCCCTGAACTCCAGACTCAGAGTACACAACGTCCGATTCCTTCGTGATTTATTGGAATTTAGTGGAATTGATTATTTGTTACGACATGGAATGAAATAGTAGTCAAAATGGCGATGACTGATCATTCCAAGAAGGGGTGTAATATTCTCTAAGGGGAGGACGTGTTAGCTTAGAATTTTTCTTTTATTATCGTAACAAACTAAGCATGAACTGAGCAGAATATATTGGGATAGATTATTGCACATATCCATACTGGTAGAAAATCAGTCTTATTAAAAAATTGAAATCTGTTTATATTATTAAAAATTTTCTGCCCATTTAGAAATGTCCATCAGAGGTTGTTTTTAGAATTAGGTGGTCCTCGAGGTACAAAACACGGTTCGACGGGATTGGATGTCAACGGTGGGGCTTAAAAAGAGGTTTCCTGGGATATTTTCGTCCCATTGGATGGTTTCAGATAAGATCGCTGAAAAGATTCGCCGAGGGCGAACGAGAATTCTCCTTGCTTTTAACCCCGGGGAAACCCTTGACCTTCCGTGAATTGAGAGAAGGAGCCTCGCTACACGTTTTACCTCGTCCGCCATTGTAAGTGCCTCTTCCGGCGTGGAATAACTCCGACCCCGTTCTGCATGCTGTTGTCGAAGGTTAAAAGTAACAACCGAAGGTTGCTCGTCGCACTTATGCGAAACGCATTGCTTGGCTCGTTAAAATGTTTATCAGCCCTTACAAGAAAAGGTTGAAAGACTATCTCAAATAAAAATGAATTTTTCAATGTAGTAAAACGAGAAGATTTCATTGTATAAATTTGAATCTTGGGGCTCAACATTGCGATTATTTTCCGAAAAGAGGGGCAGAAACGATCCTACGAATCCCACGATCGACTTTGAGCCTGGCAGACACTCAGAAACGCAAGGGTGTCTATTGTCGTGACACCCATTGGTAGGAAACTCGTCGCTTTCTCTCTATGTACCTTTCCCGCGCTTTTCAGGCAACAGCCACAGCTGCGCCGAATTTCCTGACACTGGGAGCCCTTCGAGCCCTTTGCTGGAGCGTGACGACGCCCAGAAGTGGACAAAATCTGACTCGAATAAAAGCACAAAAGTTTCTTTGCAAAATAACAATACTAAGTTGTTTTTTAAATAATTAAAAGTAGAAGTGGATATACTCTAGATATACCTAAATAATATATTGAAGACTCGCATTTATATTTTATCCTCCACTTGAAATTTGCGTCCAGATAAGAGCATCAGCCATCTTCAACGACAGCCACGCAGAAGAAACCGATCAAGAAACGTTGCTCGCAACACCAAGCCCCATCATCGAAGCTTTCTCGATCCTCGACTTTTCCATTCCGCGAAATAATCCGCAAAAAGCGTCCGTCGATCGACGGCCATGCGTGCGCGTCAGGCCCCGAGACTCGAGGAGCGAGAAGAAAGGCTGGTGGCTGCTAGAAAGAGGAAAAAAGGGCCCCAAGGAAGGGAGAAAGAATACAGGGACCGATGGAGAGGGTAGGTCGAGCAAAAACCACGGACGTTACGTGCCTGTTCTTTACGATAGAAGCTCATTGCTCGTAGATTGCGATTTGCCACGGACGTAATGAAGCCACGCCACGGCTTCTGGCGGCGAGCAACGTCGATCCAGCGATTGCGATTTTCGATTCGAGAAGATCCTCCTCTGGCAGACCCGCTTGCAGGTTTCTTCGCTCCTCCAGCTCTCGGGGCCGTTCGTAAATTCTCTAGGCGATTCGATTCGCGAGTTTTTGCGCGTTCCGAAGAGGGAATTATTTTCGAAGAGATTATCGACAGGCCGGAGGCGATTTCGACGCCGTGAAGGCGGAAAACGAAGATGGCGGTTAATCTTTGGCACCAGGGGTTTCTTTCATTGGGGAATCGCTGTTTATCGCATTGAAAAGAACTCTTCCAATATGTTAGAACGCAAGTTTAGTAGATAGTGAAGGTAAAATTATAAGTATGTATTTGGAAAAGTAAGGCTTTACAATCTAGAATAAAGGATTCACTTGTAAAGACTGATAAAACAGAAGAGAAACAAATTGTCTGGAGAAACACTAATTTGGCTCGTAGAAGGTTAAACAAAACAGATGAGCGAATATAATCACGTGACTTAAACAGCATAGTTAACGAAAATTCAAATAAAACATTGAGATCGCGAACTCGATTCGAGGTTGTCAAGACGATGTCGCACTAATCATTCACTAATAATCGGATTGCTTGGAATTTAAATTCGACACGGGCTGAAATCGGAAGGAAACGTTTATTAAAAGTGGCAGTTCTAGCAAGAACCGTTTTTGAACTATTGCGTTCGCTCGCAACAGGTGTAATCATAGTGACCGTGGCTGGATCAATGATGGCGGACTTGTAATTCATAGCGTCTTATTTTAGAAACCACGTATGTACGCAGACATACAAATTACGCCTACTTTCTTCTTCTTCTTCTTATTATTATTATTATTATTATTATTATTATCAGTAGAATTTTTAATATTCCTCAAATATTCCATAAAAACAGAGATCTCTCTGCTTGACTTCTGTCATCCCAGTATCGAATAAGCTACAACGATCCCACCGAATATCAACGAAGCGCCACGTCACTGAATATAGGAATTCCGCTGGAAAATTCTGCATAGAATTCCTCCAAATATGTTTCTCTGCATTGTTAGCAACGACCAGTGACGTTTATTTTTTTAAATACAGATGGAACACGTCTCGTCGCTGTCAAACGGCAACGCTTAAGGTATACTTAATGTGACGGATGCATAATTGAGTCCAGCTCGAACGACGACGCGTTTTCTGGGACGTACTGTCTGGTTATTGCGAAATATTCCCGTTTTCGACACAATTTTCCCCGTTCTTTTTCATCGAACACCCCCTCTCCCTTTATACCATGTGCATGTATTCTTTTTCTGGTTTTATTTCGGTTTCTGTTTCAGCAGACAGTTGTGACAGCTGCGCGAGTCCGGTATTGCTCTTTGCGACAAACCTGTTTCCTATTACTATTTAAATTAACAGAGACAATTACGTCACAATATTTTCTGACGCATTATGTTAAACATTGCTTGACAGGTTTGGAGAAAAAAATTGCGGACAAAAATTATGGAAAATTCTAGGCAAAAAGACTCGATGAATATACGATGACATGCCCGAATACGAAAAGATAAAAATTTCATTAATATTTTCGATGTCAGAAATTCATACTATTTTTTCTGCAAAATTTAATCCTATTCGAAGCTGATTTACTACTTTGGAAAAACTAACAACTGCGAGGTACAGTCATTATTTTACATATAAAGTTGTATCGAAACCCATTCGATCGTTTAAATGCAATCAAGAAACACTATATCATGTGCCTACGCGTACATATTCAATAATAGACTGCAAATTTTATGCATTTATGGTACATACGAACATCGAAACCACATGCAAAACGTATGCAGAATACATTGATACAAAATGAAGATATTGATATCATTCCTACATAAAATCGTACGTTTCATATGCATTCCCTGTACAATCACACACCACAGAACGCACCAAATTCCCAGTCTACCCACGTACATAGGGTGTTAACGAAAAACGCAACCTTTTCCAGCATCCTATCGAAGAAACAACCCTCGTAACGTACCTCCCATTTCCAACGTTACTTTTCCATTCATTCCCGTCGAATATTTTCGCGTGTATACCTGCGCATGTTTTTTGTTTTGTTTTTTTTTTTTTGTTTTTTGTTTCAGCAGATCGAGACTGGTCGACAGTTGTGACAACAGCGGCGCGAGATGCGAGCACCGGGTACACCTTGCCGTGGATATGTTTGCGCGCGAACCGATGCCGTCATGACAGCTCAGATAACGGGCGTGACATTTTGAAAAATTGAGGCCAACGATGCGAACAACGTCAACGAAATGCATCCCCGTCGTTCGTTCTCTCCAACCCTTCCCCTTCAGCCCGCCCGCCCCTGCCACCCTCGCTCTTTGCCTCTACCTATTTCCCACTGCACTGACGAAAAAAAAAAAAACAATCACGGCCACGTACGCGGAACCGTACACCGGTACGCCATTAACACGCTCGATATATCCAATTTTGAATTACGGCCCGGATATTCGCGAAAACGCGCCAACCTTTTCGTCACGGAGGACAGGGCCGTAAGTTAGCTATACGTCACGAAAAAAGACTCGTGCGCAGCGAATATTGGGGAATTTTTCAGAGAAATTTGAATTCGAGGCTTTGGGATTTGAAAAATAAAAATGTACTTCTGCGTGGCTCCAAAACCAGTGAATATTATTCTGCAGTGTTATCTATTAAATCCTCTAGAATTTTAGTAAGCCAAAGGGACTGAATTAATTGAAATTTATGGTTCTTGGCCTAGGAATGCCCCCAAAATGAAATGAGACCATCCAAAGTATTTCATACTCCAAATTTCAGGCCATGCTTCACGTAGTCCGACCATTTTCTGGGTTCTCCAGTGCCAAGCAGCGAAGAGGCTTAATTGTTTCGAAGGCAGATACGAAAGGTAAACGAGCAAAGGCCTAGTAACAAGGACAAAAGTCTCTCGGTGATGGAATCCATAATGGCAGGTCGACATTGAGCTGGTCGGAGCATCGGCTGGGCGCCGTGCGTCCTCGTCCAGGCAAGGAATACACACGAGTTATTTAAAAAGCCCACTGTCCGTTATCTCGATCGGAGAACGCGGAGAGTCGTTTGAAATATCTCTTCCTCCGGTGTTTCGAAGGTCTGCAATTCGAAATGGCTGCCACGACCGGCTACCGGTAGAAACAAAGGCGAAGCAACGAGTTCCAGAACGTTTTTATCGTCTAATTACCGCGATGGAGTTTTGCATACGCTTCCTCTACGCGCGTTCAAATCACCGCGATTCGCCATGACGCGCGACTCGCTGAGAAAATGGACGTTTGATAGCGTCGTACACCTTAGTTTAACAATCTGTTCTTTCCTAAAACACTGGTGTTCTAAAAGAGGTCATTTATGAAAAATTTAACGAATTAAATAGTGGTGAACACTTCTCGAAGATTTTAGACACTATTTGGTGGTGAAAGATAGCTGTGTATGCCTTTGTTTTGAGAGAAAAAAAGATAGAATTGATTTGAGCAAAGTTATGTAGATATAAGATTAAAGAAGACTGGAAAACACGTATGTGGGGTTTGCAAGTGAATGCGAAGCGTAAGAATTCTGAAAGTCGTGAGACTGATGGACAGAGAAATTATTCACGGTTTGAAGGAAACACGCTTCCGGAGAGGGGAAGTTTCAACACCTCGTCTAGTATCATTTTCCACCGGACGCGTTCTTTATTGGCGTTTCCTTCGTCTAATTAGCGCGATGGAATTTTGAGTATATCTCCACGCGCGTTCGTATCTAACACTAATGTAGAATACATTTCTTAGCTTTAATTCTAACCTTCCATTTAATAAATTTCCATCCCAACAATCGATTCGAAAACAAACTCGACTATCTAACATACAACCTACTGACCGACCACGTCTTCTGCGGGAGCTCGGTGTATCCTCTACTGGCATTCAAATCACCAATCATCATATCTTCTAAAATTAAATATACCACACATATCAGGGACTTCGGTACTTCCTGCACGTTTCAAAGTGCGAATATAACCCCAAGGAATTCTTCTACAAGCCTGAATCCTTCTTCCAGGAATGATAGATAGAAAGAAAAATTACCGAGTGATTACATTTTCCATCGGGGCACATCCTCTTTCGGTTTGCTTCCCGTAATTTCCACCGACAATTAAACGCTTCCCGTCTCGGGGCGGCGATCCGAGGCAGCTTTTCTTCCATCGTCATTCTTCAAAACGAACGCGCCGGGTGGTCAGCGCGCGTCCGAACGTATCCCGGCGCGCGATCGCCAGATAAAATTGAACGATTAGGCGCAAACGAGGCGAACGTGCCCGCGTACGGGGGAAAGAAACATTGCTGATGGCGGTTAGGAAAAACGTAAAGGCATCGGGAACGTTTTATCGTCGTGGTCCGCGACAGTTCGAATAAGGAAATACTCACCAGCGAGTCCACCTCCGGATCCGCGATGTAGTAGGGTTTCTCTTGTCTGATCTGTAACACACGAGCACACTGGTTAGGGCTTTGATAATTAGACTCGGTGGTAATTGCGGTATTAAAACTATAGGAACGATCGTATCTCGAATACCGACTCGAGCTCCGTTTCCTACTCGTTCAACCCTCGACTATTTCATTAGTTCGTCATTTCTACCCAGGGACGAATCGAGAAGTGGGAACTTCCAGGAGATTTAAAACTCTTAATTTTTCAGGAAACTAAAATACATACAAACTTTAACTACGTACATCTCGACAACAAAGCATCCCACATCAAAATGACACAGGACATTTCGATTTAGATTGATACAAAGCATCGAATACCATAACGTGAAAACTAGTTACCAACAATCCTGAAGAAATATAGCCACTTTTGTGCTGAAATATTACTCTTACAGGCCAGTATTCGCAATCACAGTGCTCGCAGCCCAGGGGTCTACGAAATCTTAATCCACCACTGATTCTACCCCGTATCCGCGGTTGCCCACGGTTCGCCGTTCCACCCAGTCTTTCTCCGAGCCATTTCCTTCGCGTGCTTCCTCTTAATTGGACCCCCACTGTTCAATTCGTACGTACAGAAACGGAAACGCGTCGGTGAACGCGATGGAATTCTCTCTCACCGGCGCGAGCAGTGCAACGAAGAAGACGAGACCGTAGGAAGGATAGAGACCGAGCCGGAGATTCTCAAGCATTTTCATGGCGCCCGCGTAGTGCCGATCAGAATGGAAACAAAACGCTCGCGGAGAACGATGCTCGACTGGTTGCTCGCTCTTAATTGGACCCACGAGTTCTTACTGAAAGGACGTCGGCCAAAAGGAGCGGGAAAAATCGAGACGTACGACGAATCTCGATAGAAGTGGTTAATCAGGTGGAATCCCCGATTGGAGGATTATTAGGTCCGTCGACGCCGAAACGAAGAGATTGGGTGTCCTTGTTGGGACAGAATATTATTAATTCTTTGCAGCACTATTGGGTGACCACCTAGGAAATGTTCACAGGGGGTAAAAACGGTGACCACTTAGGGTAACCTTCTGAGAAGTGTTAATGTAAGGACAGAGGTTAATAACAATGACCTCTTACTCGAATGGTCACCTAGAAATATCTATTCAAGCATACCTCTTGGGAACCTTTCGATTCAGTTATTACACATTTATCTAAATTGCAGTTCGTTACAAATTTTGTTTTCTCTATCTGTAGACTATAAACGACAAGCAAGAAGTTGAATTTATGGTGTATTAGGAATATTCTACATCGGTTCATAACACTTTCATAACGAGTTAATTTGCATTAATTAGTACCAAGAAAAGTACCGACATCTACTTCATTAGATAAATCGAATGTTCTGCCTATTTCTTTCAATCTTACTTCGATTACATAATATTTATTTCACGTTACTAATTGAAAGTTAATTCTACCATTAATGTTTCTACGATATAAGATCTCACGAGCAATAAATAGCTTACTTTTTAAGCAAATAATTGGTATGAGGCAAACTGGAATTAGATTCGTGTCTGCGTTCACGGATTTGTAAGTATAATACTCTATCATCATAGTTTGAATACTTGTATTTCAAGATCCTCGGCGCTTCTTCTGTATAGCAGAAGTTACGTAATAGTATTTACCGCTTTTTGCGAGCTGCATACCGACTATTCCTGACATTGTGATACAAAATGTAACTACATCTCAATAGTAATCTATGCGTGATCGAATCTCGCCATCCTATGTGTCGAATAGTAGATTTAATCGGGATTTGAGAACCTTCTCGGACGAATCAAGAAACAAACTAGTGGTAAATCCTCGCTCGACAACCAAAAGAATACCCGACGAAAACGTCCCGACAGGAATCGCCAAGGAAGGCCGAGTCAAAAGCAAAAATCGAATTACGATACCTGGTCGAAACAGGGGGTTCGACTCTGCACGCGAAACACAAGCCGTATACATATTCTCAGAACGGGACCAGAGAGCGGTATTCATGAGTCTGAATTCTGAATGGGAGTTCCTCGCTCGCATCGGGTGTATGGGTAATGAAGGCGTCTCGTACGCCAAACAAAAATACTGTCAACTCTTCGTAGGGGGGGACTAGTTCTTGCGGGGCCCTGTCACCGTGCTTTTTCGACGATCCCCGAGCGGCCTAGCGCCGCGCAGGTAGCCACGACGATTACAAATTGTAAGCAGCTCCGCCAGTCGCTCGTTTTGCTCGCTTTCAACCAGTCGTTGGTCTTTTTTCACCGCGACCTTTGTTACCGTTAACGACAATTTCGACATCTCTCGAGGGGTCAAAAAGTGGACGGAGGCTTCGTTTCGACATCTGGACGGGAGCAAGGATAACGATATTCATCCAAGATGTAGAGTTACATCAGAGTCTGAAGGCTCAGCGACGTCAGGTGCTGAGTGTTTACTCGTGCGAGAAATCTTGGCACCAGTGGATGCTGTGTGAGATCAAGGATTCCTTGGTTAGGACTATGACGTTTGTTTGTGTTTCTAAACAATAGGGGAAATAATGTAAAAACCCTAGGTCCCAGGTTACAGAGCCTACACGAAGCCTAAGAGCCAAAGAACTGCAAGATCAATTTATCTGGTTCTTAAAACTTGCAAAGTATGGTTGGAATAAGCAAAGATGGTTTATGTCACAAAGGGAGGACTCTGCAGTGAAACTGTGGTAAACTCCATCAAGTGAAAGTTTAGCTTCCATCACGAGCCACTGGAGCTATCTGGCGCTGATTAGATGCTAGACTGGTTGGGAGCATCGCGAGTGACAGCCAATTGAGTTCATGCATATGTATAAAGCAATGCCGAGCTCTATTAACGCTGCGCGTCGTTGAATATTCCAGATCGTTCGTATATTTATCCTGGCATCGAGGCATGAATGAAACTCAAAAATATCATATTCATTTACAGGGAAAGATTCCAAGCTGCCCTCTATCGATTCTGTGTTACTTCTGCAGAATGGTAGAGTACGTGTCCCTGATGCTGTACGCGAAACATTGAGTGTGGACTATTTACCAATTATATTCTTGAATTAAGAACATGTACTCAGGTTTCACATGTGCAAACGTTCGCCAAGATTCCAGCACATGTGCTCGAAACTCGTCTATGCCAATGTGCCCTTACATTTCAACTTCGCACCGAGTTCCTAGGTTCCAACGTATATCTTCGGTCGCCTTGGTCTGCACGTATCTTTACTCCCTTGCGCCACTGACCGACGTCTCTTCCGCGCTCCAAGAATTCTTAGCATTCCAAACGCTTCCTCGTGTAAACGTAACGTAAAATTAAAACGAAAATCATCGTAATACTTTCCTCCCCGCAGTAAAAGGGCTGCAACTCGCTAGGCGAGGCTAGCCAAGGAGGAAAATAAATATCGATACCGTAGCAGGTTTCGAGATTCCACCGTGGGGCCACCACGCTGGCATAACTTATCCAGCGAGAGATAAAAATATTGTGCGATAATATTTAGAGAATGCTCTTGCGTTCTGGGCAAGGGGAGCGTCTGTTAGGCCCTACATCGTCTGCACGCATGACGCCGGGACGTCGTGGTCTTCGTGGTGTGCGACGATCCCGCCGAGAGATATACGAAGCAGCTGGCCGTCGATGTTGCTTCAGCCATCGCCTTCTCAGCACGCCCGAAAACCTCTAGTCCTGGCGGAACAGTGGCTAGTCGAGTGTTTTACAAATTTTTTCGCTGAGCGTACCAACTTTGGGCTGGAGCACGTGGCTTTTCCACGCAAAAACCGATTCGATTGTTCAACTCTAACGACTCCACGAATCTCTGCGCCACAGGAAAGATTTAATAGACTTCCGCTTTATTGTCAGATTTATTGGTCGCTCGCGAATCGATGCAATTAAGCCCGATTACACAGAATTCCTGCTCGCGGCAGGTTGAACGATCCAGAGCCGCGATACCGGGACTATCAATGCCTCGCAAACGGCGCACCGGGTCGATTCGGGGCTAATTAACGAAACGAAGCTCGCGCGAGGAAGCTGCCACGGTCGTTCTTGCGCCAGCTTATCCCATCCTGGACCGGTTTCGTCTCGTTGCACCGCGTTGTCGACGAATTGTCTGCTGGGCAGCTACGAACGGCAGCTTCAATTATAGAAGCTGTTGTCAGATGGTCCAAAAATCAATATACATACACTATCTAGTCATCGTGTGTGTATCATCGATACGAATATTTGGATAATCTGTAACTTGTAAGTGTTTCTCGTCCATTTCTCCCATTACATTCCTTCTCCAATAGACAACAGAAGCAATTTTTTTCAATCGACTTCCCATCTGCTATCCCTGTCCCCAAAAAAATGACGATCCCAGGTCCTCCTTTCGCCCCCGATTAAACCATTAATCTTCCATCTCCGACAAGCCTTCATCCACGTCAAACCATCATGTCCACCAGCGATGCAAGCACAGCAGCCTCCAGTTGCCCCATTCGTGACAGTTAAACAGGGCCCATAAACGAAATTTCTATTTACAGCCGGATTAACTCCATCGACTCGTGCGAATCTCGCGCCACCCAGACCCGTGGCAGCTTTCTTCAACTTTTACGACCCTTTTCTGGCCAGGTACCAAGGAGGTGTGCAAGTCAAGGTTTGCCAAAGTCAACGAGCCGCCGAGTCCATAGTCGAATTTTTTTGGGATCCACGAGTAACCTTGGCAAGGCTGGTTCGACTGTAGTATTGTTTTACAGCGCGCTTTCCCGTGACGGAAGAAAGTCTCATTCCACGGGACAGATTCAGGGCTAGGAGCGAAGGTGCCATAAAGTTTACGTTGCAATTCGTTTTACTGCGCCCGAGATAATCCCTCGTTCCCCATCCGTAGACCCCGCTTCTTCTTGAGAGATCGCTCTTAAGAAATATTTTCAAGAACCGTGTCAACGCTGGACGCTGGTGAACCTTTCGTTCATTATTCGAAGCGTACTGGATACGGCACCAATTTATCAATTCAGGTTTAATGGATAGACATCGTAACTTCAGCCTCCGGATGACAGCTTTGAATGGCATACGTTTAATCTTTGTTCTCACAGGTTAATTATGCATCCGACTGAATCTGGGAGTCTCGACCACGGATAATTGTGAATAAGACAATGGGTATCATAGTCCATTAGAAGGAAACATCTGTTAGGAAGCATCCTTCACTATGGGAAATGATTCTTCTTTCTTTCGTTTATTGTCCAAACTGTATTGACTAAGACCTGGATTTATAAAGTTATTTAACTCGAAGTTTCCAGTGAAAGACCAACGTTTCTCGACTGTAGGGATCATCTCGAACTTGTCCAGCTATACTTCGCGCTTTCTTCGAGCGGAAAAAAATGAGCCAGGTGCATAAATTCATAGACAACGGTGTCCACACTTCCGAGGTGGAGAAGCAGGTAGCGTGCGCGGAGGACGTCTCGCGGCCCTATTAGTCAGGCTGTCAGTGCGGGGGCCATCGTTTTACAAGGGTTTAATGCCCCCGGAGGTGCATTCTAATTGCACCAATAAATCCCGACGGGTCCTCGTCCGTCGTTTCCCGCTCGTCTCCTTTCAGGCTGCCTTTACGGGACCGAGTACGGGACAACCGTCGTCCTGGGATCGCGAGGGCCATCCATATCGCCCACGTTTCGCGCTCCTCCGCGTCGTTTCGGTGTCTCCAGGTATACAAAGCACCCACCAATCAGAGGAATCCATTTTAGGCCCGGGTGATTTGAATGTCGTGAACTTTACAAAATTGTAACCGTGAGAAACTCGACAGAGTTGTCAAAACAAGTACACTGTGTGACAGTGACATCATTTCAATTTCAGTTAGAAATATCCGGTTTCATGATTTAAATTAATTTTTTACTATGAGTGCCTGTTTACCTCCACTTATTATTCAAAATTTTCGCGCTCTCGCGTCTTTAGGTACTTCCCCGGGAGCATCGGACCGCCTCAAAGAGCGTCGATGCTCCTTTGGAGGTGGCCGATTAATTCGAGCGCAGCGAAGCGCAACGTCGCGCCCCAGGACGCCGTCGAGAGCGAAATTTTCGCAGCGGAGCGCCCCGCCGGCCGATGGGCACGAAAACTGGGACAGGCCGCGATCCGTCTGGGTAAAAAAGGGCACAACAATACGCTCGCGAGCGCAACGCTGCCCAGCGGGACGCTTCCCGCGGCGCGCGTTGCTACGTCGCAGCCGAGCCCAAAAGCTGAACCTTCCGCAGGCGACGCGCAAAAAGGGAGCTCGCGCGGAATGTATCGAGGCCCCATAGGGCACACGATGCGTGGACCGCACCGGGGATAATGCCCAGGCCCCCATTGAATAGATCAATTTACAATGGCAGAAAATGAGCAGCGCTCCACCAGCTTCAGCACCCCTTCTACCCCCTCCACGCGGCCCCCCAAGCTACGGGTCGCTGCTTCTCACGGACTCCACGATGGCTTTGGCGCGACTGACACCGCGCATGCTCGGCACAGCGCGGGATTCCCGTAACGCATGCGCCGCGCTCAGCCTACCACCGCGCACGCAACCGAAACAACGCGCTTAACGATCACGTGCCAGCGCGGCCCTTTTGACGGGTTTTCGGAGCATCGACGGGGTGCAAAAGGGCTCGAAACCGAACGGACACGCCTCGAAACCCGCCGCAAGAGGATTGTCACCTGCTTATCTTTTCACGCGTACCCGCTGCCATGCCATTCTGAGCTGAATTTTATTCGCATGGTACACGGCGAATACAAATCAAGTGGAGAACCTCATTCGCAAGGTTCGATCGAATTAGTCGGATTGTGGCTTGTGTGCTAATAAGAAATTTATTGGTTCATTTGTGGTTTTTATTTAGACCTTTGTAACAATGTGAAAACAATATGAATCACAATTAAATAATTTGTATCGAACTAGTCTGTATCTACATGAGAATATTCTCAGCTCTCTGCTTCGAGTATGTACACGAGTCTAGACCACCGTGTCGACAGATCGATGGGAAATAAAGAACGCGTGGGCGAGGATTCGGTCGATAATCGGCCGTGTAATCTGTGGCGACGACAGCGGACGAGCGAAATGAATATCGGGCCAGGAAAACGTAGCCTGAGTCCCGAACGAGGCGGGAGATAAACACGCGGAGTCGCCTAATGCTTGCGACTCGATATCAAAATTCATTATCCGTCCCGAACCAGGGAGTGTCCCCCCTCGACAATTTGTTTATCCGCTCGGGGGTCCGCGCGAGCAATCTCTGAATTAGCGGGACACATCCAACTGGCCAACGCATGGCTTCCTCGTTGGTTGGCTCGAAGGATTCGCGTCCATGAAGGCGATCCACCGCGCAGATAGCCCGATGTAGGACGATATGTCATAGTCGAATCGCGACTCGTTAGCGCGACGGGGAAATTAATTGCATCGATAATGCACCTGACGTACGGTGCAAGTCATAAAATTGTATCTTGCGAAACCCGAAATTGCACGGAATATGTAGAATTTTTAAGTTATCTGTACTGAATGTATCTGTATTGTAATTTTAATAGACTTAATATGCTTTTGAATAGTTAAGAAAAATGGTGTAGCGATAAGAAAGTGTGGAATATTAAGTTATCTGTACTGAATTCATTTGGACTATAATTATAATTATCTTTATATGCTTTTATGTAATGTAAGTCGTGTTATTGTGATGTTTGATTGTATTATGCTGTGTTTATATTGTAAGAGCCGATAGTATTTGTGCTGAGGGGACCAGCAGACAGGCGAAACAAATATAATGTGAAAAATGCTAACACTTCCATTGTAGAAGAGTACGAAACCTTGTTACGTCCTCCTTTCAAACAGAAACCAATAGGCGAGCTATTGCCGATGAAGAATCTTGCGGTTTCCCTAATTCCAGAGCCCATGGGTTGTCGCACGCGGCTGTTTCGTGAGGGAATGCGTCCGTAAGGTCCCTTGGGCCCGATTTCAAACCAACTCCAAATGAATCTCGACTCTGGGACACGTTCCTCCTCGACGGAAATAGCCTAGCGTCTATTCGAATACTGTGGTAGGAATATATTCACTAGAAAAGTCTGACCAATTCAGGTCGAAATGCCATAACTGTTCTCAGAAATCCTCGATGAGCTTCGATGGGCCCCGTTGCTTCGAGAGACGCGAGCAACGAGCCGGAAGAAGACTTGCATCGTTCCCTTTTCTTCGTCTCTCTTTTATCCCGTTTTGCTTTTCCTCTTTTGCTTCTCACTCGTTGGTAACTCACCTGAGACGAGTCCTCTCAAGGACACGCGTAGGTAACCGGAGAACCTATACTGGGGGCCCTGCGCCGCGGAACGATTTGGGCCTTTTAAAAACATCTCCTCCGTCAGGGGGCTACGCACGTTCAGGCATTCTGCGTGCAGCCATAAAGATTGCTCCTGATGTTCATCGTGTGAGAAAAATCCTTTTCCCTCATGAATTTCAGATTGCCGTGGTGGCAATGCAATTTATGGTACCCTCTTACCAACCCCTTATAACTTGTGATTAAACCTATTCACTGCCAGACAAATTTAAAGCTCCTAGATTCTATAAAATAATGCAATTTTTTCGCTTATACTCCGTTTTTGTTTTTTCATTTCAAAGAATATTCGAGAACAGACTGTAAGTTAGATCTCTAGGGTTATCTCTAGAGCCACACTTATCTCCAGATTCCTTTTACCCTGCTCCCCCAACTCAAACCACTTGAATCATGTATTCTCCGTGAACCTATACAGAAATTAAATAAAATCCTGCAAAATTTTGAATAGTGACAAACAACAATTCGTCCAACAATCCAAATTCTGCACCTCATGCCTAGTGTTTACTACCTCCCATCGAAATGACTTATCAATTCGGTACCTGGACGAACGAGGGCCTCCCAATCGTCGTTCTTCCGTGTCAACGGAACGATTTCGCAAAGACACGTCGTGTTCAGGGAGAACTCGGCCCTGGAAACAAAGCCGTGGCGATTAAGTCAAGCCGTGACGGGACGGGACGATAAAAATGTTGCCTTGGCGGTGGTTCTTTGCGCGGTTAGTCGATGCTAACGAATGCAGCACATTTAGATTGAGGGACGTCGTATCGGCACCTATGTATATCGCGCAGTCAGATAGCCGCTAGTCGCGGTTTATCTTCGCATAAAAATTGTACCTCCCTCTTGGTTGCCTCCCCCTCTGCGCGCCATTGCTCGATTTCTTCCAACCCCTTCGTAGCCAAGATTTCATAGCTTTTTAACCAAAATTTCGCAGCAAAACTAATATTCTTAAACGAAAATCTAGCGGGTGGATTACTTAGAATTTCTAAGTTATCTTGACCTCACAATCTCTGGACAAAAAAATTTCGAACTCGAATAAGAAGTCCAGAAAAACAAAATTCAAGGTGTGATGGATCAACAAGTTCGCTGAGCGCCAGGATCTACGAAATTTCGAAGTGTAGAGCTTCTCGAATCGAACACCAATGACGCAGTCGAATTAAGACACGGACCAACTACCTCATCTTATCCTACCTCGCGTCGAGGCTTAACTCTTATCGTTATCTCGCCGTGGCGTTGGCTCGAAGCAGTTGCTACTGTATTACTGACGCTCTATATTTAGAGATTACGATCCGTCGTTCGTTTCCCAGCGTCCGTGGTTGCTGCGAAAAAACACGACAAATGGTAAACAACCGAAATGGAACAATCGCCGTTTGGAAAGAGGCAAGATGGAGGCGCAGTTTTAATCTCGAAGTAATTCGACAATCGACGGATATTTTATTTCTGTTCCTAAAGGAGCTCAAATATTCTGGGAGACTTTATCGGGAATTTATTAGGCTTTGTTTTCGCTTGACTTTGCGTGGTATGCGGTAGAGCCAAGGATTGCGTGTCTGTGAATTAAGCCAAGGATGAAACAGAAAAACTAAACACTCCATTTACTATAATTAATGAAAATTTCAACAAACGAATTTAATACCTTTGATTAATATTGACTGTTTTCACTTGTATAACTGACATCTATATCTCCTCTTTTTATGCTTGCGGAATTATCTCAAGAAGAGGGAGTGGATACCGAACAGTTTTTAATTTTTATCCAGATCGAGCGGAGTCGGCAGTGGAGGGACATAAAGAGGGTTAAGTCGCTGGTTCTGGCCGTTCAGTTATTTATCCGTGGGCATGTCGACATTACGCCAAGAGACAACCGCGCGTGCTCACGGATAGTCTGTTAGAATTGCGAAATTGACATGACATTTGCATCTTAATAAGGCGCATAGAATTACGGAGTTACGAGGCTCGAATACGCGCGGAGAGCGCGGGGGTGAGAAAGGATAATCGAAGGCTCCGTTTCTCCAGGCATTGCGCACGATTCGCAATGGTAACCGCGTGAAAAATGGACTCACGGAGGTCAGAAATCTCAAAAAGACTGATGAATGACAGGGGAGCTGACCTTAGACATTGAATTTTCAGAACGTTTAATTTATGAAATTCTTCCCTTTATCAGTGTAAATGCAATCCTGAAGCAGATGAATGAAACCAGTCACCAAAACACAGAATTAAATGCTTCACTTCTCGAGTTTCAGTGAAACACACCTGCGCTCCTCTTTGGTAGGAAATTAATTACCGAAGTGTCTCTACCTATCACAATTAATAATCTCTCTGTCGCTCAGGCGCAATGACTCATAAAACTTCACGCTTTCTACCACTCTTAAAACATTTTCGAGCTTCGACGCATTGGTAATCAAAATTATCAAAATGTTAAAAGTCCCTTTTAATAAATTATCAGACATTTAGTGAAATGGTGGAATTGACGTTAAGTTGAGCGTTATGAATTCTGACATTGATTCTTTGCATTATAGAGGAAATAGATCAAATCAAATCGTATATTAAGGATTTTGATGCCAGCTAAAAGGTAATCAACGATTAAAAATTTTCTTTCAATTTCGTGAGAATGGAGTGTGGTTTTATACTGTTGAGGGTTGAATTTTTTTATCAGGTTTCACGATCGTTCCAGGAATAAATTTTTGCTGTTAACGGGCGAGATTCTTACCTGTTTGGAGAAGACAGCGATGTCCTCGTTGAAGCTCTCTGACGAGCACACGTCACCGCCCGCGACACCTGGTTCACGAGGTGTACACGTCGCCAGCTCGCACTTCTCGAAGATCAACGCGAGAAGCGGGAACAGGGGGTGTCTGTAACAAAGGAGAAAGTCACGGTGAGACAGAGGCGTGGATTCACTTTAATGTCAATATAAAGTCAGGGAAAAATTAAATACTAGCACATCGTCTGAAACAGTACAAGTAAATCGTCGAAGAAAGCAAACTTGCTGGTTATCGTTTGCAGTCCTTTTTGTAATTATTAAAAATGGCACACCGTACATATTCTTCGGAACACAACTGGTGGTGTCAAGTTTATCGGCACGCATTTATTCTAATTAAAAATGGGACGTAATTACGGTGCAACCCAATATCCGAGCACGACGAGGAGCTTGTTTTGTTTTCGAGCAATTTATTTTCAGAGTGTACACAGAATAGCAGTATATCTCGCGTACACTAAATTAATCTCCTGATCGGTGAACGATATCGTTGATTAAAGATTAAAGACATTCCACGGATAAGCGTCAGCGAAAATAACGCGAGTCGCGAAAAGGTGAAAGCCATCGTGGATATGCGATCTCAGTAAAAATTAAAAAAAACGTGTCCTCATGATGCTCGCAGAGAGAGAAAGAGAAATAAATTACCACGGTGTTATTCGTTGGCTGGGAACAGCATTCTATAAATTCGGAGACTTTAATTACATGGCGATTAGATGATACACAGGGAATCAAATTGTCGAGATTCCTGCGGGCGGAAAAATGAAAAGATATGTTATTTCGCCAAAACGGAATAGAGGACGTTTTCAATCGATGAAACGGATCTCTCGCGCTCCGACGGCGACCGATCACACGTTCTATGGACTCTGATCGAACTGCTTTTATAATTTAATATTTATACTGAATTCATGATGCCGTGTGCTTTTTTAAGAAATTATTTCCAAAACGTTTCAAATTCAGTCTCAAATTCCAACAGATACCTACCACAAATATCTATTTTTCAATAATTACCTACTTGTAATTAGACTACAAATTGTATGCATTTACAGAGCGTACTAAATTTGTAAAAATATGCTGAACGAATGCAGAAGATATGGATTCGAACAAAATAGAATATTAATATTCAAAATATTAGCCTACGTTCTGCCTACATTTTTCATATATTGTTTCTACTTGCATACATTATATGTGCACCGAGTACCGTAGCTATTTGTAATTACTCCATTTACTACGAAGAATATTGTTATTATTATTAATTTAATGAAAGAAAAATCAGCACTCTGCGTTTCCAGCCTGGTGCAGCTCCCCAGCTCCATATGGCAATATAAGAAATGAAGTTTCTTTAAGAAAAAGGTCTTAGAAACAAGTTCTCGTGTTAGAATAATTTTCCCAAGTGAGAAATCCTCGGTGTCAAGGAAGGCGTAAATTGACGCAACAGCTTCGCGACGAAAATTACGCGGTCTTACACTCCAGATGTTAGAAGACACGTTATTAGATGGAATCGATCGTTTTATTAATACTGGCAGAGAATATTTTTCAACGGTATTCTCGTGGCCGTGCGAGCGCGTGTTACACACGGACCACGGTTGCCAAGGCATTAGGAGGATCACCGGATAAGATAAGATTAGCCGATGCTGGTGCAACTACATTGCAACTGGGGGACTACACTTGTGATTTAAAGTGTACCTCGACCGTGGCACTCCAAAAAGAAGAAAAAAAAGAACACGTAATAATTCACGCGTTTCCGTGGCTCGATACGAGGAAAAAAGTGTCGTTAAACTTGTACCATTCTCGCTAATTAAAACCCGAGAGGTTTATGCTAATTGACTGGTTTGGGACCTTTTACGCGAAATTTAAGTAACTTCCCCGATAAGACGATTATGCGCGACTGGAGACTGTAAAATGTCGTAGCGAGAATTTTTTTAGGAGTAGAACGATTATTCTTAGCTATTTGTGTATAGTTTTTAAGGTTGTTAAGAAGAAAGCATTGTTGGGCGCTCTAGGAAGTTGAAAGTGTGGTTTCTCTTTATTGAATCGAGATTTTAAGCTACATATGCAATGCATTTAAGATTGCTAATTTTGTGAAGTTTGGTATTGTTGTTTGACGGCCACTAAATCAATAAAATGAACAAAGAAGGAATTCATGAATAATTTTATCGAACGATGCCTCCAAACGAGCCTCGCATTAAAAAAAAAAATTAATTTCAAAAGAAACGAACAAATTATTCGATACAGTACATTTCGTATCGAAAGCTGCAGTTCTCGACGTAAACGTTTGATTCCGCGGACCTGTTGTACTCCAAAACGACCTCCGATACTTTAAATGGCACGCTTATCCATTGTACATAAAATATCGCCGAGGAAATTGCGAGGAATGCAACAAACCCAAAATGTTATTTCCTCATGAGCCATTCATGAGATACGGTGAGTGAGCGATGGATAAAACATGGCCAGCAGTTCTGACCTCACTCCTCCGGACTTTTTCTCGCGGGGTAAAATAAAGGAGAAAGTGCACGGCGCGGTGTATGCAACATATAAAATGCAATGTTCACACGTACACATTAGAATGGAACAATTTCGATTTAAAAAGAGACATTACACGAGCCAGTTTTTACTGGTTACAAATATAATTGCATTCCCATGATTAACATAGAAACAACTATTTAACGAGTATCGTTTATAAACAAAAAAACCCCGCACCTTTTATTTCTTACTTAGTGTGCTACGTCCAAACAATTTTGGCCAAGCTGCCTTGCGTCTAATAATTTCCTCTCGAGGAATTTTTAATATCGAAATAAACGAAGGAGTTAATTAGTATCGTTATTCGTTCATTTGTATCGGTGACCGGGGCCTTCGTTTAGGAAATAATTCCCCTGGCGAGCGGTCACTCGGTGGCTGGTGCAAAGGGAAGAAAACGTAAGCTTTCTCTCTCTAGAGAAGGAAATAATGTTTATGTGTCCTTAAAGGTCTCGAGACGAATTATCGAAGGTTCGTGAACGGTGCTCGGGGATGTGGTAGCACTATGGGCAAAGGCATTGTGTACGCATGGTAGCGGGTCGCGTCTCGCGGCGTGGCAGACATAAAACGATTCGGAACGAATTTCGACAAATTGACGTGGCCGCCGCGAGCAACGACTCTTGCCAGCCGAACCAGAGAGTTCGGCTAGCTGAGTCGACAAAAAAAAAAGCTTCCCTTCGCCCTCTTAGCCTCCTTCTGCACGCCTTCCAGATCCCTTTCGAACCCTCTTTCCTCGTACCACATTTTCCAGAAAATACAGCTCTTCTAGAAAATTTCCATTCTCCTCTTTTCTTACACGAGCATCTAAAAATATTTCCATTTTTTACTGTAATCATTTATTTTTCATTTATACTCTGAGATACCTTTTATTTGCTCGCATTAAGTTTCTTTCTACCTTTACATTACATGTTTCCACAATATTGTATCATAAATTGCTCCACTCTTTTCAGGTAGGATACATAAAGGACCTAATCATACATGTCAGAGAGTAACCACAGGACTAAATCACAGGATTTAAAACACTATTACTACTCCTCATCAGTATATTTTCAGTTCCTACAACATGTTCTTCCCCGTCACTAAACTGTCTCAAAACTGACCCACTACACAGTGGCCTTAAGGGCTACCATCCCCACACGCAAGTAAACACACGTGCACTCGCAGATGCCTCTCAGCCAGGGCTTTTCCTGAAACCTGATGGCACGAAACATGTGACTTGCATTTCCTTCTTCGAACTCAAACAGTTCGTTGCTGCAACATTTACTCATTTATTTACTTACGCGAAGAAACTCTTTGATACTTGATAAAATATACATTCAGTCACGCTAGTCGCAGTCAAAGTGGAAATATTTACGGTTTACGTTTGCAACGGAGAACCAACAAAATATTATGTCAGATGAGAACAATTTCAGTGCGTCTTTGTACTTGTCTATGAAGATATTAATAAATATAATGAAAATTATATGCATTATAAATTCCATTATAATTTTGCTTAATATGTTATACAAGCAATACTTTTGAACGGAACTTACTGCTTAAAATATTCCTTTTAATGAATCAAGGTGTATGATTTTGAACGTTGGCACAGGCCTGATTGCCACGTATACCTAATATTCCCCAGTCCCTTAAAGAGGGTACAAGCTCGTGATTATTCGATGCGGTTTGCGTTTCGTGCAATCAGGAAAACCGCCGACTACTAGCTTGAATGAATGGCGGCGCTTTAACTGCACGTTCCTTAAGCGGTCGCGGTGCAGCAAAGTGCAACGTCGATGACAAATGACGGGTCGAAACGAGGTGTCAGAATGACGGGACCGCAGAAGGTAATGATATGATTGTCCGCTGTACGCGGCGCGGAGGATGTTTGCGGTTTTGCGGTTTCCGCCCTTGACTCGACGCCCCGCCAACCCTCTTTGCCCTTACCCAGCCCTTTTTATTCGTGGCTATTGGCAATTTCACGCCGCGATCGGACGAATACGCGATGATTCCTGATTACTAAAGCTTGCTGCCCTCCTTCCTGTGTTTACGGAGCCTAACTGGAATAATTACGGAGTATTCAACTTCTGGGAAATCTTGATGCATTTATTCTGCGATTGACGTGATTTATTTTACTCGGGTAATTAAATTTGAAACAGCACAGTTTTAGCATTTTAGCATTACTTCGTCAAGTCGATCAATTTCACTTCTGAAAGATCCATACAGACGCATAATATATGAAGAAGACTTTAAGGAGATTGAGATCATCGCGCGTTAGAGAAATTGACATCGGTTAAGGGATGGTTGGAATCGATTTCACGATGAAAATATTCGAACAATTCGTACGAACCTGATTCCCTTTGTAAGAGAAACCCACATCGATCATGAAAACGCGTGTACCATATTTTGCAACGCACTTTCCGAGCGAAATAAACTCATTCTGTTATCATTAATTGCAGGTATTGGACACGAAGAAGAAACGAGGTGCTCGCGTGCTCCGCTCGAATTTTTCATCACTTTCTCTCCTCGTCGAGAGAAATGCTTATTAACACGTACTAATTAACGTCGATACCGTATGAAAATATCGGGTGCCCCCCCCCCCCCCCCACGCCCGCAACAAGGCGAACTCGACCTCGGAGAAAGTGAACTCCTGAGTACGCGTATCGCCACTGCATGTTAATTTTATTGCGGCTTAAATAAAAACAACGAGAACGCGTCGCGGCGATAATGGGCGATAAAGGCGATGACCTGGAAATCGATTCGCGTCGAAAAACCGCGCAAAATCGGTGGGAAAATCGTACGCAATGGTACATCGGGGTCGTCCGCGATCTTACTCGTCGAACAGTGTCGACTCGAATCAAGTTTTCTCATCTCTAACTGTGTCTATTAATAGAGACTTTTTAAATAAAGTTATTTCAGCGTAGGCTATTTAAAAAAATATATATTTATAACCGTCGAAAGTATCCTCGAAGGATATATATGCAAACAAAACAAGGATACAAGCAAAAAATGAAGAAACAGGTAAAGAAAATACGAATTACAGAAAAAACCGGAAAAACCAATTATTGTGTTCTGGCAAACAGACGAGACGCAAATATATTCAAATAACAAGTTTCTGTAATTGCTCCTGATAACCATGTCGCCTAGAAACTCGTCCCAACCGCGGTGAACCTATTCAAACGACTTCCTCGTTCGGACTCCCCCCCCCCCCTCCTCCTCGCCGAAAAAAGACCTAACTTTCTCGAGCATCTTACCCTCGAATCGCAAAACAGAGGGGGAACGTGTCCGTCAGGGGCCAAATAAAACGTCGAGATCCTGTTTTCCCGTGTTGCTGTCCGGCTGGAACGTGATGCAATCAAATCCAACGCGCACCAATCACTTCCATTAAACAGTATATTAATATTCATTACCCGCTCATCTGCTGAAACGTCACTCTAATGCACTAATTATCATCAATCAGAAAAATAGAATATTAAATAGGCCAACGTGTACAAGCGTACGCGTGTATTTGAGTATGTACAGACGGTGTTCGTGCGCTCGAATCGAACTTCCTGCGCGCAGGCGAGCCACGACACGCACACCGTTGGTTCGCCAGAAGATTTGCGTAAGACGTCTAATCCGTAAATGACTCGGCCAATCATGCTCCTTGCATAAGGATCCGGGCTTCCCGTGATTGGCAGATTCGCCTGTGCGTTACGTCTGCCACGATGGCTTACGTAAAGCCATCAACATCGCCGTTCACGTGGCGAGCGTGGAACCTGGGCAAGAATCACCGCTCGTTTCGCGGGATTTTTCTCTTCGCCTCCCGTCCCGTTGCGGCCGAGACCACGACTGGAATCAATCTTCCGTACGATAACGCTCCGATCGAGAGAAACGGAATCGATTGGTCGTCGCTGGACCGTATCGAACGTGGATCTTTAGCACGGTTGGACCATTATTACGGGAAGAGACTGTAACCGAGTCCTGAGTGTGTATGGTAATCGCCAGGGAACCTTGGAATCTTCGGATGGACGAAATTGTTGCGTAGGTTTCGAGTGAGGATGACAGTTGTTTGTTAGTTGGATGGGGAATCGAGTTTATACTTGTCGAGGGATATTATGTTTCGTGTTAAAGGAATTGAGATTTTTCAGAACAATGTGAGTACATTCAGCCACCACTATGCAACTTTTATGACGAGCGCCTTATAGTAAAACATTTAATTAAAGAATGTCAGCCTAACTTAGATCAAAGCGATCGCTCCTTTCTATGTCTACTGCTCCAAAAAAACCGTCACCTGTGCGATTGACACAACCACGTGCAGAGAACCGCCATCCTACCTAATCAAAATTTCCATGTCAAAAGAACAGTGACGAACCTAAAACAAAGGCAAATGTGAAATGGCCACGACAGTCGATTACAGCAGGACGACTCAATCGGGACCGTACACGATCGGTTTGTAAACACGAGTTTATCAACGATGAAGGAAATGAACGGCTACGGGGCTAAACGCCGGCTTGGAAACGGCCCTCGGACCGTTCCAAGAAAGTCGAGGAATCCGCTTCGGGTTCGGTCGGGGCACACGACGAGTGGACAAATTACAGGGTGCGCGAAATAATGAGGCTCCCGTTCTAGGGTGGGTACCAGAAATCGGGCCATCTCGCGGTTATAAATCACACGGAACACGGCCCCAGCCGCTCCGTAAAACGGGCCAATTGACGTGTTTCAACCTGGTGGAAGCGTGGCACGAGGCACCAGGCTCCGGCAGAGACGCGGTTTCCGCTTGCTCCTTGCGCTGGGTCCACTAATGATACTTCGATCTATACTCGACGTTTGAGACGAGAAGAATTCAAATGGAGAGGTGTACTTCGACTGGGTGGAAACTGGGAGTCTCTATTTTATGATGTAAAAGGGAATAGAGGAAATCAACAAAATAAATTCCTACGAAGTTGGTTAAGAAATTCTTGAAATAATTTTCCTATGTCAACATCTAACGCCTCTTCGACTTCGGTGCTTTTATTCTTGAACCATTTCGATTATACTAGTGTTTCGTAACCCTTAAGTAAGTTCGAAAGAATAAAAACGCATCTTAGAAAATGCATTTCCTAGCGCAAATTCACTCGGTATTATTCATACCGCGATGGAAAAACGTCGCTGATAGAAACGTGTCGATTATCGACCGCGTTAACCTCGCGATAATGATATTCCGCTCGGACCCCGCAACACGTTGTAAAAACCGACAGCGTGACGCGAACGAGAACTGGTCGCCGCGGCGAAAGATCGAAAGCTGAAAGCCTAAGCGCGGAAAAGAAACGTCGGGCGACACCTTCGACGGAAAAGGCGCGACTGGTGTGCAAATCGTTCGAATTTGGCGACGATAAGACACGATTACGTTGCAAATTAGGAACAAATCGCGTCCGCGATTTTTTAATTCCCGGGAACGTGTGTGTATAAAGTAATTGATTTACGACGATGAATAAAATGAATAATAAAATACGACGACTGAATAAAATCAAAGGTGAATGATGCAAATGATCAATTTCATCCGAGAGGAAGTTTTCTTTGTAATCGAGGAACCTGTATAAGTGATACGCCACGGGATAAGCTCTTTGTCCTGCGAGTGAAATACTTATTCAATATCACCCCGCCTATCTCAAGAGGAAATTGATATTATCCGTCCCTGAGTGCGGGGAACTTTTCCTAGCAGGCGAAAAACTTTGGAAGAATTTCCCTCAGGCGAACCAGGAACGTTGAATATTAACGCGTGCCGACTGAACGTTTCTGTGTCGCGAAGCGAGGAGATTGTAATAAAGAAATAAGCACGCAACGCTTCATGAATTTTCATGTAAATCACGCGGCCATTACGATTTATCAAACCCCATTGTAACACTGCATTCCGCGATGCCAGTCGATGTGTAAAATTACGACGAGATTAACAAGAACATCAAAAAATAGGCGTACTAACGGAAACCGCGCGCGTGTACGGCTGACTCTCTCTGATAAGGCGTTTTAACACGTTTTAATTTTAGACACTCGTTTAATTGAACCGTCGATAGACTCGAGGCCTTGGAGGTTTCTTGGAAAGTCAAATGTTTTAGCAATTGTAACAGCTGTTTTATGAAACGTATATATAGGAAGCAGTTACGTGATGTGGAGCGATAGTCTATACACATGGCGGGGTGGTGAACGTGTTTAATCCTTCATGGACCTAAATTTTTTTCTGTAGACCACTTGCAAGGCGTTTAAATAAATAAGTAAGGGTGTAAATATGTAAGCTTACCCGTAGATGGCGTCCTTGTCGCGTTTGTGGACATCAGGCACCGCAGACGCAGCAGCCGCGGCCGCCGCCGCGAGTACATGCTGGGGTGGCTGTGGCGGTGGCGGAGGGTACTGGGGGTGTGCTGGTCCCATACCTCCGAGGTGTGGACTGTGATGGAGGCCTGGTACACCCCGGGCGCTCCCGTGCGGGTCGTACAGCCCTGCACCACCGCCGCCACCTCCGCCCTCGAGGTAACTCGCGTGCAGCCCGCCATCGTCGTACTAAAATCAAAAATAAACAAAAAAAATTAATCCACGGTCCCAACAGGTACAATAATTTCTTATCAAATGTCGAAATAAATAAAATTTATAGGACAAGCAATTAAATCTGTAGAGTCGGTAGGTGTCCCCTAAAACATCATGCGTGAATCCTGTTTCCTCAATTAACTTCACAGGGACTGTTTTTATTGTGTTCCCAATTGGGCGCATTATGCAATGCAAGAGCCAAGACACTGTGCGGGGTACAGTCTTTTATTTCGCTTCACTTTCGCTAGAGCAGTGTCAGCGACGTCGCGAACAACCGCCACATTGCGAAGTCCTCCATCGGGCGCATCGATTTCGAGCAGTTAAAGCATTAAAAATAGAAGCCACAGCCGTCCTTGCCCTGAGTGCCATAGCCATGGAATGTTCGCCGTAGAACGCATAAATAGGCGGAATTTATTTCCGCCGCGCCGTGAAATAATACGGAGACACAGGAATTTATCGTGGAAACATCCCTCGGATGTCAGACGTTCGTCCTTTTCCTTAATCGAGAAAGCTAGCGATGGTAGCCTGAGGACTGACAAGAAGATGGCTCGGAGCTGTACTTAGAAGTTAGAGAAATTGTTTCTCGATGGAACTCGGTGATCAGATTCGAGTTTAAGTCATTCGAATTTTTAACTCCAAGTCCAATGGTTACCAAAACTCGATTCCATTGAATAACAGAATTTTCACTGTGTATATGTCTCAAACCTGGCACGCAGACTATACTCTGACAAGAAGATTGATATCAATGGGCATTGTAGAAGAATATTGTCTCCAACAAATTTGAAGAAGGCCTACAACATGAGTAATGTATAGTGATTCACGAGTTTATTTTCGTGAAATCGCTGTTCTTTCATCCAGATTGCACGTACACATTTTCCGTGTCAGAATTAGAAGAATTAGATGTCAGATACATACCGGGAATTTAGATAATACAGATAACATCGAGCATGACATAGCAATTTCTATAGCTATTAATCGGAATTTATGTGAACATGTCTGCGAGTACATGCATTCCACGAAGAGAACATTGATTAATATTTGAATTTGATTTGTGTACACACGACATTTGCCATGAATATTTATATTTAAGAAAAGTATCCCCCTGCTCGATAGGCATCGCTAACGACTAACAACGAGGAGGGCCAGAATGAAATAATTAAAAGCACCGATCTAAATAAAAACCAGCTCGTATCGACAATTTATATGTCTAATTTTGATAAAAAAACAACCATTCGAACCTCTGAACCGCTTAAAGACCAGCTTGTACCGACAACTCATACGTCTAATTTTTATCAAGGTACAAGCACTTAAATAATGTTAACCGTACAAGAAGTTCGACGCCAATTAATATATCGCGTATCGGAAAAGAAACGGGGACGACAGTAAATACTGGAACACCGTGGAACAAATTCACATTGCGTGGACAGGATTTCTCGGCGATCGTTGTATCGAGGGATCGATCGGTAGCAAGGAAGCCAACGATTTTCTTGACTGGTCGCATCGTGTAACTTGTCACGGCACCGCGGAAACGAAAGCACGCCGATTATTGACGGTAATTACGTTGCTCCATCGTCGAGGCCGAGAGCCCGTAATTTTATCGTTGAAAAAAAAAACAGGAATCGAAGAAGAAAAAAAAAATGAGAAATAAAACGAACGATAAAAATTTGCGGTTATCGAGGCGACACGCGTGTGGCTTTCGCGAAATGAACGGGACCACGGCGTGCACGGTAATCGAGAATCCTTAATTACAACCGTTAGCCAAGGTGACATCGCGGAAACGCTCCAGAGATTCGCGTTCGTGTTTCATCCAATTTCATTCGTTACGCACGCTGCCTCGATACCAGACGCGAAATTCTTATACGAGATGAACAATTCGAATACCGAATGAAAGGCAAGCCAGTCTTAATTTGCTGTTTGTTAGATAAAAAAAAAAATGGTATGTTATTAAAATACACGAAGAAATCGACGAATCTGTTCGTAATCTATTATTCGAATGAAATTTTGCCCACCTATGGGTTAGGTCAAAGCCAAAGGGTGCATCGAATCTCGACGTAATCCAAATTATGACCCCATTACGTGACTGTTTAATATAAACACTTCAGAGCAAAAAGGGTGCCTTTAGATCGATTGTTTTGAATCGAGATTATAGATGGCTGAACCGAGGGTTCAAGTGTTCTCGAAAAGACTGGATGCTCCATCCAGGGTACTTTGAAAACTCATAGTATGTATTTAAGTCTAAAGTCAGTTGTTTGAGCTGCATTAAGGAAGATTTTACAATCGATCAAGTCTCATCACAATGAAATTTGAGATGTCCAAAAACATAAATGAACAAATTGAAATCTTATTGTTTATTTCAAAAAGAATTACATGAAGGGAATAACAATACTTCATAGTAAAGCAAATAATATAAACAGAATTCTTTTAAATATATCTAGAATCTGTTATTTATGATGAAGTACGAATTTAAAATGGTATAAAGCATGAAGTTTCGAAGGGGTTGGGAAGGGAAGCAAGTTCAGGTTGATCTCACGATCGAATGCAGGAAACTATCGACCATGGAGCGCTCTGCGCGCGAAAAACAGCAACGGAAAATAAATTCCATCGCCAGGAATGGACCGAAAAAACGCGAAGCCGCGTCTAATAACTCACGTCGGCGAAGCTATGAAGATATCACTCGTCGATCGAGCAGAATATCTTAAATGCGAGTGAACGAAGGACGCGCGGCGACTTTGAGGTTAGGTGCGCATTGAGCGCAGGGCTGACGCAGCGCGGCATACTTCGAATTGCACGTTTTGTATCCTATTGCAGATAGGATACAATACCATTCATCGTCTTGCATAAATTCTCTAAATCATTCGAAGTATTTCGTTCAAATTTATCGCTTCCTTGCACGAAAGAGAATCATATTATAATAAAAAATAAATAAAGACAATTGAGATACACCGCGATTTCGCACTTAAACTTTTCATTTTAATTTTTTATTCCACGCCTACCGCATATTAAAAAAGATCTAACACATGTTCAGCCAACGATGATAAGGAATTATAATAATTACGGAACGAGTCGTAAACCTAATCTCGACAACCAGCGAAGCCCCTAAATTTCACAAATGGGTAAACCATCACCCACCTTAGCGAGTCCCGAGGTAGACTATTTATTTGGCATAAATTCCAGCCCGACGCGCAGCTGCTGTCTCGATGAAATATTCATAACGCAATTAAAGATAGACGCTCGCGTAATAATCCACGCGAGCCGACGACGAACGTGAACCGTGCGTCTTCCTGGTCTGCCAGGAATGAAATCCGCGAGCGGGAACGATCGAATCGAGAAGAGGATCCTCGCTCGAGATCGTTCGCAAGCGGATAGCTCAAGGCGAGTGTGCTCAAACGCCTCGATATAAATCAACCGGACGAAGAAAGGCGGGGAACCGCGAAGAGGAACACGCGTATTCCCTTTTTCGATCAATACTCTCGGCGATCGTGCCAATTCGAAGGGATAAATCAACGAAAATCCATAGTGGATCCATGAAAATTACCTCAGAAATCTGCCGTCGGCGGCAAGTAAACAATCAAAAGTGATATGATAGTGATATATTTATGTGCGAACTATATATTTCGAGATTCGAGCAATGAGAAACTTGTAGAATTATTTCAACATTAATTATAGTGGATGTTAATCGAAATGTAAGTCCTTAATTTAAATCTTATCTGTCGCTCTTCGATTCAAAAATGTGTCAAATATTTGAGAAGCATCCTTCCTCGTTAATATGTAAATGCGATGAAAACTGTAGAAAACGCGCGAAGAGTGATTTATTTGGCCAGCAACCTACATATTTAATCACCCAATAACTGGAGCCTCTTTCTCTCTCGCCTCGGTACACCCTCGGCGTCGAAATCAATTTTATAATCGCACGTGGGGAGAAATATCGAAGCTCCACCCAGCTATTAATCTTCAACACGCGAAAAATTTGCGAGACGAGGGTCTGGGTTTCTTGTCACGCGTTGACGCGTCAAGTATCGAGTAAGTTGCAATAGTTTTGTAGGAGAAAGCCTCCAATTTTCTTGAAACGAGTGACAGGTAGATGTTAAGGTTTCGTTTCACCTGATCTACGTTATATTTCTTTCCCTGGCACGATTTAAAAATATTCAGGTTTTTTGGAACAAATAATACACGTTCCCTGGAAGATACTAGGATTCATCTAAGTGAGTCTTACCTAACAGATTCTGCTTTAAATGTGACGCTATTAATCGAATAACCTGTTCGAACTAATTACGTACTCATAAACTATCAAGTAATTGGAGACTAGTCAAACGATTAATAGCGTCACGGTTACTGGACACCAGGCAAAAGGCAGGATTGCCTAGATAAAGATAAGTCTTACCGATGAGCTCTCGTAGACCTGGCACGAAACTGGTTGATGTTCTTTCGTATTAAAAACGTCGCTTATTACGGAAAAAAAAGACTGTTGTGGTTATTTTAGGAAAGAAAACTGCTTGTCGCAATTACGATTACTGTTCTATAAATACTCCTGTAACTAACTCCAACGGTTGCTTGGTGCAGAATGATCATAATTGATCGTAATAACCCAGAACTGACCCAGACTTCGAGATCCCTCTCCATACGTTTTAAGGATTGATCCGAACGCACATCCCATTACCTCAATTACTGTGAAACGTCGGAATTTCGAATGTCGAACCACAACCAATTTGCTCGACTTATTATCGACTCGGAACACGTACCGAGATAATTGATTATTAATTGCTGCCAGGAGGAAATTTATACCCCGGAAACCAGTTACGTTCCTCGGAGGCAAACTATCTCAAATCGAAATTGTATAAATTTGGAAAGAACGCGTCTTGTAAGGAGACTTGGCTAATTGCTCCAAAATAAAGTCTTCTTTAGCAATTAATTTAAAAAAAAAATGCAGTCCTGAGTTTTCCTGGCACGCAATGTTTCGTCTAACACATAGCCTCCCAATCAATTCCATACGAACGTCATTTTTAACACATACACACAAGTAAAACAAAATATTTTGGAGTAATTTTTCCCAAGGCTCTCCTCGACTGATACGCGTTCCATTTTAAAGGGTTAAATTTCCAAACGATTTCAACGCAGCACCGTTTGTGAACGAAGCTTAAGGGACGTCTTCCTCGAGCAGCTAGCTCGCAGAAACATGGCTGGGATTCCGTGGACAGAGAAAGCCGTTGGCAGGAGAGAGAAAGAGCCCGGTGACTGTTCGTTGCTTTCTGATTGATGTCGACATTTGGAAAACATTGCGACGTACACGCATGCACCGGGACAGCGCCATGTGCCTCGCCTATCTCGAGGATGCATCGTGCAGCGGCCCCGCTTTATCGTCCACTCTTTTTCGACCCGGTCGTCGATTTTAGGGCGAGGATCATCGCTCCGAGATTCGACGATAGGCGGCCTACCCACGGCGTTCTCCGTCTTTCGAACCACTTTTCCACGGGGCTAGAAATAATTAGAGTCTGTGTTGCGTTCGCGCAAAAATTTGATGCTTTTGGCATACAACGGATGCTTGTAAACTGCGATGCACCTAATCTTGACGCTAAAGTCATCGACGGCTTCGATTTATCTCTTGGTATTATTATTGATATCACTACAGAAGGTGGATATATTTTTTTAGTAGATTCCCTTATTTTTCAGTCAGTATTAGTTTTCTTCGAGGTTGATTGGATTTTTTCATACTTCGTTAGAAGTATGCGATTGTAACGATGTTTTAATGTATGCACCTATAATGATGTTTTAATGTACATTCCTATTATAGTATTTTTAAGCCCTGACAATGATCGTTCTTGGACTTGAAAGGGATCGATAAAAATATATTCCTGAAAATGAGTATTCTTTTCCTGTGCTAAATTTATGATTTTCTTCCTACACCCAAGAAAATATACAAATTCACAAATTGGAGAACCTGAGCCAATACTAGAAAGGTTGATTCATTTTCGTGCTCGGAACAGGGAACGATTGCGCAGTGATCTAAGACAGGAGGTGAAACAAATCGATTCCATTAAGTATTTCTTTCGAATCGTTTGAAAGTTAGCCATTCCATACAAACTGAATATTCAGTAAAATCTCACGGTATTAACCATGGGTTGTTTGCGTCATTTCTAACGATTTAATCATTCTAGTTAATTCGAATGGTATTATAAGATCAAGCATTTGGGTTAGGTTCTAAAATAGCTTCATTCGCTCGTCCTTTCACCTTGCGTTCAACACAACTCTTGCTAGATACATTCCATTTGTATCCCTTAATTGATATTAAGAATAAATTCGCTAAATAAACTACATCTCCCTAAACAGATAAGGTAAAAAACTCAAATTTTCTGGCGAAAAGATCCCACTAAACATCTCCTAAATAAACGAATAAAAATTTAAGTAGCGTAAAATTAAATGTCACAATAATTCTTTCGCGCGACTACCGAAATAGACGCCATTCGAGAGGATACTTCTCGAAGTCTGGAATAAAACTCAGGAGAACGACGAAGCAGAGCGCAGAAATTCCACGACGACTTTCGATCCCGAATGACCCACGACACTCCGTTTTCCTCCACTCGTTAATGTACCGTTACCAAAGATCCCTCTCCAAAACGCCGACCGAAATAGACAAAAATCACAAAAGTTTTTGGTGCTTGCCAAATCCTCCAAATGGAACCACGAACAACGGTGGAACACGATAGGGAAAAATTATACTGACATTTTACTAAAACTTCGTTACTTTGAAATCTATGCTAACATGCTTACAAAAGCGTAAAGATAATATAAAGAGCAAAAAGTAATTAGCATGGGTAAATGTAAATGAAAATATGTTTTCCTCTCATTTAATAATATGATGCATGAAATTGCGAGTATAATAATATGTATTTCTTGGGAAGATAAACGAAACAATGTAACTAACTGTAACATGAAGAAGCACATACAATTTTCAAACAGGACTTATATGTAAACATTTCTGTTCAATTTTTCCACTGGCCCACTATGCTCTTAAATAATAAACTATCAGTGATCTGCGTACTCTGAATTCTTATTAAGTATTATTCCTCACTTTTCAGATACAACGTTTGTAACTCGCTATCCTGTAACGTTTAGTAAACAACGAGCTGTGCCTGTTTATGCCAGAATTAGGTGCATTAAAATTGCAGATAGGCTCTGGGTAGGAACAAATTGTAAAATTTATACAAAATAGTAGAAAAAATCATCTCATCGGGCACAAGCGAATGGAACGGACGAGAAATCGATACGACTTTAATCCTGGCGGGCTAAAGGCCGATATCCGCGGCAATCGGGAGAGCGAAAGTGATTGATGGATACCCATAAATACATAATCACGGCTCGTTCGTGGTACAGCGGTGGACAAAAATCGACGCTATTCACCGGGCCAGGAATTTTTAATCCCGGTAACGGCCTCGATGGCGTACACTTTCGTTCTACTCCACCAAAAAAAAAAAAAAAAAAAAAAAAGGAAGAAAATAGAAGAGGTAGATGGAATTTTTACAGTTCGGGCCTGCGATTTTTCCTTGGATCGATCAGATCAGAACAAATTAATTAATTGATAGCTGGTATTGAACTGCAAATAAAGTACTGAAGGTACACTTTCTTGTTGGTACCTTTGAATGAGATGAATTGCAAGGAATTCATACGCGAGAAAGATTTTTATTATATAAATGTGCCAAGTGTGAATTTAAGTTTGATGAACGTTTGAAAAATGATCGCAGATATTACCAAAGACAATTCTTCGGAAAATTGATTGAGAAGTATATTGAAGACATTGTCCCTCTTCGTAGAATCACAATAGGCTACTACAAGAAATGATACCTACTCTGTAACGGTAGGTAATCGTTTTTGAAAGTTACGTAGTAATAAATTTTTGCCTTGACATGCTACATGAAAATTAACGATATAATTGACCATGTCACTCGCACGTGGGTGACAAGAATTTCCGGTACGTAATTAAAAAGTTAATCTTTAACCTTTTCAGAACTGACGGTGACAAACCAATATGCTCATCATATTTTAAAGTCAATAACTTTGCGATGTATAACATTCGTGTTATTTGAATATCAATAGTTTGCTCGATACTACTTCGGAACAAATTATCGATTAATCAAAAGTAACTTTACACTAGGTTAGATACCCAAATCCTTAGAGGGTTGAATTGAAATTTGAGTTTGTGTTTTTTTTTTAACAATATATTGAGAATTTCCAATGAATCAAAATTAGACCTGACTAAGCCACGATAATGCGAATATTCGTTAAATTATCTAAGATTCATACATTCGTATGCGTATAAAAGGTACAAGTACGATGACAGGTCTCAGAGTACCCGATTCTCAACTTGTTAGATAGAGTTCAGTTTACTTGGATAATTTCCTAGATATCAGTCTAGCAGTACACACGTGAGTATTGCGAGGGTACTTAAGATACAAGCACAAAAATAACACGGAATAATATATCAACAGTGACTGATATACCTTTCATTTTTCGCAAAATTCTACAGCCCACTTCTCGTGCATTCATTTGTCATTTCCAGTGCGACACGACCATTAGAATAATCGCGTGCTTGTAAATAAAATTATGAAAATTGTCGTAGCCTCTACAAGCTTCGTATTTGTTATCGCGTTTTCGACCATAATTTCGGTCGTCTTCGGTAAATAAGTTCGTTCATGTTACGTTTCAATGCTTCATTATTCTCAGAAATACAAAACTAAATCTAAAAACAGATTAGAAGTTTTGAGGCTTTTTATAATCACTTGAATTATACAAAAATCTGATGGCGATTCATGCTGATAATTCAGCAATTACGGTTCTTACTTTTATTATTGTATTCCTGATGGTATCTTCGTCTGACAATACGATGATCTCTAAGCATAATTGTAAAACAAATTAAAAGGGGAATATATCTCCAAGATCAACATCTCCATACTTACGAAATTAATTATAATTAAACTGACATGTCGTACTAATGTCTGACCGTAAGTAAACAACGGCATCGTTGGCTCGACGTAACCAATAATTATAGTATTCCTATTACACGTACCAAGACAATCCACATTACCTAATAACATGCGATCCAATAAATCGCAATATTGTATCTCCACACTCCTATGGTAATTATGTAGATTTTTTCCCAGTCATAAACGTCCGATTCGTTCCTATCTAACTTATGCTGAACTCTAAGCGCAAGTATACACATTTTTTCGACCCACTACTTCTGCATTGTACACCACACTTTTATCATCGTCGATATTAATAAATAATAATAAAACTATATCAATATACAGATTGGAAGCCAAACTACTTTCGAAATTCATTCCGCGCATATCAACGTACGGAGATTAAAATTCAAATTTCAGGAAAATGTCACCGCGTGACCTAACGCAACTCAACGCAGAAACATACGATTCGTACTTAACATCATCCTGATTCGTGCTCGACACTTTACTCGCATTCCACACTTCCGAATTCGTTGTGTACGTGTTTATGAATTTTAACCAAAACGCTTCATACTTGATAGCATTATATCGTGAGATATCATAATCTTCGGTTTGGACGTCAGACGGAAAATTCTTTATGCGAATGAAAGACTCTTTTCTAATTGATATTATAATTAAAGTAAAAAAGAAGATATCCTAGAGAACTTCCTTTCAAGGAGTCGTACTACAATACGCTCAAAATAAAGCGCCTTAATAAACAATTCTTTGTAATTATTCTAACGGCTCAAGGAAATATCCCCCACACTTCATTAACAGATATCACACATTACCAATTTTTCGAAACACTTTATTTTAATCACACTTGTTGAAATAACCATCCTGCAATTATTCTACCTATCTCGATCGATTAGACCACAGACTTCCGTAATCGTAATGTTTAAAGAAGGTGGGGTGTCAGAAGCCATCCGCGAACGGAGATCCAATTTTGGAGGAAAAAAGGAAAATTGCAGGGGCGATAACAAGGTAATTCGTCGATAGCGACCTATTCAGAGGTCGACGGAAACGTTTCGTCGCGATATGGACGCCGACGTCGAGCGTCATGCCGACGGCGGGACGCTTCGATGCCTGGAACGTCGCGCGCGTGTGTTTTGGTTCCGTCACTCGAAAAATCGGCGGGCACGCGAGCGATCTGACGGTTATCTCCGATCGCGTAAAGCTCTTTATCGGTGCAGATACCATTTTTCACTTGCTCGAGCCGCGATAAAACTGTGCGCGTCGCGGAAATTGGAAAAACTCCACGGAAAACTCCGCCTAAAATTAACTCCGCTCTGACATTGCGACGAACAAAACTGTATTACAATTATCGACGGGGAACTTTCCACGACCACTGAATAGAACTATTGTACGCGACGAAACACTGTTTTTCACTTTAGGCAATATTTGTTGGTCATAGCACAAAGCATATTCTAATCGTAGCACTTCTGAAATATTTCGAGTAGACGTTATTCATCGTTTGCATTGCAAATTTATATTATTTTTATTTTACTCCGAAACGTCCAATCTTGCTCCAAAATGTTCAATCAATTATCTTACTCCAAAACGTTCAGTCAGTCATCTTGCTCCAAAATGTTCAGTCGATCGTTTCACTCCAAAATGTGGAGAACATGATCTTACTCCAAAATATACAATCAGTCATCTAACACCAAAACTTTCAGTCAATAATCTTACTCCAAAATAACTCAACGAAATATCCCTAACTCCAAATATCGCAGACGACGAGCACCTCCATCGGAAAGATGTTTCAAGTCGGAAATGCGAGAATGGAATCCCATTCGACGGTGTATCGCGTCCGACGGCCAGCTAAGGAGCAGCTGAACTGTCATTTTTCTGAACAACTGCAAGTTCCCAATAAGAGTTCGTGTATAACCGATGATCTGAAATCGCGTGAACGAAACTGCAGTCGACGACAAGAATCGTAATCAATTCCTCGAATGTCTGCGGGCGTTCGACCATACGTAAAAGGATAATTCTGGGTTGTCCGGGGCTATTTCGATGAATTTCTGATCCTCCAAACCGCAATTCGTGCGATACATATTACTGGGAATACTGGGCGTTATTCACTGAACTTAATTTCTTGAACTACACGGTATTATTGTGTATTCATTTTTGAATTTCAAAAGTCTGGTTAAGAAGAATTTTTAGTTTTGAAAGCCTTGGAACACTCCTATGATTCTACTCGTAGACGTCAACACCACACTTTCACACGATAAATATTCATCGAGAAACAATTTGTACTCTTAAACGTTATAATAGGACCCCATACTGACGTTCATTTTAAAAGTGATTGCACTCTATTCAAATAGAAAGATATTTCTTTATTCTAGAGACGAAACGAAAGACAAGACAAGAAACGACTGATTTTCTTGAATTTTTTGACAGAATTTATACACCAGTACATCTACAAAGAGAATCTACCGTACTCATATGAACAATATGAAGAAGAAACGGAGTAGATTTCCTTTGAATTCCAACCTAGACGAAAGCACTATGAATAGGAGAATATATCTATTCAAACACTATGGTTTTGATCGTTGACACCACACTTTCATTCGGAAATTACTGATTCTTCTATTCTACAGTATCCTGTTACACTCTATTATATTCGACTGATAAAGGATTTCTATAGTGCAAAGAGAATTTTATTCGAATAATACGTGACAAATAAAATGTTCGCACAGACATTTATTTCCAACGTTCATTCGATTGGACGCTTAATCGAATAAGCTTCACTCGTTCAACGTGAAATGCAAGTAATTTGATTGTAATTTTTATCAAACGAATAACGCGTCGAAAGTTACTTTTCACTCGTGTTTTATAATTTTTATTTAGATTATCTCGAATGTGTTGCACGTCACTGGAGTCGATCGACGAGACAAACTCGATTTGCTTTGAATTCCTAGAATGAAAGGCTACTGCCATTCAGAACGAGAGAATATGTTTATGAATCAAACTGCGAATCCTTTAAACCATTCTATTGATTTGGTCGTCGATCACTACTATGCGCGATAGAGCCAACGTTGCTCAATTACAGCGAGATTCCACGTAAACAACGGAGTCCTTCTACGTTCAACTCTGTGTACAAACTCGTCGACTACTGAATATCTTACTCGGTTCGAAGCTAGTCGACAGATTTGAACTCTGCTAGAAACTCGAATTTTTTTTGCGAACTCTCTGCCTCGCTACATCAAAGGAAACTTAGGGGGAAAGCTACCTGGATTGGAGCGCTATACTATGGATCACTTGGAGTGAAATAGGAATATTTATAAAATATTTTTTTTTTATTATTATTTTCTACGCATCGAGGTCCAACATGTACAAAATGGTAATTCATTTTAGCAAACATGCTTTGCTTTAAAATCTCGTATTATACCGTCCGTCGATGACTGACGGACTAACATTAGTTATTCCAAGTTGAACCTCCTGTCACTATCGCGGTTACATTTTCAGTCACCATTATAAGAAAAAAATGGCCAAGAAAGCACGTGTGTTATTAGTACCCACAGATACAACATGTACTACACTTGAATTTTGCATTTTCACTTCGTAGCTTAACCACTTTCAACTCGACACAGTGTCCACCCACCGACGGACACTTTCAAGTTCACGATGACTACGATTCACAAGACAACAAAGCTTGAATTCACTATTCATTTCCTACCAAATACCTTACACTTTTTATCGATAGTCTCAATCTCTACCGGGCGAGACACTTTCGTCAGAATTCACGAACTGGTATCATTCTTACGAAACGCGAATTTTTTGTAAACTCATATCTAACATGTATTACTACAAATTTATGGAGCACTTTCCCGATACCATCTAATCCTTCGCACTCCACTGGCGCCACTATACGAACCACAACTCAGGTTGAATATTACTTACAACACGAATTAAATTGACGGAATAAAATTTAAGGTGTGAGTTTTTATAAATTTACTTTAGAGGAAAAGCACTTTTCACAGAACACGAAGGTGCCAGTCACTCATATTGAATGAAAACATTTGGAGTACAAAGGGTTAGAAGACATTTACGTTGCACACTTGTAGTGTGGTGTAAATTGTGTTACACTAACGATGATGCAAGTTTCCCAAGTTGCCTGATCATCTCTACACCGAAAGATAAGGATACATAGTCCACCCACCGACGGACACGTTGGAGTTCACGATAATTATCATTCACGAGGCAAATGGAACTCAATTGTATCTAACACTTCGAGGCCACAGATTCCTAAGCAAATCGAATGTCCATCAGAGTAGAATAGATTCTTACACTCATAGAAGAAAATCGCTCCACCCTGCTCCTTTGATGCTTGAGTCATTGAGTTTTTTCAAAAAGTGCGGGAATTCGAATTTAGAAAAAATCTAAGAGATCGAAGAATATTTACTTGGTAAATATTCTTACATCATATAAGATAGAAGTTATCCTAGAAGCCTGACCATCTTCACCTACATAGATAAAGTCCATCCACCGACGGAAATATTGGGGTTCGCGACAGTTACTTATCGTTCACTGGACAGGGGAACATTTTAGTTTTCGCTTCGGATTCAAACTCTCCTATACCAAACACTTTGCGTCAGCACTCACCGCGGAGGCCACAAATTCCCATGAAACTCGAATTCTCCTCAAGCTAGTATCATAAAGGACACTCTCACGAGGCTATATATCTTTCTAAATTACATTTCAAGACCAAAGGACACCCAGAGCACATGCCTACTCCAAACGCAATACCCGCCATCTCCACACATCGACGGACACGTTTTCGATCCACGACTAGCGTGATTCACGACAAAAACAAAGGACGCCCTCGCCTAAGAATCACTTGTTTCGCGATCTATCCTTAACGATGTAAGATCCACGTACCCTTGGCTGCGCCATGAACGCCCTGGCCGCGCCGGGGAACTCTGCGTGCTGAGCCACCGTAGCGGCTGTATTTTCCCACAGTATAAGCAAGTAACCACTTCTCTCACACACACACACGCGATTCCCGCACTATTCGCGGCGTATGCCCGTTCGTCGCACTTATGATCGCGCGATCAGCCTCGTCTGGAGCCCAGATGCACAGGTGAAAATCCGCTGGTGGCCGTCGGCAGTGAGTCCTTGGCGATGTTCGCGGGTCGTTCGCCGACCCGACGGCGTGCAGAGACGTCGTCCCGTTCCCGTTCGGGGCTGATGGACGCTGAAATGAGGCGGCACCGTCGGCCCTCGACGAACCCCGGATCCGAGTCGACCGACGACGAGACGCTGTGACACGGCGATGAATCGGAGCGAGCGTCAGCAGAGCTCGGGACGCACGCTTGAACGCTGCAGGAGGACCACGGCTACGGCCGGACACGCGTGCTTCCTCATCGTCGCGGCCAACGCCGGAAGTACCCGCTGACCAGACGCCCAGAGACCTTGCCTCTGCGTGGCGTCACTGCCGCGACATTATCCTCTCTGATCACTTGAGCACGTGGTCTCTCATGCGCACGCTGGGAATCCTCTGTATCGTTCCTCGAATTTAATGGAGCGTAACTCAGGTAACTAGATTCTTCTAGGTCGTGTTAGACGAGACTTGGTACGAATAATTCGCGGTAGAGACTACTCGATCACCGACGGATAGAACTCGCGTTTGCGCTGCTCCGAAACCGAAACCCGACGGATCACTAACGAACACGATCGCTAATCACGTAATTATTGGTCGGGGCTGCTCTTGTCCACTGTACCGCGTCCCGTTGATCGGAGCACTGTTTCACAAACGACGCAAAACACCCCCGGTTTTGTATGGTCACTGACGATGCTCGGCTGTTACATCCTTCGAGTATTGGCGCCAAGTCAACGCGTCGTCCCGCGGTTCCACTACGCAGCAGGGGGGAAACGGAGTCGGACCAGATTAAAGGGACACGTTCGCGCGCGAGGGACTCCGTTTACACTGAGAACAGCCGTGACCCGTGTCTCGGCGTAGCTCGTAAGCACTCTGCCACCCAAGGGGGGAAAAAACAGTCCACTTGGCGCTTTAAATCCGGGCGGCGTTGCCACGACCGATCGATCGATGGATCGTGCGCGTAGTTCGAACGTGCGCGCGGGATCGACGCACACAACCGGCGTACGCGTCGAAACTGATATCCCTTCGATAAAGGCAAAAACCCGGGGTCGACGACGGAGTCGCGTAAGAAGAAGCGCGTTCCTCCTCGCGGCGATTACTGAACGAACCGGTGTCGCGCAGAGAGAGAAGAGGAGACGCGCGAGAGAGCTGTCCGCGTAGACGGCGGCCGACCCTCCTCCCTGACCGTAACTACTACTGCGTGTGCCACTCGTAACTCCGGGCGGACAGAAGGCGGTAGGTCGGTGTATATGTTGCGCGCGGGCAAAGGCAGCCACAGGGATATGCGTGTTTCGAGTTCTTCCCCCACGAAAAAGCACCGGGTATATCCACGGGTAAGAGAAGAGCGACCCGAGCGAGCGTGGAGAGCAGCGCCTAGCGCGGTTTTAGATCCTGCGCCGTCCGCAGTCGTTCGCCAACTGTCAATCAGCGCCGCGCTACGCCAAGGAGTGGGAGGTTCGCGACCACGCCTATCGCGCGCGGCCAATCCGCCCCATCGCTCCGCCCACTTCCCCTCCAATGCCTGACGATCGCAGCGCTACGACGACGGAACCGCGAACCACAGTATTCTCCGCCATCGCTACACCACTACCAACGTGACCGCCGACGGACGACGACGACGACGACGACGGGAGACCGACGAACACGAGGACGAGAACGATATCGGGTCGGGAGAATACTCCGATTCCGCGTATAGCTAAGGGGAATACGGATTTCACGTCACGGTACTCCCGCGTCGTGTCGCTCCGGTGCGTCTAGGGCGAGCTTCCATCGCACCACACCGCACTGTACGCTCCACGCGTGCTCGAAAGGCGCTGAGTGATGGAAGGAACGAAAGGGTTTCTTAGGTAGGCGAAACTTTACGTGCCATTCTATTTTGTTGAATAGTGTCGAGTATCGAAATCGGAGCAGTGATTTGTTGGGCTCGCGAGCTGCTCCATCTCTGAATCTGCTTGATTTCTAAAGCTGCTTCATTTCTGATTTGCTTTATTTCTGAATCAGCTCGATTCCTGATCTGCTCCATTTCTGAATCAGCTCCATCTCTGAATTTGATCCATTCCATTGGTCATTAGATCAGTGAGCCATCTGTTACCGTAATTAGGTTGGTTCTTTATCAAAAGCAGAACAAAGATACGCTCATTTCTTCAGAAATCTTCAAATTTCAAAATCTAGAACGAAGTATCACTAACCTGTACTATAGCTATAGAAAAAAAAGATCTAGGACCTCGATAGACTAATGTTTATTCATCGAGTAGCAGACAAAAGGTTGGTTGAATTTTTCTCGTTATTAGAAATTTGTATCCAGGGATTTTATTCATCCCAGACATACGTGCTCCGAAATTTTCCGCGCATCATTGCCAAACGGAGGAACCCCGCGCGCATCGCGCCAGAAATAGTAGAATAGTCGCGAAGGTAGGAACGCTCTGGTCTTGGCAAGGATTCCGTCGACGGTCCCTCGACGTCCGAAATAACGCAGTCGATGATCCTGACAAATAACGACGTTCCGCTAAATGCTGGCCGTCGGACGCCTCGTTGGCCAGCCATCGTTGCCTCGCGAGTCTTCTAGCGAAGAGATGCGAGGGGTCATGTGAGGTCCAACGTTCAAACACCAAGTTCGATTTTATGAATTCTTTTCAAACTGTATTCAACATTGTTATGTGGATTTACCATGTGTTTATCATATCCTCAGATTTGAATTTTCTCAAAACTAAACAAAGTGAACCTGAAGTCAAATTCATTCCAGCCTTTCGAAACTAGGTCTACAAGAAATAGATCCAGAATAATCTTGAAGAGTCCAATGAAAGAATTACCGTTGTCAGGACCGAACAGTTTCCGTCCAAGTTGCTCCGTTTGTGGCAGCGAAAAGCTGGCGATTTTCTCGCGGCGCGCGTTCTGTTTTTATTTTATTCTTGTTTTTTCTTCCTCTTTTTCGTCGGTTATTAATTCGTCGCGTTTTGGCCACGGGGATGGTCAGCCGGCGGGCGGCGGTCGATCGAGCTTTGAATGAACCGAACGAACAGCTGACTCCACGCAGGAATTGGGTCGCGAACGTGCGGTTCCGAACTTTGAATGGTATTCGGCGTTGGGTGAGTAATAGCGACAGGAGGCGGCGGAGGCGGCGGAGGGCAGAGAGGCGGCGGCTGTCACCGACATCACTCAGTGTCTCCCTCCTGGCGTTCACTTCGCTCGATTTTATGACTCTCTCATCCCGCGCCGCGCACTTTCACCCCCGACCACCACCCTCCGCCTACGACCACCCCCAGTTCGGTGGGACACCACCACACACGCGTGACTTCCGCGGAATGTCGCGAATCATTGGACTTACTTTTCATCTTTCATTTTCCGTATGTTCTTCTTGGTATTATTTGACAACCACCTCGACCAGGTTCGAAGGTTGATTTTCTGTAATATGACTGACTCGAGCTTTGACAACTAACTATGAAAATTAGTTTCATTTCATGTATTTTTTAATTTCCCAAGAGCTTAATGGCTCAGTATTTACGATCGAATGCATTTGGTTGAAAAATTGAATTGGAGTAGGTGTCTGGTTAATGCAGTACCTTACTCCAAAATTTTTTATTCGTTCTCGATGGCAACGAGCCGTTCACCGGGGCCGAAGGATGCCGTCACCGAGCAAATATGGAAGACCGAGGACCGCGGACGCGAGTCTGGTTAATATTCGCGCGGATTAACGGATCGACCAGACGTCGCCGCGTTTCGCGCTTAATCCTCGACCCCTCGCCTCCTTTTCCCTCTCGACTCAGCCTCGTCTTTATTCTTCGCTCTTCTTACTGCGTTTATCCATTTTCGATGTTTCAATTGTCACTTATTTATTCATATATAGAGAACACTTTATATACACTAAAATGATAACATGTATAATCTAAGTCAGAGAATAATAAAAAAACCTCAGCCTCGCCAGGGGATAATATCGATAACATTTGTATCAAGCACGTAAAGAATATAATCGCGCATAAACACACTCTTCGGGACATTAGTGACGCGCAGTCAGTATCGTTAAAAGAAAGTTCGGATTGGAAGCCGCTTTCCACGTGTCCGCAATTGCAATCTTTAATGCGAAATGAACGATCGGTCGGTTGTGAGGACTGGAAGCCTATAAAATGAGCTAATGGGACCATAAACACAAAACGCGTTGTAATTTGCGTTATTTGATGATGTCGAATGGGAAGCACCACGCTTCATTAACTATGATGCATAATTTACTTCGTGAAGTAACCTATGAATTGATAATTTCGATTTAATGTCCCGGCATAATTTAAGAAATGTTTTAATATACCTACTGCTTTGGGGACAAGAGCCATATCTAGATGACAATTTTGTGCAACCAATAATAAATAAACTTGCGATCTATACGTTAGATGAAATGTAGAATCTGATACATAAAATACTACACAAACATGTTGACAGAGACTATCTATTTCTGTGCTACGATTATTATCGTTATTAGAGTCCCTAATTGTGCGTCTTCGTATCGATTCCCTGTCCGTTCATCCCTTATCAAGACATCACACGTCTGCAATTCACCCTCGGCAAATACACAGTACTAACTTAACAACTCAAAAATATTCGTTATCTTTAATTAGACATATAATTGGATGGTTGCGGTTTCAGCGTATCGAGAAAGAAAATGTAGTAAATACCGGTCGGTCGGATTAATTGTGAAACGTCGCTGCGCGTGTATTTCATTATCTAAACGAGCCCCGACCGATTTTCGATGAAAATAGGATAATTGCACGTCTCGCGCAAGGGAGCGACTATTAATTCGCTCGGACGCGACCAATGAGGGCCGCCGTTCCGCGATTCATAAGGCCTGCCTTAAAAGTCAGCGTTAAATAACGTTAATACCGCCCGCGAGCATACATAAGTAATACTTTACGCGACGCTTTTTATGAAACTGGCAAAGACCTGCTAACCATTATAAAGTCCCCGTATAATAATCCTATTCGCGGTTGCGCGAGCATTTGTATTGTAAATGTCCGGCCATTAAATTTTGTTAGCAAATACCGGCCTGTAACGTTGAAATAGAAACATTTTTCAAACGCTAACTGGCTCGTTGTTTATTGAATACTTTGGCGAAATCGCGAAGGATTCCTCCAGTTACCGCGAATTTATGCGGGAAATTTCCTGCACGCTTAGCAAACAATTTATCACATGTTTGGATAAACATTACTTTGAATTTTTTAAATATTTCAAAGTAAATGCCTTGCAAGTTGTTTGCAGAATAAATATTCGATCTATAGAGGGTTAATTAAACTGAATCGAGTATAATGTACTCTATTTTACGCTTAAGAGCCTCAAAAGGACCATGAATAAAATTTGTTCACCTTGGAGCAGTTCTAGATGATCCAAATGAAACGATTCTATTACACATTCTCTAAGTTTGCTTGCTCAATGTTTGATCTAACAGCGAATTAATGCGTTCATGGACTCCAAAAAGTGTGGCTATAAATGTGCCTACGTTCGCATGATCCATCGTTTCACAGGTGCCTCGTGCACACCTTGTTCTTCAATTTAATCTGCCATTAGGTCTGCCACTAAGTGCTGTGAATGATTTCTATCTTCCTCTCCTGAATAATTCATCAGAGTTAACACTCGAATTTATCAGAGTCATCGTTACACATGTAACGCCGCACGTGATTACACTGTTGCAAGTTTAGCATTTTTCCTTAATGAAGTTAATGGAAGCAAAAGAACGCAATCAGGAGTCCGACACGTAGAGAGGCAATATGAACTGTACAACAGGAGCTTCGTGATTGTAGGTGTTGGGATCCAAAGTGGCGATTATTACTAACTCTGGCATCAAGTTTTATGAATGCTCTGAAACAATTAACTGTTGGTACGCTTGGTAATCATGACATGATTTCCTGCACTAGCTCTGCTTTGCCGTTATTTCCTAAAGAAATATTAACATTAGGGTTATAGAGGGTTAATTATGTCGATACCAGTGTGTTCTAAAGGAAATCTTTAGTGTCTTCGTGTATAAATATCGAGTATTGCGGGAGTCAAAAATCCCGGAAACAGTCCAGGAGGCACGTCCTTCGATTCCACGCGGTGTCGACAATCGCATGGTCACTCTCTCGCAGGGAACACCATTTATCCAGTTAATTCGTAGGTGTTCAAAGCATTGTCGAGGCTTTACCTGGCACGGGACACTTCGAGCCTATTATTTCGCAATAAATCACACCGCGAGATGGAACCTGGCTCGTCGATAGTAACGAGGGATTCCTCTCCCGTCCGATCCGGCTTCGCCCGTAGTAAACAGCCACGAGCCATTAAACTACGCATAATACCCGAAGATGATCGATTCTTGCGTAATCTGGGAGTCGAATCGTTCGAGCACGCTGCAAGGAGAAATCCGTGGGGATTTCGAACCGGGGAGCCCAATCGAAATATCGAATGGTCGCCGTCTCGCTGCTTAGCTGATTTCTTATCGAGGGAACCAGGAGGATGACGGTCGTTATTTAGACTCAGACTTTCTCGAAAACCTTTACCCGTCGTTGCGCAACGTTTTGGGGACGCAGTCTTAAGGTAACGGAATTACGAGGTAAAAGTATCAGCAGTTTGCTGATACTTTCAGAAATTAACGGAGACGAATACGTTGCGGAGCTTTGGTTACTGCTTGGGCAGAATTGAAGAGGAAAAGTGAATGTTGATCAGATTAGTTAAAAAGAATAATTCTACATATTTGACGAATGGTTTTAGGAATATTACGAATGGAAGAAAAGTGCCAAGTACTACGACAATGTTCTGTTAAATGGTCAACTACTGGTAGGTTTGCCTTATTAAGATGAAGGGCGTTCTGAACGGTACACCAGGTATAATACAGAACCGAGGCGTTGATACAATGGGCTGTGCTACCTAACCCGTCCACTGTCCCCGCGTAATTCTGCGAAACACCCCTACTGTGTCTCCTCTATTGTGCCTCTGAGCGTAACAATGTCAAAGTCTATACCGTTAAGCCGTCGACGAAACGTGTACGCGGTGTACCCCAATTATTCGTCTTCCGCGAAACATTTTGGGACCTGGTTCGTCGATCTTCGCTCCCAAGTCGGTCTAATCCCTCGACCCTTCGACTTTTCCGTCTCGAATATTTCAGAAGGAAATAAAGGAATATCTGTTCGCTCCATTAGATATGTATTGGTTTACTTAATAGGTAGTTATTCAAGACGAAGTGTGATATCTTTGAGACCCGTAGAGGCTAAACTTAGTTTCAGAGTCTACCCATGTTATGAACATATTGAGTTAGTACAGCTATATTAAAGATTTCCTTTTGAATGAATGGAATAAAGTGTACTTACTCGAACGTCGATTCGTGATTCTCGGAGTCCATTGCGGATAATCCTGTGCGTCCTTGTAAACGATCCCACGCGTTTCCACAGCCTCGAGGAAATCTACGGATGACGTTAAACCACGGATCTAAGGCGATTCTCCGTCGATCCGCCGCCCCGGCAGCGAGCCAAAACTCGCCTTGGCGGGAAAGCTGGGCTGCTCGAGGGTTCCTCTCTGGGCCAAATTGGAAGCAGAACTCTGAGCTGGAAAAAAAAGAGAGATCCAAAATTATCTTTCTGGATATGTCGGACTGCGACTCGCTATTTAGAAAAGGAAAGAAGATCGTAGAAAAATTGGTGCAATAAAATGCAATTATCATTATTTGAGTAGAATGGAGAAATGAAATTGAATTAGTTAATAAACGATATACTGTTATTATTACTCATCAATTTAATACTTTTATACTTCGATATTGGAGTGCTTTTTATAATAAGTTTCCATTACATAGAAACGAAGTGAGAGGCTCATACATATGTTTTACAAGTATTAGGCTAGCAATCAACGTGTTAATATCGACCTTCGCCTCGCCAACGCATAATGGAGCACGCGCTCCGATTTTGGCTCGCTGGAGGTGTCATGGCGACGGTTTTCCTGGTCGCGGACAGTGGATAAAAACAGCTGATCCCTCAAAGGCAACGAGGCCAGGAGGATTCGAAGCCGTCCTGTCGCGATTTGTCAGGCTCGCGAAACGCGACACCTATCCGATTATGGCTCTCGAATTACCGAACTCTCGGTTCTCTTTCCTAACCCAGACCGCTGGGCTGAGTTCGTGGAAGTAGAAGCGACCCCGACGACACTCGACACAGAATCCGTCCCACGTCTAGTGCGTGTGTTTATATACGGGATTCGTGGGTTCGCGCGTATCCGTCCTGTGGCTCAGACTTGGTTGCTCCAGGAGTCGTGAGAAAAAAGGTCTGTTAGTAAACACGAGTAAGCAAGCCTCGAGTGCAAGAACGAGCACTGTGTCGCTTACGTCGCTTGGCGCGGTGCTCGTTGATTCCATTCATTCGTATTCGTTGAAGGCGTCCTTTTTTCGCTACGCTCGAGTAGATTCGCTGCTCCTCGTGGGTTTTTCTGTCGACTGGGTTCGAGGAAACGAGACGAGCGACACGATACAGATCCGTGGCGGGTTCTTTCTCTGTCGAAGCTGGAGGCTTTGTTTTTTACATTTTTCGAAGGAAATCGGTGACGCTAACGGCCAGTCGAAGCCTGCCTTGCGACAGTTTGCGTATTAGTAAGCAGTATTAGAGTAGAGCACATATCCGTGTACTCTGTGAGATAGGTGAAGAGCTCTTATGTGTCACAAATGTGCATGTATAGGCGAATATTACGATGGAATAATCTCTTTTTAATTGAGAATTTCAATGATATTCAATTTCAATGCTTGTAAATGTACACTGCCTCCCAAAAGTATGTGAACACTTTTTAATTGGAATCAGAATCAGTCAGTAATGAGAAAAAAGCAATTCAATTTTCTTTTCATTAATATATCCACAGTGTGCTCCTAACATTTCTGTTAGCAATCTTGATACATTAGCCAGAATCGCGATACAAATTTTATTCATAGTAAACAGAGTCGCCGGTGCACACCGTGACTGATGCCTTTCAGGAATTTATCATCTCGCACGCGTGATCTTCGGGCCTCCTCGTGGAACTTGGACGCAGGGCGGGTATGCGTGTATACAGGGTGGCGTATTATAACAGACTAAGGGCGGATAACCCCGTGATCGATCACACCGTGAATGCGACACCCCTACGTACACGTATCCTCGCCCCATTAAGCCCACCCTTACGAACGACCTGCGCGCATCTATCGCGGGGACCGAACCTTCCGAACCCTGAAGATCCTATCGCCTGATGAAATCGACCTGTGCTTTTTTGCCTCGAGAGGTAAATAATTGAGCGTAATGCCACGGCTGCTACTTTGCGCCACTCATCTTCTTCCAGATAAGTGGTTTCCAAACTTTCCCAAAGGGGAAAAGAGGATTCCTCGGAAGGGGAGAGAATTTTTACGCTGGGTGTATATGAGTAAAAAAATGTTTGCTATTATGAATTTTTTAGGAGAATTGCCTTTACTCATTGACGTGTGAGAGCAACAATTTATCTGAATCACGTGTATGCAATCTAGTGAAACTTTCTCGCAGAGAACGAATACCGTTGTACAATATTTGGAGGTTCCGGTATCGTACCGATATCTGTTTTGATGTTATTTTGGCATACCGATAATGAACCGTTGTTTGTAATACCGATTCAAACTCTGCTTTCTAGAGCTCTCCTCGAGTATTGACATACGGAGAAAACGGGAGCCTCGATATCTGTGATGTAAAATAATTACAATCGTCTGGAGGAAACTCTTTCCTCCTCTCTACTCGCAGCTACACCTCTCATGGTTGTTGCGTTAGCGATAATAGTGATAGACAGGCAACAAAGTGAACGTGGGCGTCATAGCGACTCGCGAACGCTGGACTCGGCATAAATTACCATTGAAAATGAAGCTCGTGGAATCTGATCTCGTCATTAAATGCTACTCCGCGATACAGAAAATTCCTTGGATGGGCAACCTAATTGCTGCGGCGAGCCACCGTGAAAACGCGCAAGTCCGACTGCGCTCTCGGTAACGAGCGCTCGAAACGCCCGTTCCTCCATTCGCTGTTTCGCGCACCAATCGCCAACTTGTGCAGCAACAATATTGCCTTATCAACGGGGCAACTAATGTTCCTCCCATCTACGAGTTGGTGATTTTTATCGAGGCCGCCGACTCGCTTTGATTAATCGCGCAAAAGCGTAATCGCCATCGGGGCAGAAATTCAACCCCTCTGCATCGACTTGCGTTCTGCAGCTGTACGTGGATGATTAAGACCGTTCTTTATTTTTTGATAAGGACCACTGTTTGTCAGTCTCAGCTGCGTTATTTATTGCAACGTTGCGACACTTGCGTCTTTGGCTTGGTAATTGTATTAATTGTAATTAAAATTTTCGATTTATGATGCACGACGAATTGTTATATCGCTTGGTATGAATATTTGCGTGTCATTTTAATTATGTAACGAGTATGACTTGAATCTCTGATTATTCATTTGGATACTTGGATGTAATCAATATTTTTCTAAAGAATAATCATTTTTTAATTAATATATTTAATATATTTAAATTCTTAGAATTTTTATGGAAATGCTTAGGTAAGTCTCGGAAAGAATTCCACTCGTTCGTGATCGCTGCCGCACGTCACGCGCATCATATGAATATTACAATGTAGCAAAGGTGAAGTTTTTATTGCAACCCCGTTTGACAGCCGTGATCCTGTCGAGCGAGCTTCAATTTGGAGCATTTCGTGGTCGACGCTGCCGATGAATTGACGCTGAAATCTCAGCCCACGTTTCTTACAGCTATTATGTGCCCCAGAGATCATGCTACACGCGAGCATTACTTTTTTTTGAGCATTTTCTCTGTAATTATGAAAGATACGTTGCTTCGAGTCTCGGCACTTGGAGGGAATAATTATCGGGACTGATCGAGCGGTGCAACAATTTTTGCGTCTGGATAGTTGACGTGGGAATTTGTTCAGAATTATTCGCGTATGCTTTAAATATTTTAAAAAGAAAATTTACGATCTTTTGCAATAATTCATGACTCAAAAGGCTACAAACTTTTCCATTGAATAATTGCAATCAATTTGAACTACTAGACATCTGGTAGTTGTCAGTGAATGGGTTAAACCTTCCGATCACTAAATGTGAACCACCCTCCCGCCCCTCCACTTCGAAAGACGAATGTCCACCGAGTGTTAACGTGATTACCATTACAATCCTCCTTTTCACGAGACCTTCAGTCACCATTCCGACGCCTACGACTGCCCAATGCATCAGGAGGCACAACAGTGTCCCGTGGCTAACGAATCCCGAATATCTCGATCGGGGATCGAGCGACGATTCCTGGCCCCGGTGGAACTCGCTGAATTCCACGGAGCACCGTAGGGACGAGGAATTCCGTCGCTCGTTGCGTTCCAAACCCGCTTGGCAGTCTCTCGCGGCGGCGAAGACGCGGCTCGATCTAGCAAAGGACGGGGCAGAAATCCTCCAACGAAATTCCAGTGTGACTAAACCCCCGTGGATGACTGGCAGGCCGGCTGCATACGGGATGCAGCGAGAGGGTTGGGGTCGTCCTGGGTATCGCCGTCGGAAGATCTCCTGGAGTCCTATCTCTGTCTCTATCCATCCATCTCTGTCCCCGTGTGTTCGTCTCTCTCGCTTTCTTTTTGCTTGTCTAAAAAGACTTCGGGACCGGGGAGAGATCGGGGGAAAATGAGAGCCAGAGAGATGATGCATCGCGGCGATCGGGCCCAGGAACCGCTGTCCGTCTGAATGGCTCGGCGAGAACATTAGCGTGATGCTAACCCTGGGACTTTGGGTCTTTCTCGACCCAGTTCCTCTTTCGTTAGAAAAGTAGTGTAAATGAATCATTTTATTTATACCGATGGTCAGTACCTGTGCTTGAGGGCAAAAATAAGTTTGAAAATTTGTCGCTCAGGTTGCTGTCAAAACGTCCAACAGTCTCTGGGAGTCCAAGGGAAAGATGGCCCGCGGTGAAAGAGGGTGGTGGGAGTAGAAAAAGGAAAAAATGAAAAAGGTCCCCCCTCCAGGGACCTCTTCACGGCACTTTGGGTCACTCTGTTCGTTTCTGGTGACGGTAATGCCCCTTCGTAGGCTACCTTATCTCGACCCCAGGCCGTGGACCGCGCGGACTGGTTAGATGCATTTCGTGTAAGGTCGGGCCATACATTTTCTAAAAAGACCGTATTACCTGACCCCTTGTCTGCTCGCCCACCGCCGCAGGCCGCCGTGAAATATATTTACACACTTTATCCGACCGCGGACGTCATATCGCTACATGACGTCGAACAAAATTTCAATCGGAACGACGATAACGGGTAAAAGAGTTTTCGCGTTCAACCGTGGCCCCTTGTTTTAACTTTCAGGAGAAAGCGGGGAACGTGGATCGGCATTTTTGAAAGATTAAACGGGTGGAGACCAGTTTCAGGCGGGTGGGGAGGGGGGATCGCAACAAGATCTACATCTCAGAGTATTTTAATTTATTATTCTATTTTTTATGTATTTATTATACATAATGGACATCGTCCACAAAAACAAGAACGGAGCCACTATTACTTTGATGGAACGACGGACGATATCTTGGATCGTCTAAGTGGTTGACGATGGAACGAACTCGTCGGAAAAACGGGGTGTAGCACTCTTTCCACGAAGGAAAACCGAATGTCGTTTGGCTGAGAATGGGAAGACGAGCACGCATCTGCATACATATACATAACACAACCGGGGCGATGACACGCGAGAAATCCTCAACCCTGGCGCATCTCCCTGTCGTCACTTGCAAATGCATAGAAACTCCACGCCCGACGAACAATAATAATAACAATTGTGCTCTTTTTCACCTGGATTCCCTTTAAGTCGATCCTGTCGCTCGGCTGTCTATCGGAGATCGAGTTTCCAAACACCCCTTCTATCTTTCGCCGAATTAGTATCTCGATGTCTCAATCTTCATTAGACAGTGATCGGGAGAAATGTAGATCGAAGTCGTGTCCATTTTATAGCGTTTTTTGCGGTCAAATCCGTTTCTCGTGCTAGGTGCCAATCCGAGGCAGTTTTATTAGCTCTGACAAGTTTATTTTAAATAAAAATTAAAAAGTTAGAAGTACGTTGAAAAAATTGGACTTCAGGGAAAAGGTCTTTTAAGTTTTCAATTTTTAATTTTGAAACGAAACATCCTATGAATAAACAAAGGGTTAAGCATCGATGCCTTATCTTGTATGTCAAGCTTTATGGTTTCCTTATAGATTAATTAAGATCGGTGACTTAAACACAGTGAAAAATCATAATGCTCGATCACAGGTTATGATCCAGCGAGAGGCAGAGCCCTCCAAAGGAACCGTTTTATTTGGAAATGTTCGATCCGTATTCGACAACCACTTAGCGTTCCATTCGGGCCTCCGAAAGACGCGAACTCATCCTGACTGGTGCTCTCCCATGGTTATTGAGACCTGCCCCGATCCTCTCCTAGACAATCCGACGCGGCGTTTACAGATCCATCGATCTGACACTGTCGTTTCGACGTGAAGATCGGAGATCTGAGTAGGTGAGACCTTATAACGTTTCAATCTGCCGTACGTCCGGCTTCACGCCCGGCCGTTATTAATTATCCATTGAGAAATCAATAAGAATAACGACTCAATTGTCGTTCGTGATTCCATTCGAGGGTCTCCAGCCGACTTGTCATCGCTTCGCGTCGGGGAATATTTTATTAAGCGGCGGTGGAACATAGTATTGTGTTCCACTCGAGGTTCTACGGTGTCATTACTGGGCATGGTTGGCACGAAAATTTGTTTCATGAGTTCAGCGTCTGTTGATTAAAATGAGAGGATCCTTCACTCAGTTATTATCAATAGAAATAAATGTCAAAGCATTGAGTATATGAAGACGAAAAAATTGCGCCAGGGTGCATTAGACAGTTCAAGTATAACATATTGAGACTTCCTGTACTCGACTGACTTGCTTGTCAATCATTAATTTATTGAAGATTTTATCATACGCAGATCGCATCCGAACACTTCAGCCACCGAATAATCGCGCGTGGTCCCTCAGGATGCTTCGAAACGGAGGACCAAGTCCTCCAACAGTCCAGGACGCAACAGGACCACAAATCATTCCGCGTCATCCTCCGCTGCGTTCCGTTTAATAGAAGCAGAAACATCGAACGCGTCGGTTTGCAAACACCAACGGTCGGCAATAAGGATCTGTATCGCGTAGCCGACTTAAGATGTTATTTAAGTTATTTACGAGATGTCTCGGGACAGGTGACACGCGCCCTATACCTGCCGCGGGTAAACGGTCTCGCAGCCACGGTTTACAAACGACCAGGCGAACGTGGTACCAAGCGAGAGGGAAAGAGAGTAGGGGAAAAGGGGGAGAGGAGAACGATAGACACCCTGTAATTACGCGAGGGTGAGTTATGGCGGCACGGGTGCCGCGGTTACTCTGCAACTCGGAGGACCCGGGGATACCTTTCCTGTCGATGACACGGAGGGGTTACTTCTGCCATCGGATACCGGAAATGATAAATACATTAGGCGTCGCGTGTCGATCCACTGGCGAGCTTTGATTTGTGCGCCGTTTTGGATGATTCAAATGATTCAAATGGCGGGAAGCATTCGAGTACGAACCTGGTAATTCCAAACCAAAGTTCAACTCCTAAACCCGATTCAAGATCCTTGCGCAATGAATATTCCAGTCGAACGAACATTCCTCGAAGATCCTTTGGATCAGTGTCGTCATCTTCGACAGCTTTTTCTCCGTGACGGCACTTTCGTGCGTGAAATGTAGGGCATGGTTGACAAACCACCTCTCGACTCGCATCGTCCTTGAAAGTCCAAGGCAACCGAGGTGGGAACGGTGATTTGCGCCAAGTCCTGGCCCGATGCGACGTACCCAGGACGAGGGAGCCCGCTGAAAACGGAGGTTTTTTGCCTCGGGGGCTGGGCTGGATGCCGTGACACGATCCTTTGTTTTGACGCGGTCGGACAACTGAGTTATCTGCCGCGGCAGGACGATCGTTCTTCTCGGACACCGACACGTCGCGGAAGTTCTTCCCGAAAAAGATCCATCCGGGCCCGGTGTAAACACAGCCGATAAAACGACGAAGAGAGAGAGCCTTAACCGGCGGGGAAGAGTGATGCGCCGCGGGAAACCATTCTTTAAAACCCCACACATCTCGTACCAGCCCTTTCGCTGCAACCACGGCCCACCTCGACCGGTAAAAACGCCAGAACGGGCTCCTGGAAGATGAACTACTACCACTACCCCTCGACGAAGATATCGACGAGAGGCTTTTGGTAACGTCAACGAGTATCGCGTCCACTTTTCTCGCGATCGATCGATTTTATCGTCTGAGGAACACTCAGGTCTTTATTGTTGAGAAATTTATTTAACTTAGCAGGTTTTCTATTTGGGGGAGCGGCCAGAAGTAACCTTAACTGAAGTTTCAAGTTTGTTTCAGGATCCTTACAATATTTTTCTTTGGAATTTATTGGAGTAAAATCCCCCCCCCCCCCCAGAAGCATTCATCAACACCTTCAAAATCATTCTTCATCCCCTAACCCCTTCCCCCAAACAAATCATTTGTCAATCAATCGCCTAGTTTCTACATCATGCTTACTTCAAATCATACACCAACAGAAGCTCAAAGAAAAGCATACATCTGAGATCCGACCAAGTCCGCCAACTCCAGCATCCGTGCCCACTCCAACGCCCACAAAACCGAACTTTATTCTAATCGTGCCGGTAATAAAATCGTTAAGCCTGCAGACACGGGGGAAAAGAAGCCCGCGAGGAGAAGAAGAAGAACGACTGGAGAAACTGGGAGAAGTCCAGAAAAACACGGAGACGAAGACGAACCCTCCCTTTCCTCGGGTTCCCCGAGACGAGTCGGCCATGCCGCCGTCGACTTGGACATCAGTCAGTCAGTCGGCCGGTCGGACAGTCAGTCAACGGGGACGTTTGGTCACACGCGACGGGACATTATCGCATTAAATATCGACAGCCGGCTTTCAGCGGGGACGAGGAGCGGCGAAATCGGGAGAAAAATGCCTGAATCCGTTCGTATCCCCTTTCCCTTCACCGCATCCCGCTCCCATCCACCGCAATCCGTGTCCACCCACACCCGCTGCGTTCATAATAGGCTCTACGGAGCTAAGCCCCTCTAATTCCTCTCTTTCCCTCCCCCGTGTCTTCGTCTGACCATGCCATCCCGCTGTATCGGGTCCTCCTATCTCTTTCCTCCTCGGTTGAACGCTCTCTCGGTTGAACCGTGCCTTTGAGCCAGGGGTTCCCATAGATTATTATTAGAATGCGCGTTTGTGCCCTGGTCGCGGCCAGGTAGATGGACGGTGCTCCGCCCCAGATGAGGAGGGAAGGAGAACTCCTTGCGCAGGCTGCAACTCGTGCTCCCAGTGACCTACACTACCGTCCACAAGTATCCATTGGTCCCTTAACCATACCGGATAGTTTCTTCGTTCAATTATTTCACGTAACAGTTACTGTGATCGATGCAGCTAACGAAAAAAAAGTAAGACACGTTTTTGTTGAAACGTGCCCTGGTAATTTTAAGTGACTATCGCTGTAGCGGCTCGGCCTCATGGTTTACTCAAAATCACCCCGTCTGTAAAGGGTTAAACTGTAACCTTTACATATTTGTATACCGTAGAATAAAAATAGTACTTCCGACGACCAACATCAGTCCCTCCCAGTGCGATCAAACTTATGGTCGGCAGTGGATCTCTCTTCTACCTGAACCGAGCATTCCTGGACGAGGAATCGAGCTGTCCCCAGGACGGGTTACGGGGACACGGGCCCCGCGAGCGAAGCCGCGTTTGGGAATTATTTTCGGGGAAACGGGTTTGCCAGAGTCGCGCAGGTACACCGTGGCTGGAGAACGGTTTCTGGTTACGCAGTGATTTGTGGCGAGCGTCCCTTCGTTAGGCGACATTATCGCGACTAATCGAGAGGAAAATGACGAGTTCGCCTGGCGCCGAGAGGAATAAATCTTCCGCTGGCCGAGCGCGATTCTTATCGCGGAGTCGTGCCCGCTGCGGGTCGACGGAGGGAGGGAATTGATGATTCGACCTGGGACGAATCCTCCACAGTATGAAGGTATCAATGACTCCACTACGAGCCGATTAAGTAGTTTTCGACGTCATTCAGACTGTCGGTGCGGGTTGTGGAATTAACTATGTAGAGGGAATGCAGAGCAAAATACTGCAAAATACAGAGTATTTCAGCGTCACAGATCATATAATCACAATATGGATAAAAGTTTCTGCAACTATCCTTATGTGTAGAATTGTATTTTCTAAACATGTTTATGAATAAGACAGCAGTCCAATACATTTTTCCTAACACCAAAACTATTTAAGAAAGCAAACAAATCTCTATAGAAATTTTTTATATGGTTATTTACAACCCCTTCGCCAACGTTTCCAAACGTTTGCAAGCGTTAGCGCTGCGTCTCCAGTGAAAGGTCGAGGACTCCTTTAAGTCCAGCGCGAAACTCCAAGGAAACTCGCTAGATAGCAGCACCTCTTGGTCTGCTCGGGGATTTCCAATCCTTCGCGCTTTTTCCTTCCCTACCTGCGCTCTACTCCCCTCCAACCCGCGCCTTTTTCTCGCGGTCAGACTCGACAGTTGGCAATATCTTTTCGCCTGGCGGTTTTCTGCTCAGCAAAGATAAATCGTTTGTTTTGAAGCGACATCCTCTTCGACGTCGCGGCTAGCGACTCGAATTTGTTCGGGCTATCTCTTAATTCAAAGAACTCGCGGAGACGAAGATTATTCCCGACATATTTCGTGACTCTGTCCCGTCGGAGTCGTAGCTTCTTTTGAACCGGGGACGCCATCGATCATTTCTAGATTTTCTCTTTTGCAAATGAGGCGATCCTTTCAGCGACTTCCCCTCGATTTTATTGAATCGTTCCTCCGCGATGGTCGTCGATTTTTGAGGAGCTGGTGTAACGACTGGGGAATTCGTTTTCATGCATTGGTGCTGATCAGACTGCGGATTTTATGCGCTTATGGTTGTTTACGTGGAAATACAGAATGTTTTACATGAAATATAGTTGTGGTAATGTTTCATCTTGTATGAGTGTTTTATAATCTGTCTGTATATCTTCGTATAGAAATGGACATTCCTGACTAATCAGGTAGAATATAAAATTCGATTTCCAGGGGGAAACTGAGTTTCCCAGTGATTTTTATGGCTTCACCGCGCGAGTTTGCTTAAATGACGCCGTTTCATACGACTCTATTTGAAGTTTTCTAAGTAACGACCGTTTTACGGCCGTGATAATGAAATTCCGAAACTACCGATAATCGGAACATTGATCGGTGGCAGTCATGGTCGTGGCTGTAAGTTATGCACCACTGAACTGGGTAAACCGTGGCGCACGTGGTTCGCTGTCAATTTCGAATAGCTGAAATTCCACTAGCGACGAAATCAGAATTTCGTACCTCGCGGTCTGAACTTGGAGTAACGATCCCGCCTATTTCCGATGCATACTGTCCACGCAATGGGACCTTGCGATAAGCAATGGATACTATGAGGCATAGTTTATTGCTCTTTTATTTAACGCGTTTATTGCAGAATTATCGAAAGCTAGATATCAGATTTTCATAACACATTTACATTTCTACATGTGTAAGAGAGTAGAAGTTCAACCGTAGTGATTACTTTTTGACCGTATCAAGGAGTTCCCTTCTTCGAAATAACGAATCTACAAACTCAAATATTACATTGATGATCCTATTTTATTTTTTTTTTTAAGTACTGATCAATCGACTAATTTTTCAAATCAAAAATGTAACTTTTCGAATTCTGTAGCTTCCCAAAGGGTACGTTGCTGCCACCTTGCGACCGCGAACGAAACCATGCACGCTCAGCCGATACTCCTCGCCCTTATCACCTCGAAGACACCTGAGGTCATCGTTCTCAGCGGAGAATTCGACCTTATCGTACGTCCATCACGCGACTCATAATCCTCACCAGTCGATGACGACCTCGCACGGTGACTGTTAGTCGGCAGAATAAAACACAAACAATCAACTATTGCCACTCCCACGATATCATGAATATTAACATAAGACAATCACTCCCCTGAAAAATTCTCTAATAATCAGGTTTAATGTGACAAACATAATCTCTGAGAAGTCTAACCATCACCATACATAATTTGATGAGAGTACGGATAAGAATAAATAAATTGTTCTTAATAATTACTCTATATTCATCGTTCGAATTAAATTTCGCTTATCTCTGGAGACAAATCCGAGCCTCCAAGTTCCTCGACCTTCGCTGGAGTCGTATCTTCGATCGATCTGGCGACACGATCGCACCGATAGCGTTATCAGCGGTCCACCGCGATCAACTGTCGTACAATGAGCGCGCGCGCTTCGTTGTCAGCTGTTTCGCGGCGACGAGGGCCCGTAAAATATTCATAACTTTTCGAAATCCCGTCAATATGCAAATGGAAATGCTAATCGCGTCCTGTTCGCGCCTACGACGAAGACTATCGCTCCGTTGACGCTTGCCCATCAAGATTCTCTTTTTTTCAGATATCCCTATGGGATACTCGTCGTCCAAGCTTTGATTCGACCAAAGGATCGCGATCCTGATGTTCGAGGTCTCCGAATCCTGAGAATCCTGGCTTAATAATGTATCATTATGTTTTCAATACTTTTAACAAGCAAGCTGCTTGATCGTGTCTTCAACTATATTATGCAATAAAATTCATGTAATAGTGAATTAATATTTTAATATTTATTCCTCCCATTCAGATTGCCTCATCTCATAGACTCTTAATAGCTCTTAGCTATCTCTGTCCTCCTTCTTTATTGAATACTCTCGTATTAATATAAATTAGCCGTTCGATTAATGGATCTGGTGTGATGATCGATGGATAGAGTTTCCAGAGCGTGTTGATTGGTGAAAGTATCGTCTTTTACGAGTTACTTTAATGCTTGACGCGGGAAAATGGTTCGGGTAAAAAACCCAAGAGCCATTATCGTGGCGTGGAGTCGGCGAGCACAAAGGGTCGACACGAAAGAATTAAAACCCGATTTAAAAATGAGACATGCCTCGTGTCGCAATTTATGAGACCGCGGCGTACCGTTTGCGCATGAAAGAACACTTATTGTTCCTAATTGCTGCCTCCTTGTTACATGTGGAGAGGTTTTCGATAAAATAACCACCGTTCATCATTAATTTAATCAGGAGGTCCCGTAAGATCTGTCTCATTTTATATTTTTATCAATGTTCGCCATTTTTACCCTAAATAATATGACTATTTAACTATTGAAAATACACTATACAATATCGAAAATTTTCACTAGAAATTGCATGCAGTTAAGAGACTTTATTAGATCTCTAATTATTCTCCCTATCCCCCAGAACTCGACTACTCTTTTTCTAAGTAACCGAACAGCTTTAGAACTAACACAGTGGTTCCAAACACACGGACTAGTAGCCCGACGGCATTCGAACTTTTAATCCAGGACATTCGTATCCTGTGGGTCGAGACGGGGGTCCGCAGGGCGAGGTAAAAACAAGGAACACGAGGAAGACGGGAAATACGACGGAAATAAAGAAATTTACGTTCCTCCGTGGTATCTCGTCGAGAAACCGCGGGAGCGAACCCGGTACATCGACGCGCGTTAGTCTCTTTAATCGCGCCGCGAATAATTAGCGGACGGCGATTAGGGTGATTAAGGGCGAGGGACCGAGTCACCGGGACGACGCAATTAGCCGAATCACTTAACGGGTCGCTCGACGGGTGTAAGGTATGACACTAGGGACAGGGATCGTCTGGTGGTCCTATCCCAGCGAACCCAGAAACTCTGGCCACTTCCTGATTTTATTGGCAACGCAGGAAAAAATAACGAAGTCGCGTAAAAAAGTCCTTTCTTTGTACTGTGTTCAGTTTGTGTGGAGTGTATCTCTAACTCCATGTAACGTAACTTCTTTACAAGCACTCGATTCGAATTTACGTAAAATTTCCCATGGATACACATCGTTAATAATTTTAACCCTTTGCACTCGACGACAGTTTTATTACAGAGAGCTAACAATATAGACGAAAGTAGTGCAATGCTACTTCAAAGTGTACCAGTTTACAGCTTAGGAACTTATTTATGAACCAATATCGCTACGAACAGTTCGAGATGGAACGGAATGTATGATAAACAAAGACTGTCGCTTCTGAATTCCCCCACGAATGCAACGGGTTAATAAATATCAAAGTAAAGTTTCTAATGGACAAGGAAATAAATGACAGAATGTAGTCCTATGGAAACAATGTTCATTTATAGAAAAAGAAAACAAGAGGCCCATCAGCAAGTTAATAACCCTCAGGAAATCACATCGTTTCGACGAGCGAACATCCTCGCATAAAGACGATTCGATCGCAGGCTTACGCGTTTCTACAAGGCAAGACGGGTCGAACTGAAGTTGTAAAAGAAGTATAATTCCCGAAACACGCGTGCTCGAAACGCGCATTTTCGCGGAACGACCGCTGGTTATTGCCGCGAAAAATACAATAACATTGGTCTCCTAATTTCACGACCGGCATAAACCTTCCGACGCTCGATTCGCAGACGATTCCGTTGATTTACGAAATTACGAGCGTTTATGAAACGCTCGAGACGAAATTAAACGTTAATTTCGTCCGCGTATAATCGTTTCCCGCCTTTTTCTCTTTTGAATCTCCTCCCACCGTCGTAGATTCGTTCGCCGGGGTCCTTTTCGATATTTACGCGGAACAACCTGTTCCCTACCTACCCGACGCCGCAGGATTCGCGTCGGAATCGCTGAATCCTCGTCGTTGGCGACGATCGAGCCCGAGTTCTCTCATCTACATAAACATCTTGGTAGCCGGTGCAACGTTGGAAGGGCACCGAACAAGGGGGCTGCCCCTTCCAGGGTCCTCGTTCCCCTTGTTCCACGACCCGCTTATGCTCATCTGCATGAGTCCATCGAATGCAACTAGCCTCGAGGATGGTCCCCATCCTGCAAGTTCTTTGGCGGCTTGACGGGATTTTTATGTTTATGTAACGAATGAAGTTTCCCCGCGAAAACATTGAACTTCATTCCCATCTTTGTCAATCGCTTTCATCTACCTGCCCGACTCCCCCGCGTTCTCACGGCCAGATTAAACATCTCGTTAAAGTTATGCGCGGCCGGTTTTATCAAACTCGTTCAAGCTTATACGAGCAGCGTCTCCGTTAACGCGTGTGCCCAGGCTGTAGCGTCTGCCGCGGGGCGTAGTCTGCTCTAGTGCAAACAAGTAGATCTGATAGTGGCACGGTAGCAACGTCAAGAGATTAGGATTTGTTTTACAGCGAGCGGTAAAGCTGTCGCGAAGCCCGCTGCTGTATTTAAACTCGTTCTCCTCGCTGCTTAGCCCCGTAAGACGGACAACGCGTTCTTTCATGGCTCGAATCAACGTTTGCGCTAAGACTCGTCGCCTTTCCGGTTTTCAAATACCATCTAGGTATCAACGGGATTTCGGAGCAATGTTTGATTAATCTCTGAATCTTATCACTCGCTACTCTGACGCGTTTTCATCTGGGATTAAACTCATCCAGGGGACTTTGAATCTTTCGAAAATGCAGACAGGTTGTTCAATCTCTCAATTGCTGGTCTCGAGGATGCTTGAGCATATGGGTAGCAATATTAATTCTACCTGTAGAAATCTTTACTCCAGCATCACTCATGCTCACCTTCTTTGAGTACTGTGAAATAAATTGAATGCGAACTTTGTAATCAATTTCCATGACCGGAAAGGGTACAGAAACATAGTGTCGCCCGTCTGGCGACGACTTCATTCTTCGCAGCCGCCTCCACAATGAAACGCGTCCAACCAAATGGAAACGGCGGGCATTAAAAGTGTATCGAGTCGCGCGGCGCGTCGGGAGGTTATTCGACAACTGAGAAAACACAATTAAGAAGCAATGAAAATAGACGCGTGGCGCAGGGGGTGCGTCGACACGAGCATCGAGTGCAAACATTGGTGTGGCCGCCTACGCTTTCGAATGCAGATGGCGAGCCGGTACACGCTCGTCGTGTGTCGTCGGCGAAACAGAGCAGTACCGAACCGAAGACGAAGACGCGCGGGTCCGCAGGTTCGCCATAACAGGTGAGAAAGCGTAATAGGTACGATCGAACGAGGTTACCGTGTCCCGCGAAGCCACGCGGCGGATTATCGGTACCTGTCCTCGTTAACTTTCGAAAAACGACGCCTCGAATTCGCCTAATGAAGCAAATAAACGACACCCAACGCTCCCTGGAAACGAATATAATGGTACGACGTGGCACCCTTTATCTCGCCACGGGCACGTACGCGCCGGTGGGATTATCTGATCGTGAGTCAACGAAGGTCAGCTGCGCGTCGAGGCGAGAAAAATGGCCGAAGAGGTCAAAGTGGACAACGTTACGTGGACGGTGGGATGACAGGTGCGGGCGACACCTGCCAGGATTTAAGTCGATGTCACCCATCGATCGACGTCTACCTACCAAGAGTCACGGTGATAAGCCCCACCAGTCGGGACTTATCGCTCGATCGGCTCCCGCGATCGTTCCTCAACATCAAAAGGACACTTGCGTTCGATTAATTTCAACCTGGGCCCCCACGTCCAGAGTTTAACCCTCTGACGATGGCGGACACGCTACGTGGCGTCGATGCAAGTAGACTCTTAACCCTTTCAGATCTACCGTCCACAATTGAGGACACGAAGTCTTTAAATTACCGGCACTATCGTTTAGGGCGAATCTCCTTATTTGTGGACACGAAGGAAGACCAGTTTTCCTTGGAAACTACGCTATTAGGATTGTTTTTTTTATTTATAGTCCAAGCTAACCCTAAAAATTAAATTACATTAGTACGAGAAAAAAATAATTCAGGTCTGAAAAGGAGAGTTAGGTAGCCCATTTGTTCCTTATTGCGGGATATAAACGTCACTTAGCGGTGGACGTGCGAAATAGAATGTAAGGAATTAAGGTGCACTTGGTGGAAGGTTAAATGGGTGATGGGTGTGTCTTAAATAGTTTGCGTATTAGTACGAAGTGGGGAATGTGAGATAAAATTCCTCAAATGGTACAATTTGCTCCGGCTCTATATATGCAGTGTGGGCTTTGAGTATGTGGAGGGTTTGTTATGGTACGGAGACGTTTTCCCTGGAATTTCCATGTTTGATAAGAAGACCACGGAGCAACATTTCCTTGTTAGATCCAAGTTTACTTATCAAGCTAACAGATGCAGCGTTCCTTCTCCTTGGATTCAATTTCAAGTATCAGTTTCTCCCCTCTTATACATTAATTCTCTTAACCACGAATTTCACCAATATTTTAAATACGCCAAAGCACACTGACAAAAAGATTAAACCCGAGGAGCCGCAGACAACTTCTGAAACTGAGTACGTTTCAGGGCTTGCACCTTACTAGGCTAATTGGTGTGCAGGGGGTCATTAAATCAGGATTTTTTCTCCGCTGCAATTTAGCATACACGTCGCAACGCATCGGAAATTACACTCGTCCATAACGGCGCAGCCGAGCTTCGATCCATATGCTCCATAAATCGAAGACTTTGGGGTCGGGAGATCGAGGTCCAGGACGCTCGAATACGCGTGAATTGCGAGCGCAAACGGTATTTACACACGGCTGGGAGTTTTCTGGAGAATTTACTCGACGCTGGACAGTTGGAGGAGCGAAGTACACGCGTCGCGCCGCTCGTTGTACGCCCAGGAATCACGAGATTACGCGCGGCGGTGTGTATACACGCGAGGAAACGAACTGCTTCAACCTTCGTCTCCACCCCGTCCGACAAAACCCCTTCCCGGAGATGAAATATGCGAGACGGGGACCGCCTCGCGGGATAATTCTGAATTATGTTTGTCCTCGTCTGTTCCGCCGCTTCCAGCGAATCGCGCGCTTTGCCCGTCGCATCGCCTTTGTCAGCTCCGGGGACCTTCGGGGTCACCATTCTTCCCGCGTCCTCCACGCTTTCGATTCGTTCCTGATTCGTCTCCCAAGAATGCACGTCGCGGCTCCGTCGATCTTTTTGATCCTCCTCCGGGACCGATTTAACAGTCGAATATTTTTGGAAACCATCCGAGCGCTGGCCACCTCGAACGATAAATATCGACGCTTCCCTCGATCTTCAGCGTTCCATTAATCTCGAGCCTCGACGAAAATACTGCTTCGACTAGTTTTATTTTATTTATCGTGATTTCATACGCGAAAGAAGACTTTCGCTTTGCGTTGCCGGGTGATTTGAAGAGGTCTTCAATCTTTATTCCGTGCGAGGGTTGCCATGCATATTCACTTTGGAGCAACTCCTAGATAATGAAATCACATATATACCTACTTCTGTAGAACAAACAAAATACAAAAACAACCAAAAACCAAGGAGAAGAAACATTTTTTCTGTTTTTCTCTCGAAGGAATTTATCCCTTCTTGGTTCAGTGATTCAAGGGGCGCGATCCACATATTCGTGAAAGGAGAATGCATCTCTGTATCTACTGGTCCCCGTGTTCGAGGCCGCTCCTCGACTTCCCCGTGGTGGACAATTATTTAAAAGGGGAAGCCGAAATCCAAAGGCGAAACGAGACGAAACGAAACGAAAGAACGATACGAACGCAGGGAAGGAACCTCTGCAGTGGGCAAAACGAGGAGTTCTCTGACTGGCACCGAACCCGGAGGGAACCACAGGCAGAGGAGACAGAGAAAGAGGTTCTGTCCGAGAGGGATACGAGCAGAAGCAGAGAAAGGAGGGAAAGGAAAAAAAGGAGCACACACCACCACCCGCTGGGTTGGACGAGACGCATGCGTGCGATCCCATGGCGTTCCATGGTTCCCGTGCAGCTATTCTCCAGGTTTCTCTCCCCCTAGACTTCTTTTCCATCCTCCATCGCTCTTTCTCCCTTTCCCCATGGCTTTCCCGTATGGTTCTTCCAGTAAACTTTCCCCAGGATCGCTGAAATTCCTCGAAACGTGGTCTAGGCGCTGCGGAGGGAAAAATCGAGGGTAGGACGGTGACCATCGGGGTCCGTTTGAAACATTGGAGCAGGGAAAACAATGCACAGCAGTGTTCTTAGGTCAAGTATTCTATCAAGATCTGTCGTTTTTATGTAAGTTTAGGAATTTTCACGAGTTATGGTTCTTAAATGAGAGGACTGGTACGTTTGTAGGTGTTACCTTGAGGCACTGTAGCCTTCACAATTCCATAATAAAGATAACAGATAGAAACAAATAATGTAATAACTTCCTTCCTTGCGAGTGATCACGAAATCTTTCAGTTTGAATTCCGTTAGACATTAGCATAAGGTGAAATTTACGTTTGGCAAACGTATATAGCCGGTTCGTGAGAATCGTCGATTTAACCTTTCGCGGCCTTACGTTCCTCGAACATTTTAAACACCAAGTAGCAAATATCTCCAGGAATTTATTTCGTCCACACGTACGCGCCGCAACGGAAATATTATTTATAGAGCCGGGAGTACGTACGAGATATACTTTCTGGTCTTTCCTGTCCACTATCTGGAACACTATTTCACCGGGCGTGTACACGGGAATAAACACGAGACGGCTGAGTTTATTCTAATGAATTCGGCTGGCGGAATACAAACACGAAAGTGTACAGAGAAAGAGAGAGGGAACACTTATCATTATTTTAATTACCTCGGTGCGCGTTGAAATACTCGATCGATACGAACCGTGGCGCAACGGAGAGATAGTAATTGAATTATAAAATAAAATCACTCGAACGTTTCGAGTTATTCTAATGGAAGGAAGAGGGGCGGTGAATGTATTCCTTGGAAAGGTGGAAAAAATCACCGATTGATTCCTATCAATTGAAATGAAAGGAAATGCAGTAGGTGCAATTATCTTATGGGGGGGTACCCTTTCTATTTACAATCAAAGTACTTGATTCAAGAAAAATTTAATAAAATGACGACATTTTAAGTGTACTCCCTTAATTAACTAGAGATTGAAATATGAAGATGGAAAATCCACTTGGTGCGATTGAACCGAAGCGAAAGAACGAAATTGAGCCACAAAGAGCCCCAACGAGACATTCCCAGCACAACAGTCCCGATCACTTCAGCGCCCTGCACAAAGGACGAAAGTCATCCCTTTCCCTCGCCATTTTTCGGTCCAGGTAATTTACGACGTTACAACGGCCGTGACAAATCGTGTATGCAAACACTGTAAAGACGCAGCTTCGATAAAAACGGTACCTCGACTCGCTCGCAGCTAATGCAATAAAACTAAACTACTTTGGCTCTCTTTCACGCGCACAATGTCTCGTCTTCGGCCAGGACACGACCGTCTCGAGGTCTCAGGAGTCGTAAAGCCGACGAGATGCAACCCTAAATACCTGAAACCCCGTGCTTCTGTCACCGGGACGGTAAACAGCGGCATTTTTTCTCCCTCTTCGGGGTCTGCGACAATGCTCGTCGCTGGATTCGCACCGGGGGTAATTGGCGTTCGTCCTTTGTTCGCGATTCTCTCGACACCATTCCCTCTCGCGCGAGAGAAACTTTGGGGAAGAAGGTTGCACCGATGGGATTCTGTTTTCGGTGTCGTTATATGGGCAAAAGAAAATGTCTCCTAGCCACGAAGGCTTTATGAAAATACAGTTATTAATTTTGACTTCCTTCAATTTATCTACAGTAATATCTTCTCAGGCTGTATGCCAAAGATAATTTCGTCTGTCGTTGAGCATCGAAAGCGCCATTAGCCAGAGTGCAGCAGTGGAAACTCACCTTTTCTCGTGCGCCACACAGTCGCCGATGCGAATCAATAAAGTTAATAAAGTACCGAGGTTCCCAGTCGGAAATTGAAAGATCAAGCGTCCAGATGCAGCGAACGGCTCTTTTAATCGATTCCCTCCGATTAATAAGTAGATACAACCGTGTGTATCTATACTGTGCTACTTTATAATACTCTGTTGCGTGCATTTTATTTTGAACTCGCGAGACAGGAATTATTTCTTGGCTGTTTATACGCCAATAAAATTAATATCGAATCTAAACCACGAATGGTTACGTCTGCAAGATCGTTAAATGTCATCGTAAGATGATTGACCTAAACGAATCACAACTGCTACATAGTCATACTGTCGAAACCACCTGCTTGTCAGAATACACTAAACCATTGTATATATATATGTATACCTGCCATAAAACAATCTTCAGTGCACCCAAAAGGATATCAGTGGTAGAAAATTAGTCCGACCAATTAAAGAAAAGTGTTACACAAACGCCACGACCCATTCGACTCCCCATTTATTTATGGACTCCGTCGTCGTTACTCCGTTTTATTGCTAGGGGTAGGACGACCGAAAAAAATGTGACAGAGGAGTAAGAAGAGTGGAAAGGCGCATCGGTACTAATTATTATCTCGTTCCCGCAGGTACACCTGTAGCTTCAGGAGATGTTGCGCCACCGTTCCTCGTCGAACACGGGCTACGGGTGACTCGTTCATGGTCCTTCGTCCCATGAACGCTTCTCCAGCGGTGATATACAACCGTCACCCCTTTTTATGACGCGACGGAACACACCACCATCGTCCCGAAACTGTTTCGCGTCACCTCGCTTTCGTTACGCTGTCGAGGCAGAATGGTCGTGTATTTATGCGTGATTATACGCCAGGCGCTAAGTGCATAATGCCTGCTTACCTCCCGTTATGAAAGCTCCGAAGCGGTGAGTTCGAAAGTCTCTAATAAAGGACGTGGCGTCCATAAATTTCGCCTCGAGTGGATACTTTCGCCATCTTTGCGTAGGGGAGAGAGTAGGGAACAATTTTGTATTAGGATGGCGCTTACGAGGGAACCACCGGAAATTCCCGCTTTGAAGTGACGAAAGCGGAGACATTGGATCTTTCGCCATCGATCACTTGTGACCAGGAAAGGTGTCCATTTTTGTCTTTAGATGGGTATTGCATATATTTATCTTAGAAGATTTGGAAGCATAGAATCTCAATTTCCCCTGGACGACACCCCATCCAGCACCCTTAACACACATCCTTCTTCATATTCATAATAAAGACATTTAATAACAACAATACTGATCAGCTTCGGGTCAGGAGCGAGCCAACCCTCAAAAAATTCGCGCACAATTATCTTAACTCATCCAGCGGAGTTCCAGTAATCGAAAAAAAAAAAAAGTAACGTTCGCATAATCGGCGTTTCGATGGCGCCGTTCTCATCCACCCCGCGCAACGCTCGTACTCTTACGAATTTATGCTAATTACGAAATCACAGATACGAAGAGTGGCGGGCCGATGATCGCGGTCAAAGAGCCACGGCGAAAGAGGAGAAGAAGAGAGACTCGACTCTCCAGTTGCTTCTACATATTCATACGGGATTAAAGTGGGATCCCTGGAAGGAGGAGTCGAAGGAAAGGGCGGGGGGACGGAAAGGGGTACCTACGCAGAGGTTCCCGATTATTCATGACACCGGGGTACACGAGGAACAGTGCGCGCGCACGCGCTCCACGGGCAATACTGGTTTTGTTTGGACTGGGTGGAAGGAAACGCGCGGCGTTTGCTGATTCCGTTGTTTGCTCTTTCGCCACCCGCGCGTAAGATTCGTTTCCGGTACCGGGCGTGTGCACGGCCAAGGTAGGGAAAAAAGGGGGATAACGGCGAGTAATCAACTCTGAAAGGAAATCCTGCCGGCACGGAGACACAAGGCGTTTTATAGTTCAGATTGGAAGGTTTGGGAAAGAAGAGTGTTCACTATGCCAAGGGCTTGGACTATCTCGACGCTATCTGGAAGCTTGTCTTGGAATGATGCAATTCGTGCAGGGAGAATATATCGAAATATTCGGGGGACACGTGAATTTTAAGCCCTTGAAGTCAAGAGATTGACAATTTGAGTGGATGACACAAAATAAGGTAGATGAATCAGGATGAAGTATTAATATCAGATTAGCCACCCCCACTCTTGGAAGGCTCCACCATTTCAGGTACAAATCCTTACACAACAAAACGACTGAACACCCTTCGACCAGATCGTAGAACAGCTTTTAAAACATTGATCCTAAGTGAAGATAGTACGGTAATATCGCGCGAAACTTGATTGCACAATAAGCAGTAAAAGCGAAGGCCTGCAGGGGGGCCAACAGGCGAGATTCCGTTGGCATGTTCGATCGACAGATTGAATCCTCCAGGAGCGTGTTTCGCAGCTGATGGACCAGGCAGAAGCGGCGATGCTGTCTCGTATTTCTCACGCGTGCTCCTCCCAGCCATCTTATGATTAATTGTCTCCGAATATTCAGGGGGGGTCATGTGCCTACAGGTCGGAGCCCCCCTCCCCCTCTTTGACTCGCAAACCGGGGGTTGCTTGCTCTCTTTCCTGCTTCGCTCTTTTCGTCATATTCTTTCCCCCCTTCTTTTAAACACGACAAATCCCTCCCAGTACGTCCTCCTCTGCGGAAGACTTTCAATTCGGTCCATATTTCACGCTCACGGTATTTTTAAACAGCACACCGAGAATGAGTAATGGCGAAAGCGCTCTTCTCCCGACTCCTCAAACGCGAGGGCTCCGGATATAGCGACGTACACAGAAGCAAAAATTCTCTTTATTCAATCGACCCTGTTATCCCTGTATCGACCTCTTCGAGAAACAGAATTTTTGGGGACATATTGTGTTCTTCAGGGGGATGATCTTGAGATTTGTATCTGTTCTCTGCTCGTATAGCAAAGTTATTGTAATTCTATTGAGTAACGACGATTTATGAATCATCGTATCGTATATTATCAGGCAATCTCTACACCCTAATGATCCTAATTCAAACGAACCTTCACTTAACTCACAGACGATCTTCGTACCGTAATCATTGTACGAATTACTACAACAATAAAGGTTTCTAAGTTCCAGACTGCAGACACAAAATACTCGACTTATGCTTCACCTTAATTATTTAAAGAAAAAAGGAAAATTGCTGGAATGCGTTTTGACTAATTTCCAATAATAGTTTCTTCGGAATTAATAGCCAGATAGGCGCAAGAACAATACACGGTGTTCCGCTAGAACCAGGCTAGCCTAATACCTTTGCTATTTGAGACAGTGGATAGAAGCGTTGGGGACTAAAACTATATGGCCTTTGGGAGGACCTTTCTATTGTGACATTAATTTCTTTGTTAGTAGGGGCGGGAAAAGTCAATGTTACTTCGAAACTTCAATATCCGATTTTCCAATGTCATTTAAATATATCGTACAGTAAGTGCAATTATGTAGTCAAGACTGTTCTTCAGTACAGCTTGAATTTTATTTGCCTTTTATAATCGTGTGCTTCAAAGAGTTAAAAATCAATCATACTATTGTCAGAGTAATATACTCTCCTAGATCCCGTCCAATTTTCACGAGCTTGTATTATTTGAAATGGCTCTTGTTATTTCAGGTGTTAAGGCGAGCAATTTCAAATGGGACACCCTGTACGAGAAGGAATCGAGGTTTTAGCGGGCTTAGCAGGGGTAAAATGTTCCTCTGGTAAATACCTAAAAGTTACCGATGGCCTGCGGAACCACGCATGTCCCTCGAAAATGCGACTTTATAATGGGATTAGGCGGGTTGCAATTCGGATTATAAATTGGATTATGGCACACCGTTAACCGCCTTAAACGTGCGCGTTCCCGGTACCGTGAGCCATTGTAAACGCGCAATTCACCCCTTATTGCATCCTTTTACGCCTGACGATTTTACCTGGGACGAGAAAAGACTGACCGTCCCGAAATAAAATCGAGGACTTCCCGAAGGAGGGCCCATTTTACCTATAGTTGCTGGCGTTAACCATTCCCCTCTCGCCATGCTTTCTATTTTATTTCCGACTTTGACGAGACCTGGAATGACTATACAATCCCCAATTTGCATTCGACGATTCATTCTAGAGATACATGTAACAATATCGAGATAATTGATCTATTTGAAATTACGTAAAATAATTACTTACAGAATCGAATTACAAAGCAACCAATTTCACTAATTGTAAGTAAAAGGAAACAATTATTTATGCGAAAAGATTACGAGATGAAAAAAAAAGATTTACCGCGCGAAATAGTATAAAGTCGGTTAGCTAACGCACGCCTGAAAATATCAAAAATAGCAGATCGTAATTTAAAAATGTTAATCGTGGCATGCAACGCGAGAACGAGACGACGACAGTGTCGAACATGGCGCGGAGTCGTCTCCTCGCAGGCAACGTTTCTCGTATTTTGGATTATTGATCGGCCTCATTATTTTATACCCGCAATAATTAATAGTTCGCCGAAATTACATATGGAAATTGCTGATATCCCCGATATCCGACGACGAGCGACAGGGCTTGTTATTTACGCGTGGCGAGCGGGATCGCTGCATTAATTTTTCGTCGTGACTGGTCGAATATAATTTGTTGGTCTCCGGACAGGTAACAGTCCGTGGGTAGATGGAACTCGAGGAATTTCTAGACACCGCGACGACTTCGTGTTTTCAACAGGTGTGCGTCCGTTCGGTCGACGCGGGAATTACAAAGTCTCAGGGCTGGAGTAATCGATAATTATAGGTTTCCTTCGGAGCTATAAGAAACTCCAACCTATCAAGTCTGTCCTGAATCGTATAACGAGACGAGTCGTTTTCAGATTTTCAGCCGTTTCTCACTTTCCAGCCATCGAACCCAAACCTACACACCGATTCGTATAATATGGTTTCTTCGAACTACGGGGACTGCAAAGTCTCGGAAGAAAAAGAGAAGCAGTGGAGTATTAAAATGCCTCCAGTCTACAGTTTAAGAATTAACGATTTTCTATTAGGATTTTTCTATTTTTATACGAGGAATTAATTTATCCTTGAGTGGTACTGTGAGATCCCAAGAAGGATAGGTACTATTCTATTATTTTTCTGCGATGTATTCAGTCAGGTTAGTTCGAGCAGCTGTGGCCGCCATTGAGTATTCATGGAAATCTAGCCGCGTTAAGAAGACGTTGAATATGGATGAATTTTTTTAAGTAATCGGGAACGTGACAGTCCATGGGTTTTTAGACGAGTGCTCGCTATATTTGACGTTCAGCGTTTTTATTAATGATATTAATATATTTAGCATTCCAATTAACGTCACTACGATATGGAAATGTATGTACGATGCATTTCGCGCTGTTTGAAAAATGCAGAAAATATAAGACTCCAGGTTTTATCATAGGTAATGAACTGGATGAGGTAGATCTGATTGTGAGTTAATGATCCTTGGTATATGCCAGAAGTTAATGTCCAGTAATCAAGGGTTATATATTTGTACCTACTGAAAATTTCAATCTGCACTTTCAACCTTATTTTTAACCTATTCACTGCCACTGTAATAAAAATTGAGTTTAAAGATTCCAAGAACGTATCCAAAGTCTCTTTACTCCCCAAAGTTTCCTACATCCACCAAATTCCAAAATCGAATCTACGTCCGACTGCATTCGACTTTCAACTCCCTACAGATTACACCTCCCGATCCCTTATTTTCACAGCGGATTATGCCCAAAGTCGCATCGCGCGAACGCGTTTTCGAGGCTTCCAAGGCGAGTGAATCGAGAGAAAAGGTCGCGATGGAAGCCAAAGGAGGGGCGTAGATGCCTCGATACGTCGAAAGATCGCATTCTGGCGGTCCCTGGCGTGGTCGGGGCGCACGACTTCATAAAAGGATACAATGCGACGGGACGGCGAGAAAGAGGGTAGAAAAGAAACAAAAAGCTGGGGTGAAAGGAAAGATGGAAGGGTCAGAAGAGAAAGCAGGACCGCAGGGATCACCCGCGGGGCTGAATAATGCCCAGCAAAATGCGGTGGGCCACCCCTTGCCACGCTTTTCGAGCGCGAGATGGGACTGGCCAGGTTGCACGAGGGAGGATGGGAGGTTGAAAGCGGTCAAGATTTCAGTTTAAGTGCCCGAAGGTAACCCGCAGCCGTCAAATGTGGGCGGACGCGGCGCGTTTCACCTGCTGTCAGGGTAACCCTCCCCGGCAGGCCTTGGGTTTTACTAATTCTTTCGACTGAAGTTTTGCTCTGCATGCTCTTTCCACGGTTATTATGTCGATTCCCCGATTCTCGACGCCTGAGGGTACCCGTCGACGAAGGAAAAACCAGATCGGAAGAGAGATTGAATTTCCGTACTGATCGCGGTATCGGGAAGTTGTCAGACTTTTTCAGACCCAAATTTAGAGGAGATTTCGCGTTAACACGCTGATATTGATATTTAACCCATTTGGTCAGGGCAGGGGATGATGGAAATCTTGAAGGGAGAAAGATATGATTCTCTGGGTTTCTATTCGGTCATTTATAATTTTAATTTAAGTAGAAATATTTACTCCTCATTTTGGTACATTAACCTATTCACTGCCAACTACGAGATGTCTCGTAGTTCAAATTAATTGGAATTACTCAAGGGATAAATTTATAGCCTTTTGAGTCAGGAATTATTGCAAAAGAAGATCGTAAATTTTCTTTTTAAAACAACAAATTTAATATCACTTTTTATTACCGTAATAATAACCTAGATTACGCATCGTTATTAAATCTCGGCGCCGAAGGCAAAACGCTTTAAATTTGTCTGACGGTAAAGTACTAACCTCCTATACATCTAACCTAAGTCTCAACTTGATGACCATGAAATCTATATAGGAATTTGAGTAAGCATAAAATTTTGATTAATAACACACAAAGTTTGTCTCTACCAAGAATACCAGCATCCCTCGATCACCTAATCGTTTCTGCGAGTGCACCAAGCGAGTTTTCCGACTCGATTCCTCCCCCTTGGAAAAATCAATGAATCCCGGGGTGTTTTCAGACCGTGTGTTCCGTCACCAGTATCACGCAAAACCCATGACGACGCCGAAGTGGCGTAATTTGTTTTTTCGCCGAACGATGATTAATGATCCTCCCACGATACAGCGGGCCGAGCCGTGTCATCGGATTCTCGAGGATGAACCCAAACAACTCTATTCAACGCGTTTCGCCAAAATGTAAACCGCTTCGCCAGAGGTTATAAATGGACATTTAACGATCGCCTGTCCTTCCCGCGCATCTCGCACGCATCTGTCTCGCGGAACGCGACTCTCGTTACCCCAGAAATAATCATCGCGACGATATGTACCATCCAGCTACGTTCAAAGTGAGAAGATCCACACTGATAAACAATCTAACTGAATTTCTGGGGTTATTGACATTTTAATGGAGGTAGGAGGAGGTATACAAGAGTTGTTCTGGTCAGTCAGGTCACTTAGTGTAGATGCCTTACACTTACAGAGGATTTCTGATTTATACACATCACTGCTCGAAGCATTATATACAGAGGCAACGATATGAGAAAAATTGAAGCTGAGACTGGAATTAGTCAAACGTTTCAGTCCCCACCTATTCAATTACAACGCTTTGGTACTTCAAAGTCTTTCTTCGCCACTTTTTTTATTAAAAAATGGGACAGTGTGACGCCAAAGAACTTTGCAACTCTCTCAACTATCACCTCCCCAACCTCTGAAAAAATTCTCATCAAAATCCTAAGAAAACATCCCCCTACTAGCATCCCCTCGAGGAGGAACTTTCGATCAACGCGTCCGCCAGCGTCGCCGTTGGATAACTGACCCCGTGGTCGTTTAATAAGCGTCATACGCCAGCGGGAGATGATATTTTCCGTTCTGTGCAAATACACGCGGCGAGACGCTATCGCGCAATTAGAGTCGCAGCTTGGAACCAGCCGCGGAGGTGTCGTAACTTCGTCGAAAGAGGCGTTCTCAGGCGTAACCGAACACGATACCGCGGGACCGAGGCCTCTCTTAGCGACCTTAAACGAGGATATTCTGCACCCTGGCCGCAGTTCGACTAATGTGTTAAGTGGTATGCGTCGCAGCGTTTATACGACCGTGCTCGCTCTGGGGGGACTGCGTGCTTTATTTTCGTGACGGCTGACGGCGGACTGCGAGACACCGGAACACACCGGAATGATTTAGGGACAATTAAACGACTTTGCGGATCCTGAGCACGCGGGAGAGCCCAGCCCCCGCGAATGCTCGACCCTTGATCCCGAGGCGAAGTTCGACTGGCGAAACTCGTTTCACACTTCGAGAAATGGAAGACAGAGGATGGAGGAGCCTCTTTGAGGCTCTAAGATCAGCTAGGACCAACTAATTGGTCACGTTAGGGAATGATATCCTAGACCAAAATATGATTTAAAAGCATACACAATTAAAAATCAGGGTCTGTCCAGTGGCGGCGCATCTACAGATCCTCTTCCTACGTTTACCTTCCTACTACACGTTTACCTACACGACCAAAAGCACCATAGTCTTCCCACATTTTATGAAATACGCAAACCAATGTCCCAGAGACGTGGAACGCCTCTTCCCAAACACAATTTTCGCCAAAAAAAATTACTAAGCAATAACCACCTAGGCACACGCGACTCGAACAAAACGAAAACGTATCGCAACACGTTCCGGTCGTTCTCGCATTTTATGCCTCGTTAGGGTACATTACAACGCGGCTCGGTTTCACTTGTAACCGATACGGCTGCAACACAGTGGCGCGCAGGGTGCTCCCTGAACGGGATAAAAATCGTTGGACCTCGATCGATATACTAATAATTTTCTGCTAATCGCGGTAACCTATCGGCCTGCGTCCCGGACCTCGAGGGGGTGCAAGAAGGTGGAGCAGGATTCAAACCCGTCTTTATGCATACACTCTACCGGCTCATTTGCGCCACGGTGCCGTCGCGAGAGGCCGAGGGAACCTGCCGCGGCTCCGCGTATCTCCGCATTATTATGATAAAATATTTTTTCGGCCATAAATACACGTCCGGGACGCGAGACCCCCGTCGCGCGGGGCCCACCCGACGCACGTTGCGCGATAAACGCGCGTCGTACCGGTTGCACGTGCACTTATGGGCAAACCACGATCCACGGAACGCCTATGACCCCCTTGCGATTTTTCGGGTGGAAAACGGGGAACCACGGGGAGTTCGCAGAGCTTGGGAACTGTAATTCGCTCGCGAGGGCCCTATATGGCCCAGTGCGAGTATCATTTAAGACGTTCATTGCACAAATCGGTTAACTCTATAAAACAAAAAGTTGAGATGTCCGATTAAACATAAAAAATTGTTGCATCATTCAATTCGGTTCTACGTAAAATGCACTGTTGCATTTAATTGAAAAAAGTGTCTTTAAGACTAGTCGATGATAATTATTGCAATCAATGGAATATCCTCGTTTAAAGGAATAAATGATGTCTGCTGCGATTTGGCAACGAGAGCTGTGCTCGAATCGAACCATTCGGCGCGATGTCGTAAGAACTGGTCTCATGATCGTTGCATGATCCCTGGATTTCGATTGTTTATGGGACAGGATGATTTATTGCACTTCACCGCGATCCCACCGAAAACAGATAAGAGGCACAAAACACGGCTGCAGAGATAAAGTCGCCTAGTGACAGGACTCCTGAAATCGACTCGTGAATTCACTTTATCATGGACCCGATAGTGTAATACGAGGTTGTTAAACTAATTCTAACGACTTTCAATTTTCCTCTTTCGCGACGACAGTGATGCATGTGTAAGAACGGATCTCGCGGTCCAATTCATGCGTTGGACTTCTTTCCAATCTAAGAACTAAATAAGGAAAAGACCTAACCTACCTCATCAAACTAAAAGTAAAGAAAATCGACCTTACAAATAATCCCCTTCCTATTCCTCAAATCCAAACTCGAAAAATGTCCAAAAAGTGGAGTTCGACAATCATTCTGAAGATTTCCTGATCCCTCGAGAATCTAAAATCGTAAATTTCATCCCTCTCGTCCCCGTTTAGAAGCCCAGATACATAGCTCGTGGCACTGGCTGCGAGCAGCAGGAGCAGAATTATTATTAATTAGCACGGGCGTATCTCGTGCGATCTCGTTATTACTCTTCGCCAGGAGCGAGACGGAGAACGACGACGACGTGTGCGGACGAAACGTGGCCCGCACGAGGCCGAGTTTATTTAACCAAAGGGTTTACATCAGGCGATCGAATCCGTGGCACGGTTGGCCGAGCCCCGGAGCTGGCCAAACATTCGACGACTCGTGTTTACACCGCAAGTATTTATGGGCCACGATCCGCCCACGAAGAGCACGGTCTCGTTTTCGGAATTCAGAGCATCCCCGCGGTGAGTGGATCGACCAGGATCTCTCCGCGTTCCCGACCCCCGCGGGCGTCCTCGTCCGCGGGACGTCTCAGCTTCCAAAGCCACCAGAACTCCTGAAACTCGAACCTGGTGGAGACCAAGATGGAGACCATCCCTCCACGATGTCGAGACACTTGCGACAGGTGCTTGGAAAAAGATGTTGGAGGTGTGCGAGGGTGGAACCTTGGTCGTCTTATGAACTACCAAACGAGTTCTAGTGTTTCCAAGATGGAGGGCATACTCTCTTACCTTTTCTTTGATTAATTTTACTATTTTATGGTTCACTATGTACGCGAATGAAATAGATTCCATACCACCTCAATTTCTATTCTCTCCAAAATATTGGATACTAACCTCCACTGACGGAATCACGTATGAAATTACATATCCGCGAAAATCTGGCGGAAAAACTGGACGAAAAATTCTCTGTGAAAACACACAGCTTTTTCATGAATCACGGGATTTCGCGGCGGGTTTTTTTTCGAATCGTAAGTCATCGATGTAAAAACGCCAGTTTTGACAGAATAGAGAGGAAAACGGTGGGGGTCGGGGGGAGGGATAGATCGATTCCGCGCCCGGAACGGCAATTTGCCTGATGGGAAAAAACAGATGAGTTATGTAGGAGATAATAGTTCGAAGATGGATGCGTAGCGTCCCTATTTCCAACTATTCCGAACGTGCGCGCGCAAAAATATATACAAGGGGGCAAAAAAAGAAAATGCCACGGAAAAATGTTTATTTTCGCCCGCCTAGACTGAAATTTTCTGAAAGAAAACAAATCACTCCGAATTCGATCTGTATATTTTACGACGGGTTATGCAAACAACCCGCAGGGAATTCGTTACCCCAGGTTCCCAACGAAACGCTGTTAAAGTGAATTATAATGCCCGTCGCTGGGACGTTTTCCGTCGTTAATGACAATTAACTACCGCGAGGTTTGTAAGCACACGCCGACGTTATGTTGAGGAAATTGATACAACGCGATACATTATGTACAACGTTGTTCGGGGGTTGTGCTTTATGTTCGAATTAAGGATGCTGCTAACGGTTATCGAGCGTTGATTACGCGCTGATAGGTGCCAATTTATGCCCACGGTGGGCTAGGTGTGAGGAAGATGATGGTTTAGAATAATGTGTGTGTAAGGGAAAAGAAGACTAATCAGGGGTTGGAAAATATCAGAAAACTTATGGGAGCAGATTGATGTTCATTCGATATAAACATAACAAGAATATGTTATTAAATTTCTGCCTGAGAGACCGTCCCTTGGAGGGTCCTTTCGAGCCAACATGGAAACTAGTGATCAGGGGCGGAAGAGACTCGAGGAATCCACCATAGCGGCGCGTACGCAACGGAAGGACGATATCCGAGCCGGGTAGTGAATTATTTACACCCTGGACACGCGCAATTATTAGGATACCGCTGGCACCTTTCGGAGTTTCTCACTCTGTGCGCCGGCTGATTTACGGCGCGTTGCCCGCAACGTTTTCTGCCTGAGGAATAACAACTCCATGCTTAGCGTTTCGTTTTACGATTACGCGGATCGCGTGTAATTGCCAGGCACCGAGTCCCAAGCCCGATTGTATTCCGCCTTCGAGAACGCGTCAACTGTCCCATAGATCTTGCCGACCGCGGCGAAAGAGAGCCAGGGATAATTGCGCGAACGCGCAACGGCCGCAATTCCAGCGGGTAAATGTCCTATAGGTACATACGGTGGTCCCACGACGATTGGAATTCTGAATGTTATTACAACGAAGCTTACAAATCAATTGATCGCCGTCACCGATGGAAATCAGGAACGATCGCCCCGAAGCGGTTTCCTTTGGGGGATCGATCGCGTAACATCGGTTTCTGCGACCTCTTTCTTTGCGTCTAAAGAGCAGAAATGTATGCGTAATAGGGATTGCTTCAGAGACACGGGGATATGCTTAGCATTTGGAGCTGGGTTGGACCTCTATGCTCAGAAACCAATATGGTAAAGTTTGCATGAGAGGCACGAAGATTCTTTGTATAAAGGACGCGTGGTTATCCCCACCACTTGGAGTATTAAGCTACTGTTTCGGAGCAGCCTCTGGGTTTGGCCGCCATTTGCGATGTAGAAGCGCAAAATTACGGGTAAAACGAGTAAACTTAGTATCGATAACTCAAAAGTGATCGTACGTAGCATGACCATTCCAAAAAGGAGTACAAGTAACCCCGAAGTGTATGTCACCCCGGAAATCATTTTGTTTCAAAGCGCAAGGAAAGAATCTTGGTTAAAAGAGCTCGACCCGCGGTCAGGATACCAGCAACGTTACGTCAGTGGTCGCAGGTGCACAACCCAGACTGCGACCCGCGAGCTGCCCTCTTCCTCGACTCCCTGACGAAGGTGACCGCAGAAGAGAAGGAAAGAGGACGACGAAGAAACAGCAAGAAGTGTAACGCGACCGCGAACAAGACCAACAAGTAGCCACAGAGCAGAGACAATGCAAGAGGACGAAAAAGGAATGGAAAACGGGAAAAAGACCATGAAGAGGATGACGAAGAAGAAGAAGAAGAAGAAGTCGAGGACGCTCCAGCGTCGTCGCCAGGACGAAGCTGAAGGAGAAACGGAAGAGAAGCAGGTCTGAGAGCGAAAAGAGAGAGAGAAAGAGACGGCTGTGCTCCGCCCCAGGTACACGAGCAACATGGCCGCTGAGGGACGGATTGGCGGAGGCCAGCCACGATGCCGACGTCGTCGTGACGCCCGCGCTTCACTCACCTCGCCTCAAACTCGCTGCACTTGGCTCCCATCGGCCCCCAAGGCAACTCCTCCGCTTGAAACCGACGCCGCCCACCCTATTCCTCCCCCCCTTTCATGATACCCCACCACCCCTCTTTAATCCACGCTCTCCCTCCCTCTCGATCACTCCTTTCGCTTCTTTCCCTCTCTTAGCGTTTTCCAGACTATCTATGTGCCCCCCCCCTTCTTGCTCCCTCTATTCCTGTATCTGTCTCTATCTTACGGTGTGGGATCCTATCTATTATCACGGTTATCTTCGAGTACGATTTCGAGGAAGATGTACTCTGAAGAAGTTTCGTTGGGAACAACGTGTGGGAACAGTGCTACACGGCGCAGGTTGACGTCGCTTCGATTGCAGTTAAATTTCGCACAGGAGTCACGTTCGCGGTTTAATTTAAAGTCGAAAGTACAAACGATAATCGCCAGAGTCGGCGAAGTCAAGAACGAGATCCGGGTATCGACGTTAACGAGCGTTGCTTCGAGAGATAATCGTAATTGCGTTCCCTCGTAATTGGTTATTTCCATCGTTTCAACGAATTCGAAACTGAGTATATTACTATTATCGTTATTGTTATTATTATTAATATTGGATGTCTTCATCGTGTACGTTCGTGCACATATATTATCACCTTCTAAGATCGTAACATTCACGGGGGTCTATTTATAAAATCTTTTTTGGAAGTTAAATAACCTCTCGTTACCATACAAACAAAACAATTAAAAATGAAACGGAGCAACCTAAGGAACTAGATCGATTAAGAATTTGAGAAGAAATTAAACCAACTGTCAACCGATAAAACATCCGACAACACGTTTGACACTAATAGATCGTGGTTGTTCAATTATAATAAACATCATTTATTTCGCGATGCACTGCTACGATTCTAACCAAGCACGCGTTAATGCATGATCGTACGACGTCCGATGCACATAGGCTGTTGCATATTAATGCGATGACTATCTGGGAAAACCTATTTATACATGTCACTTACTATCGTTTCGAAGGAGTGGCCCTTGACGTGCAATTAGACATTACGTTTTTGTACCTAATCTTTAGAATCTGATTTCAAACGGAACGCGTGCTCCACCACTTCGACGGATGTCATAGGTTAAGAATTCTATATTTGTACGTAATTACTATAACACAGATTGACTATCATGCTTCCTGACGCTGACTAGCAATCGTTATACGATGTCGTAAGCTAAATAACATAGTCACACCTTGAAAAGTGCGTACAAAATCGCGGGTAAAGTCACGTGATACACTAGAGGGCAACACGGTTGTCCAAAGCCGCGCGAAAATTTAATATAATTGCATGTAGGAAACGCCGATTGTTATGGCGTAGGTTAATGGACTGCGATGATAAATGTCCGTGAAACTTAAGTTATATCGTGGGGACGGCGAACAGAGTCGAGGAGCTACCTGTTGATTCCTCGCCAGCCTCCACATATTTATGCGTGTATAAATGTTACTCAACGCCTGTGACGATATTCCAGAAATTCAAGTACGAATTAGAACCTATATATTAAAATAGTAGGCTCATTGTGTCACAACAAATTAATTTAATTAATTAAATTAATTCTAAAATTATTTTCCAATAGTCGTACTTATAAACGCTCGTGTAAAAATTAAATGATGTAATAAATAACGTGCAGTAGTGTCGATCAACATTGAAACATTTATGCGCATGGTATTCTCTTTAATTTCAATATCAAGAATAATACTATGTGCCATATGTGCTCGCGATTAATTAAAAACGTCACAGTTAGAGGATTCATTCGATTCCTGCTACAAGGACTACTGTCACTCTTATGGAACCCTAGTGACTTTCCCTTGAAGTATTTCACAAATACCCAATAAAAGATATACTACTTCCAATCCATTAGATATCTAATTTCAATCGTCAGCTTCACTCGAAATTACAATGTCAACTATGCACTTTGAACTAATAACAGTCTATTCGAATCACTGTTCAGTCGAATACAAATTGCGAACAGGTCGTCATAACCTTCAAATCATATTTAATTATGAAAATAAGATTCTGCCTATTTCTAGAAATAGAACAGCTAAACATGTGAGAAATATCGCGTTATTGCATCGTTTTCGTAACGAAATGTTAATCTGATCCAAGGAAATATACCTTTCTGGAAATCCAGGCGTCCCCTTTGATATACGACAGTCGGAAATATTTCTCGCTGGATTCTGGAGACACGCTGAAAATATCAAGCAATGAATCATGATAAGAAGTCGTATTTGGAAAACGATGCATGATAAATGATTAATTTAATTACCTTTTGTAGGTCGCGTGGTAGATGAGATTGAATTATGATTTATAACACCGGTTACGACGTGATACTCACTTACAGCAAGACATTTTATTTAAACGTGCAACAGCAGACGAACTTCAAATTATAGCCATCCAGGGGGCAGCTCCTGACTGGCTAATGTGCTGCATCGTTTGTAAACGCCGCGGGAAAATTAAATGATTATTTTTTTTTTAATGCAGAAAAGAAAATCGAGGCAATATTATAGTGATATGTAATCAACACGTATAGTATGTTTAGCACATTTTTACGTGGGCAATTCAAATGTATTACCACTATTCATTACGCGTGCTGTGTTTCTTATAATACTAATACCTTTTCGAATCTGTAATATATCAAATATATCAAATGTTTATTTGTAATGATATAATATACCATCTATGTTCATTATCTGGAACGTTTTGTTGGGTTACTTATGTTAGAAACAATGCTTGTATCTTCAAATAATAATTGTAAATTCAAATTAATTAAAATTATTTATTAAGTGGCGCCATCGGCGGCGAAACGCTCAAGTTTGTCGTGGAATTAGTTCCCTTTTCTGAACGCTAGGTGGCACAACTGACTTGGAATTAATATATTTGTCGTGTTTTATATTTAAACATAGTTCCACAGTTTCCAATAGTAATGCCAAGCATAATGTAGAGTAATTAGCTTTGATTTATAAATTTATATTGTGTAAAAACGTGTTTTCTACAGAATCTCTAAAAAAACTCAGGGCGCCATCTACGATTAAACCGTCTAAGTTTATAGACAAATAGTTTCACTTTTTGAACGCTAGATGGACCACACAGTATATAAATATCGACGTTACAGTTCATTAGAATTTATTCACATAATCTATTTTAATCTGTTCAACTAAGAACTTGAAAAGCTTTATTATATTAAAATCTAGCTAAAGAAATGGATTTCCGACCTTTTTTTGCAACGAAGTTTTAAATAAATCTATGGTGCCATCTAGAGTTCTGAACTAGGAACTATGTGTCTACAAACTTGAACACTTTGATCACAGATGGCGCCTCGAGTTTTTTTAGAGATTCTGTAGAAAACACGTTTTTACACAATATTAATTTATAAATCAAAGGTAATTACTCTACATTATGCTTGGCACAACTATTGGAAACTGTAGAACCATGTTTAAATATAAAATACGACAAATATATTAATTCCAAGTCAGTTGTGCCATCTAGGGTTCAGAAAAGGGAACTAATTCCACGACAAACTTGGGCATTTTCCCACCGATGGCGCCACTTAATTAAAAATTTAAATATATTTGAATTTAATTATTTATCCAATACAAGCATGGTTTCCAACATATTTAACCTCGCAGAACGTTCCAAATAATAACAATAGATGAATCGCAAAAGTATTTGGTGTATTGTAAATTCACAAAAGCATTAGTTATAGATATTTATAATTTTCAATTCATCGTTGACTGTATGAGTTCAACTGAGTCAACTATCAGTGCGCAGACGCCTTCTTACGGAATACAATGGAAACAGAATCAGCTGACTCTGTCTTCCAAGCGTCAATTGCGTATTTATAAATAACGTAGTGTCCAAGTGTATCGCAGAGTGGAAGTTACTCTTCGGTAACGAAACGTTAGAATGGTAGATATGAAAACTAATGTAAGTTTCGCGTGTCAGCGGTGTCTTCAACCTCTTCGATTAGATCCGAGTTTCTATCATCTCGATGAACATACGATAGCAGAACTTTCACGTAGGTAATTTCTATTTCAACCTCTATGATTTTGTAAAAAGTTTTACTGTTTTTTTCACCACTGTCTCAGACTTGTGATAACATCCATCATTCTTAATATGTTTCATTGGCATGTTTTCTTGCGTGTGCGCGATATATTTCGTATTATCATAATCTTAATTGTCAATAGGCTATGTATATACCTCTTGGTTGTGCACATAACATGGTTTCCAGTCACGATAATTTTAATCTTTAACAAGCTGCTCGCACCTGAATTATTAATGTGTTTATTTTCGTAATATTCGAGTCTGTGATAACATTATTAGTGATTTGTGATCATGACTGTTTTTATTATGAAATCATCGTAGAGTAAGTACCTTTTCCTACCATATGTAGTACATATAAATGTTTTCATAATAGTTCCCATCCAACAACAAGTGGTGGGAGAGATAGAACCCCAAAGTGGAAGTATAGAAAATTTAGTTCCACCATTCAGATTAACAGAATCTGCAAATGGAACTAATGGATTCATGTTAGTTGGGGATTCTGGAGAAACAGAGACACTCAGTCATCACTTAAAGGTATTTAAGTACACTCTCATCACTCTGTGGGAAAAACAATAGCACATTTACTTTTCTTTAGGTACGAGCAACATTGTTTGATATTCTTAGTAGTAGTAGCTCTGCTGATCATCCTCTCTGTGATGAGTGCACAGACAGTCTTCTGTTGTTAGTCGATCAACAGTTAAGGATGAATGAAGGAGAATGGTCAGATTACAATGAGTACCTAAAAAAATTAGAAATAGAACAACAACAACAGGGACACGAAGATGTAGAAATGGAAACTCTTGCCAAAGAGCTGCAGGATGTCAGGTCAGAGGAAGAGAGAATGATAAATGAATTGGAAGCATTGAGAAAGGAAGAAATTGCAACTAGGAATGCGATAGTTGAACAAGAAAGGGAAAGGGAAAGATTACAGAGAGAAGAAGAAAGATATTGGAAAGAGTACTCGAAACACAAAAGAGATCTCATATTGGCAGAAGATGAATATCGTAGGTAATTATGACACATTGTTATATTTAATGATTTCCTTCTACTTTGCTCCCATTAACACTAGGAATTTCTTTAGTCTGGAATGCCAGTTAGCCTATGCAGCTTCTCAACTAGAGAGACTGAAGAAAACCAATGTTTTCAATGCTACATTTCATATCTGGCACTCAGGACATTTTGGAACTATAAATTCCTTCCGTTTAGGCAGACTCCCAAGTGCACCAGTTGATTGGAGCGAGATAAACGCTGCTTGGGGACAAACGACCTTACTGTTAACAGCTCTTGCTCGAAAAATGAATCTGACGTTCAAACGTTTTCGTTTAGTGCCATTTGGTAATCACAGTTACATCGAAGCACTTGACCAGCACAGAGAACTTCCTTTATATGGAAGTGGAGGATTTAAATTTTTATGGGATACAAAGTTCGACGCGGGAATGGTGGCTTTTTTAGATTGTTTACAACAGTTTAAAGAACAAGTGGAAAAGGGGGATAGTGGATTCTGTCTTCCATACAGAATGGATCGCGGTAAAATCGAGGACTCCGCAACTGGCAACTCTTACTCTATCAAGTAATATTATTCATATATATATATATATATTTCGAGGATTTTTAGTCAAAATTAGTTTAAATGTCCATCCTGTATATCTTATGAAAACTTATTTTAGAATTCAATTTAATTCTGAAGAACAATGGACCAAGGCATTGAAGTTTCTTCTGACCAATCTAAAATGGGGTCTTGCCTGGGTTAGTTCTCAATTCACAAAAGATGAAGCTGAGCATTAATTCAACATCAGTTTATCTGAATTCATTGTCTTACTATACATCTCTTTCACATTCACTTATGTACATACACGTTATTTGTAAATAAACTCAGTTAAAAGATAATCCTTTTATTTTGTGTTCAATTGATATTACTTTTATTGAACAAATTTTAAAGGGAATGGTGCATATGTTAAGAATAGTGTTCAGGTTTATTAATTAGAAACCAGGTCACACCATACAGGAAACTTGGAGGACTTTGTACCTCTTCTGAATCAATATATTTTTTCACTTCTGGGACACTCAGTTCCACCACCTCTATCAGTTCTCCTTCAGATGCAGAACCTCCTCCTGGGAGAGTATGCATTTCATCCGTAACTTCTACATAGAAAAGTGTATCCTTGCAAACTGAAGTAGAGGTATATCTGCAATCAATACACAACAAAATATATGGAGTGTACCATTAAGCATTTTTTTCGCGGTTTTGAAAGACATTTATCCACTCGCCAATATATATTGGACTTAATAATACACTCTTGACCATAGACCAATGAGCTTCCGTCGCGATCACGTGGTTTTTGTGTATCCGACATTTCTCTTTGCGGCACGATGTATATAATACTTGTCAAAATACAAAGTGCCATCTATATATTTATACTTACATAAGATCATGGCTTGCTACCAAAACAGACTACTGTCATCTACATACCTAAAGGTAGTGATCAATTTAAAGGCCTCTGCAGGTGCATCGTAACCACATTCTTCTTTGAGCTCGTCTCTCGCGATCTCGACAAGTGGTTTGTCCTTGTCGATAATACCGGCACACAGTTCCAAGGTCACACCTAATGTCGGTGGATATCGTTGGAGGTCGACTGATCCACGTTTTTCAGGAAGATAGGTGTAGAAGAAAGCAGGACGGAACTGCCTGACGAGTACGAGCTTCTTCCTGGTCGTATTGAAAACGATTATACTCACTCCGTCGTGTGCTCGTACCACGTCCCAATCTCGTTGTACACCATCATGTTGATAATATATCCGAGTAGGTCTAATCCACGGTGAGTCAGACGGACATTCTCCCACGCGCATTTCCTTCACGTCCAACATTCTCTGTCGTATACTTTCATTTTGCTCCTCTTGTGTCTTGACATCCATTTCTTCAGCAGAGTGAAAACTGATTGCTCAACTCGTGTCAACTGTTTAACTCCAGTCGGTAACGTGTCGACGGCCATGCGCAACCAGCCTGAAGATGCCGCGCTTGGTACCAAACACGCAGACTCGAGATTAGGGAAACTAGCATAGTGAATTACTGTGCTATTTTCGCGATTGGCACGGGCGATTGGGAAACCGATTCTACTTGTTTTACAATCGAATAGTAATCTCCTTCGCATATCTCATGTTTCTCTATTTCGATGTCTTCCAGGTGCAAGCTTCAGGGTAGTGTGGAGTATACAGAAGTATGGAACTGATTTGAGGGGTATCCCACTTTTTGGACCTCGTCGCTATTCATTAAAAACATTGATTTATCGTTGAAAGCAACAAAAGTTGGAAGAGTTTGGCATTAGATTAGAACCAGCACTCTTTGCACAAGTGTCAGCATATAGATAAGCCCGTCAACAGAAGGAAGTGCCCCGAGTGGTTCCACCATTTGGCATACCTTAATTCTCTTTTCGCGTCGCAGTACGCGATCCTCCTCCTTCTTTCTCTCTAGTTTTCTCTCGCGTGGTCTCTGGTTTCGACTTTCTCTCCCTTCTGCTTCTCCTATCTTTCTTCTTCGCGCTTTCTGTCTTTATGGCATCTAGAATCTCCTGTTGACGGACTTGCGTATCAACGTGGACCACATCGGGCTTCTTGCGCTGCCTGGTGACCGCCGCAGGTGGCGAGAATTCGATTTCCATGTCGGACGCGGTAGAGCTAGAGGCTACCGAGCCGTCGTCTTTGTTCTTCATGATTTTGAACTGCAAAGGCTTCATGGGTTCGGACAAGCGCGGCTCATCCTCGCCCTTTTGTTTGATGGGGTACATAGTCACGTAATAAGTCCCGTCTTTCCTGTGAATGTGAAGAGTTGGTGGGTTCTCGGAGCCTTCCTCCTCGTCGTTCATGGTGGCCTTCACCCTCTGCAAGGATTCCGACGTCCTTCTATTCCGTCTTCTCGACATGCTCCTCTGGGCAGTCGTTGCAGATCTACCTCGTTCACCAGCACCACCTCGCGAGCGATCTATCGTGGTTTTTCCACGTCCAGCCGTCATTTTTCCTGTTCTATCACGTTCTATAACCGTCTTTCCGCGTCCAGTCCCGGGTCGTCCATGTTCCGTCGTCTTTCCTCGGCTAGTTCCCGTTTTTCCAGCCGATTTCGTCGTCGTCGCCGATGCCGTCTCCTCCAGTAACGAGTTCTCCTTCGCCTCTTGCATCAGCTCGTACACGTAGCGACTAATGGCGCCTGGCTTCCAACCGATCCGCGGCTTGAGGTTACCTGCGATGGCCAAGGTGTTCCACAGCCACCCCATGTTAGCTGGTACTCTCATAGGCACGTCGATGCAGTCTCTGTGTCCGTAGTAGATCCCAGGGTAGTGGTCGCCAACGAAATAAACGAATCGCATTACTCGTCTATTGACCGAGATCGGCGGTCTGAAGTCTTGATCGCGATCACCTCCAGGTCCTGGGGAGTGGCCACTGTCCTTGCCTCTGCGATGTCCTACTGCTGCGGTAGTTTTCACGCCGCCACGTTCAACCTTTTCACGTCCACCACCACCTCTACCACGTACATGTACAGGACTGCGGTGTTTAGTGGTTCCACCTCGTCGTTTCTTCGAACCCCTCGTAGACTTCTGACCAGTCGCCGTCTTCGATGCGACTTGAGTAGCACTCTGCGTGCCATCCGTAACCTCTGCGGGTCTCTTTCGCCTGGACTTGCATCTAGGCTCACCGCAAGGACCCATCTCGGTGTCCATTAGCGCGGCCACTATGTCGTGGTCTTTGTGCTTCTCGATTCTGTCTTCCTTCTTCTCGTCCCTTTTCCTCTGTTTGGTCGACGTCATTGGACCTACCTCGGGCAGCACAGGTATAGCTTCACGTACGATTCCCAATCGAGGTGGTAGCATGAGAGCTCCCAAGGGAGCTGGTGGCACGTAGGGTAGCTGGGCACGCACGTCATCGCAAGATTTCCCTCGTTGCGTGTTGCAAGGTGCACTACATGGGGGTGGCGGGGGTGCTTGTGGAATGATCGACTGTAGCCTCTTTCTTTCGGGTTTGGGAGGTTCCTGGGGCACGTAGTCCTTGTCGAGGTCTCTGCCGAAGAAGGGACTCTCCGATGGGTCCATCAGGCCCAGTCCAGGCAGCCCTGGAACCTTCCCAATGGAATCGACGAACTCCTGCGCCTCCTGGAAAGCTCGAATCAAACAATCAACTCCCACACACGGTTCCCTCGAGCATTTCGCGGCACCAGTGTGCCACATTTCTGTGTCCTTCCCCGCACATGCACACGAGGGTTTGGGTCCAGTGGACGTCACGCGAGGCTTGCACGCGTTGAATATATCGATCAAGTTCTTCTCCTTGGACTGAGACTTCTTCACGGGTACCGTTCCGCCAGAACAGCTACAGCTGGACATATTGTTCTCCCCTCCGCCCTCTAACCGAACTTCTCCATGGTTTCTCTCGTTATACCACGTGCAATCTGTGTCGTAGTCGGTCCAGTGGTATCCACTGGGGTCTACGTAAATCTGCTCGATGTCTCCACCGCCTCTAAGTCGCGTGGGGCTGGCGCATGGTGGTTCTCCGTTGGAATCGTTGACGCAGTAGGTACCAACCGACGTGTCCTCCGTCGGTTTCCCTTTGTGCGTCGTCAGCGCCTCGGGATTTCTCAATTTCATGCAGCAAGGACGGTTGCAACCGGAACGACATTCCATGGGATGCGTCGATCGATCAGTCGGCAGACAGCAGCAAGTGGGTTCATCTGGATAAGCTCTGTAAACTAATTCCCGGAACTTAGGATCGTTGAGCTTCTCGGCTGTGGTCAGCTGTTTGAAACCAGGATCGTTTATCGAAATACGCGGCGGGGACACTGGTCGTCTCAGCGACGGTTCGACAGGGATGTTCTCGTCCCTCGAATCCGTCCTGCTGGGGTTCAGATAAGGACAGAGAAACTTCTGAAGTGGCGAGTCCTCGAGCACAAAGGACTTTCCGCTCAGACAGAACCGTTTAACGATCGAGCTGCCGAAACAAGATAATCTCAGAGCAACGGATACGTTACCAGACGTTTTGCCAGTGGAATCGGTTAGGTCGAAGGTGTCTCTTACTATGCACGGCGAGGCTAATCCGTTGATTCGATTTCGTGCAGAGGACACCTGATTGCACATGCAAGCGGGCAAGGAAATCGTCGCTGTACCTAGAACAGCTCCATTTTTCATCGTCGAGGATTCTGTTTGATACACTTCTAAGCGCAACGGCGCATATCGCAGGGCCTTGATCAAATTACTCGGAGTCTTAGCAAATATACACGATTTACCGAATTTTTGGTCGTTTTCTATCTCATCGGGATGATTCGTGTGATCGTTTTGGTTGCATTTAGGAACGTGCAATTCGTATTCTGGCAGATCGGTGAATTTCACGCAGACGATCATATCATCCGTGTTGATACTCGACGTTCCTTCGGGTTGCAGGTTCACTCGATCGATGAATACCTCGAGCATAAAGAGCTGCTCCTCTTTCGACGTCGAAGCCTTTTTTTTCAAAGCCATTTATCACTTGGTTCACTGTACGGGAATTTAGAGGAGAATCGCGAATACGCGAGAGACTTTTACTGATACGTTCGGCTGAGACACGCCATTAATTTTGTGGTCGTTTCACGGCCGATGCAATGTAACCTAACCGCTTCAACGCCTCGAATCGACGAACTTTACGTCAGATATGTTGCATAGTTCCCATAGTGACGTTGAAGACAAGCAACAACAGATTTTGTAACGGGTGGTTCAGGGTGAAGGGCACACTATCAGTGCTATCGAATTTCACTCGACATAGGATAGGAAAGGGTTAATTAACAGGTGTGAACATTTTTGTATTCACGTGATCAGAGGTGCATTTGAATAATTTTATACATGGCAGGAAATTGTGCTACCATTTCGCCGCAGTCTATAGTTCTGAAGGGCTCAAACTTCACTTTTTGCCCTTCCTCTTGCCCTTACCCTTCCTTCCCTTACCTTTCTTTCCCTTCCCCTTGCGCGTTGTCTTAGGCGGAATGCCTTTCAACTCGTCCATCGTGGTTCTGTCTGGAAATTCCGAAATGTCCTGTTCGAGACCGTCTGGACGATAGCTGGGCGGTACCAGTCGCCTAACGCAGAACTCTCGTTCCTGGTCCTGGTTTCTGAACGTGAAGAACTTGGGGTGCAGCTCGTAATGAGTCATGATGGACCTGCCAAAGCATAGCAATCGCAGCTCCAGTTCCAACGTGCCTGAAGGATTCTCGCCAGGATCCACCAGGTTGTAGACACCCTTCACCACGAAAGGTTTGGGAAGATTCTCAGCGTCGTTCTGAACCATCGCCACTTGGTCGCATAAGCAACCGGGAAGGGTTACCTCCGTCTCAGCTGTTGGATAAGTGTCGCCAATTCGAAACACACCGACCTTCATCGCCGTCGATTGCAACTCCCTCACCAGTTCTTTGGGCTGCATAACGAACATGCAACTTCTTCCTATCATGAACCTCAGGGTGCAACCCTCGTCCTCAGGGGGTGGTGGCTTGTAAGAGTAGAAGTCCTGTCGAGTAATCTCGAACACGGGGAAGTTCATGAACTTCACCTTTATCGAGATCGGGTACTCGCCGATATCTTTGATCTTGCTGTGCGTCAGGGTAACTTTGTGGATCAGCACCTCGACCATGTAGATCCGCTCGTCGTCGCCCCCGAAGCAGGACATATTGAATGCCTCTGAGGATCAGCATCGGACGCACGTGATTTGAGGTCAAGCGTAGCGCGGGATTTTTGACACGAGGAATTTTGAAGGTTGTGGCCGAAATGGAGAAATTTGACAGATGGATCGCGGTGACAGTCGAATTGCGTGTGGCGCTTTTAGTATACTCTGAGGGAGTTTGCAAGGATTCGTTCTTTTAGTTATTCATCATTAACATGTTGAGTGGAGGGAAATTCAAATCGTTCATACAGGTTCGATCATATAGTTAAAATTTCTTGTGCAATAGCTTCCGTTGACATCTGGAAAATATAATCAGAGGGCTATGAAATTTGGTGTATAAATTCTGAACTGTCAACTAGGCATCTGGTTAAATAAATTGTCGACGCACTATCTCTTAGGATAACTTCTTCGCTGGAGAATTTAAATGTCGGCTCGATGACTCTCTCGCCACGTCCCGCTTCCGTGTCTATAGATATCCCATCATCAATTCGCGGATAAAAATCATCGACGTACAGTCACGTATATCCCATCTACCATACGCGACTCCGCGGCGTCTCTAATTCCATTGGCAGTTATTACTTAGCTCCCACAGTGGTGTATACTTAATCCTGCGGTGCGAAACAGGCTGGTAGAACCGTTACGAAAATCTGGAGGAAAAATACTCGTCGCAAATCCTAACCCTTTTCCGCCATTTGCGATGTCGGTCCCGCTATTCGCGACAATTTTCCGTTCGGGATAGATAATCCAGGGCTGTCCTTCCGATTCAGGATTCCTTTCAATGAACTCGTGACTGATCGCTGTGGAAGCTGGATTATGGTCCAAGTTTGGGACAGATTAGTAAATCCGTAAATTTTTGGCGATTAGAAGGAAAACTGTTCTTTTTCGATGAATTCTCAGCCCAATCCTCCATATTGAGGACTCTATGGGCTGTTTAATCCGTTCAGTACCTATGTTCTACTTCATAGACATTTATTTTGAGATAGTTTGCGAAGAAAAATATTTGTTTGCTGGTACTAAAATTTATTTGTACGTTGTGTAATTTTTGGGATGTGAAGTGAAGGCCTCGATAGAGCGCGTTGTAATTTTGTTGCGACCTCTTTTATAATTTATAGTGTATGAGAAAATATTAATTTACTTGATCTTTATATCATGGAATATTGTCAGATTTTGATTAACGAGGCTAATTTTGTTTACAGGCTCACCTGAAACACGGAGTGCAACGAACAGTCGATGCAGGAGCAGTTGATCACCATAACAGGTTTACGGCAGGATTTTCCAAAAAGGTAAGTCAGGTAGTAGTACAACTGGGACACATTGTAAAACATGTTAACCGACAATGCACTTCCAAATATGTAATGTCAAAGCCGTGTAACGTTAATCGATTTAAATTCTGTTTCCTCATTTGTGACCACAGTTGAAGTTTATATTATTTCTATAAAATGAGTGCGAGAACGAAGTATGGGTTCCCATTCTCATCGATCCCTCTTTCCTAGGAAGTGACTAATGAGATAATTAAAGGTTGCATTGATACAATATTTCGAAGTGATTTAAATGAATCAAGTAGGATGTGATGATTGAATCTAAAGATGTACCTAAGAAGTGTGGATGTTCAGCTAATTGAGGAAGTTCTAAATCAAACTTTTGAAAAGTGGTCAGATGGGATCAATTACTTTAGTTTATTTACAATTCCCTTGGAAGAATAAAATTGATTACAAAACATAGGTTTACCCTGTGAGATACCACTACAATAGCGATGACACCTCTTATTTAATTATACCCACAAGAGAAGTTTCTTTAATTTCTTCATCAAACAGTTGCTGATCTGTAATTCAAAGAAGCCCTAATTAAATGGAACTCAAGACCGAAAGAATATCCTTATCTGGATACCAAAGCCAACCGTGAAGGACTTACCACGATATAAATCCTCCCGAAAATTGATCATCCCAGAAAGTACTCCCAGCATCTTCGACAAAAGTTTCGTTGGCCGATCCAATGCAACCGTCCGAAACGAAGCGTGAAACGTCGACCTTGGTCCGTCCCATTCCGTGGTTTCGGTGGCCACCGAAAGCGACCGACAGGGCAACGTGGGCACCCGAACACCGAGGGCCGAAGTATGCGCTAATTGGTACGGTGCGCGTTCACGCACACATTCTCGGATCTCCGCTTCGCGAGAGAGATGAAGTACCCTCAGGAGGCGGCAAAGAGAGGAAGAGAGAGAAGAGAAATACACACGATGAACGCCATGGCCTCTGGTTCGGTGGACGCCGACCAGGCAGAAGTAAAATTCCGGGGCTGGGCGACACGGCGGCTCGTTAAAATGCTTCTGGGGGTTTCGGGCGCGGGACGCTCCAGGTAATTGGCGATTAGCGATTAAAACGAACGGACGTCTCTCTCTATCCCTTCAGAGGATCTCTGTCATTCCCCCGTCGCCCTCCGTTCTGCCTTTCTTCACTGTCCCCGTCCAGCGGACGAAGTAACGTTCGGTATAAAGGGCTTTTATCGGCTCACCCTAGAGAGTCCTCCCGATTGGCCGATTTTATCTTCTACCTGGTAACGATGACACTCGTCCCGTGACCGTTTTTGAAGCTTCTTTTCGCCGACGCTGACCGCGGGGACTCTCGGGAATGGCGTCTTTAATCGTGCGACTTGAAGCAGCAATGATCACTTTCCGGACGAGATTGGGAGCCGTTTCTTGCCCGTGCTTGACTCCTGCCTGGGAATCCCAGCGCCTCGGGGGCCACACGGCCCGGACCACGGCGCGCGGATCACCGGAAATGGCTACCGAACTCGTGGACGCTAATTCGATCGTATCTCGGCCTGAGAACGGCTCTACTTATCGATTTCTTCCTGTATTTACATTTTTATTTGCAATTGCCTTTAACGCTGATGAAAATTCAGGATGTAAGACATGTAAACATGTTTACTTTTTATGTAACATTTGAGTAAATGTTATCGCATGGTAGATGGTAAAGCATGAACACAGACCAACGTTACAGGCTCGATGGGTAATATTTCCCGTCCTTCCTCACTCTTCTCCCATTAGCACGCCGAGAGGAGCGCATTACACTCTGTCTTTCTGGATTTTTCTTCGTATCCGGTGCTACGATGGCCCTGAAGAGCCTTTCTGTCGAATGTAATAGTTTTAGACAGTGAAAGATGAACAAGTTTCTCATTAAATGTTCAATAGGTAACAGCCCCATCAAATAAACATCCAGAATAAATCACTGTACAGTGTGTTTATTCGTCATCCATTATTGATTAGAAAACTACACAGTCTGACAATAATCAGATCGTCTAATTAAGAATTGTTCCCATCTCTGATCAGCAGACTGTACAGCTCGAGACAGCGTTTGAACCCCGAGAGGATTAATAGAGAAATTACAGGAACTCGATGTCCTTGCTGCGATAACTCCCGTTAAATCGTTGAAAAAACAAACGACGCACACGCCACACCGTTTATCCGTGATCCACGTAGGGTCTCTTTGTTCGTGGCTCGTGGTACCGACGATCGGAATTACATAGTAAAACCCAGCGAGCCGCGGAGTCAAATTAAATGCTCGTTGGAGGATCGACCATTATGATTTGCGATTTTTACCACGGTAGCGATCCCTAACCCGACGACGTTAATTTGCCTTCTCGGCGATAACCGTTATTTCGGTATTGCTCGAAAGCGGTTACCCTTGTCCCGAGGTCCGGTATCGAGATTAGTCATCGTGCTAATCCGAGACCAGGGACCGAACTCTACGAGTTTGTCGAGTCGATGTTTCAGCAGGTCGATTCTGACCCAAATACAGAACGCCCCGCTTATATGTCACGTATTTCTCCTCGCGCAGTTGAAACGGGGCAATTAGTATTTCATTTCATAACGAACACTAGATCTACCAAGTTCATACATCTTAGACTTCTATCTAAAATTACTGAATTATCTTCAGATATTGGGAACTAGGTCATACAGTAATTTCTTCGTCCTTCACTCTCTATTTTCGAAGATACAGCGTGCATAAGAAGTGTGAGTTGAGTCTTAGTAGTTTCATTGTTAAAATTCTTATTTTTTAATTAACGTGAGCCATTTTGTACACGTGTACGCTCACGACATTGTTTCTTGGGGCTTCTTGGATTCCCAGTCGATCGATGCGCGCAGTTCTACGTACTGGTTACAGCGCCTCGCAGCGGAGCAGTTCCTACTCGGGCTCATCGGCAATTTGAATAATTCTTTCCTAAGGAACGGTTTCTCATCTCGAATTCGCCTAACGTCCGTCGTTTTTGTTGCACTACGGGGGCTCGCTTGCTGGCTACTTACCGCGGAATGCGAGTGCTCCGCCGCATGCTACTTTGCAAATGTTCCATTCCCACGGGGAAAAGTCCGCGAACCGCCTTGTTCTCCACTTCGCTGTTCCATTTCCGTTTTCCAGGTAAACGTCCATTCATGGTCTCCTTTGGCACGTTCACTGCCATTCGACAATCGTCTTAAGCCACTGCTTTGTGGACGCCATTAGGAAATCATAAAGCGAGCTTTTTGGACTTAATTCGATGAAATTGTTAGGATTTTCTATATTTAGAAGATAATTAATTTCTGGGCCTCAAGATGTCACCTTGTCTCGATACTAAATTCTTTTCTCCGTACTTGAAATAAAGCCTCCAAAAAGCTTACTCATCCTCAAGGAAGACTCGACTCCTTCCTTAGCAACATTCATCACCGGATCAGACTCTTCTAGGGCATTCCTCGCGAATATCAGGGAATGACAAAACGAGGGTATCGCTGGTCGGGATCTCTTTAGCAATCGAATTCGTGTGGAAGCTCGTCGAGGGAATCTCGCTGCAAACTCGGTGCCCGGGAATCACGAGAGACCAGCCCCCTCCTCCTGATTGGGTCTCGGGATTTTCGATGATCTAGATCCGAGTAGCACCAGGAAGCCGGGACCGAGGGCAAAATTACCGGTGCCAGTGGATGGAGGCCTCGTTCGCTCGCCTCGAGAGGTCAGAGGGCGATAGCGGTACCTTCTTCAGCGGAGGAAGGCCTCATCCTCCTCGTCCTACCGCCTATCGCGGTAGTGTGCGCTGCGCGCTCCGGTACCAGCGTTCCTCGAACATGTTCGCGCACACACAGCTCCCCGTGGACCTGTTCATAGACCAAGGGGGAGTGGAGGTGGTCGTGTAAAGGAGGCGAGTGTTCGTGCAACGAATACCAAAGGATGGCAGGCCTGGCGGACCAACTGCTCGCGGGGAACACCAACCCGAGAGAAAAAGGCGAGTGGTGCCCCAAGACGGAAGGTGGAACAAGGAGGAACCAGCTGGGAGGATATTAGTGGCCACTCTCCCGCGGCGCTAGACGAAATTTGTCAAACAACCGACTGATCCCAATTTGTTCTGGTGCGTGTCTTTAACATGGGGCCGTAGGTGGTTTCGAGGATCCCCTTAGACAATGAGTGGACATGGTGCCGCTGCTACCACCGGCCCCCGACCTCGTTACATTATTAAAACGTTGAAGATTAATCCTCAGTACTATTAGCTCGACACTGGGCTAGTTTTGGAGTGACTAGAATACAAATGGCACACCAAGAGTTCCAAGGGTCACCATTTCCCTGCAACACCAAGTGGTCAAGCTTCCAATATTCCTCTATAAGAAGTGAAACTTATATGTAGAAGTAAGACTGAAAAATACCCTAAAAATTGAACCGGTTTAATCGAGCAGACGTTAGGAATGAATTACTGTACCCTCGTGTCGTTTCTTATCAGCTGCTCGAGTAAAATTTCGCCCATCTCCGCGAGCGGGAATAACGCTAAACGAGGGGGAATCACCTTGGCGATAACGTAACGTCGTTTCAATTTGCATCGTCGCAGGCAATCGCGTTCCCAGAACTAATTTAGCCCCGGCGTATCGGACGGGACACGCTCCGCGATCGCACGATGATAACATTGCGAGATGATTATCGGCCGGCCACGGTGATTTCTGCCTCGCGGGAAACCGTAAGTACGCGGCCAGCCTTAATGCGCGTCAGATGGTCGCCTGCAAATTAGCAGTCTATTATTTACCGCTTGACACTGTTCAACGTTATGAACGGTGCTCCGTTACGTTTCGCCGCTTGACGAGCCATTGTATGGTAATCGTTGACGAAAATTGCGCGGCCAAAATGGTGGGAAAAATTGTTGCGTCACACGTAAACAGTTGGAGGCGTAGGGAGCAACACTTTGAATGGCTGCTATGTAAAAGGATAGCACTGTAGTTCCTTGATAACTTAATCCAGAGTATGGAAGTGTGTATTGAGAAGAAGAGAAGAGGAATCCTGGTAAGAAGTGTCTCAAGATTTTACCCCCTAGTCGAGTAGCCTTGGGAGAAGGATAACATTGTTCAGTGGTTCTTCGAATCCCTTTTAAAGTTCGAGACCACCAGAAATTCTCAGAATTCCTGAAACTTCTGGACCTTTGTACTCTTGACTTGTTGCAAGGTAGTCTTGTCCTCTGACCTTAGGAATCATGAGCCAAAAGAGCTTTAATACCCTCGGCCACTATACAAAATTAATTAACCCTGCTAAAACTGAACATAAAACATAGTGCAATTTTACGTTGAAGATGTAAAGGGCTTAACGCCACCCCTTTTTGACACGTATTTGCATACATAGTATGGCTCGGGAATATAACAATTTCCTTCATCTTGCCTGCGTTTCTTGGAAGTTATCGACGTTATGTTCGCGTGTGACACACTGTACGTTCGGTCCGCGGAGATAACGCTTCCAGATTCCCGGTACAGTTGCGCCACAAATTAACAGAATTAATGACCAACGTCGCGGCTTGTGACGACAACGACTGGCGGCAGAACGAGGGACGCAGGTAATTGCTTTAGACTTGACATTTATTTTACGACGGTCTTTCGCGCTCGGTTAACCCGGACGTAACAATCGTTTTCGTCGTGACGCGGGGAAAGAGTTATCGCCGAAACGAACCTGGGCGGTTTTCATCTCGAAGGACACCGCTCAAGGTGAGATTTTAATAGTTGAGGTTGAACTATGTTGTTCTTCTGTCAATAAAGTTCCACAGTCTGGATGAAAGACAACGTTCAAGAAGATCTTCTTCAAGAAATACGAAAACTAGTCCAAGGAACAAAACAAAATTTGCGTTGCTATTTTACAAAAGCTAAGATTGTTGACGGTACAATTACGTCTAATAATGTCTCATTTTCTCTAAAAAGTGTTAACAATTCAAGTGACCGCGTGGAAGCTGAATCTGTGTACTTCAGCGACACGATGAACGTCAGTAAGGAAAGGAAGGCGTGTAAACAGTAACTGAATTTCTTTCGGTATTCTATACCACAATGTTCTTTTTATCGCAATGATTCAATTGGTTCCTGGAAGATAACTATCGTGACATCTACTAGATACGATGTTTCTTTTCGTTTGGAATGCCTTTAACTTTGCAAGAGAATCGAGAGAATCGATCATGATTATTTGCTCCACCAGCGACAAGGACGGCTTCGATGACGAAGAGCCTAGTTATTCGAGAATTCTTACAAGATTCTAAAGACAAAAGAACTATTTATTAGATTCACGCAATTTCGATCGACAATTATCAGAGGACATAAATTGGCATCGAATACAGTTAACAAGGAATCTTGACCAACCTTTTCCTCCACGAAGAGCTCCCAGGAGATTCACAAAGACATCACCTCGACTAATCATGACATAAAGCTTCCTTCTTCGAAATTAGAAAAGTGTAACTACAGAATATGGTTGCAACATCCCCTTACTGTTACGATATTCCTCGTTTCACGATGGACACTCTTTCGTTTTTTGTCTCTGATACCAAACACTTCCGGCGACGCTCGAGTTTCATGCGTAAATAGATTCTGAAAATTATGCAGGTACAAGTGCGCATTGGCGCTGCCATGTATGCACGTGCAGTTCGCGTTTAAATCGTGTAGCTATCGGAAAAGATCGTTACCAGGAACCATAAGAGCCGGCACGTCGGCACGAGACACGGCGGGATGAATCTTCAAGAACCGGGTTAGCAACGACCGTTCCCTGGCTGTGAAGCCCCAGCACCGTAGAGACGAGGCAGTTTGTTGAAGAAAACGGCCTGGGCACCCACTTCCAGAGCCACTAAAACACTTTAAAGGGGAATGAAACCAGTCGTAAGGGAATATAGACTATCGTTGCAAGCGCAACCACGAGGTGCGAGTCCTGGAAGCCCCTCGCTCTGGCCTCGCTGGCTCCGGAATACCTTGTCCATTAGACTATTATTTAGACAATGTTCGAGAGCCGCGCGGAGCCTGCAGACTCGCAACTTGTAATTTGAAAATTACCGCGCCTGGGCACCTCCAGCGAAATTAATATTAGGTAAAAGCACCAGTAGGGTAACGGTCCCGGTATGCAGGGAAAATAAAGTCTTGGAAGTTTATCAAAACAATTGGCTCTGTTGCTGATTTTTCAGTAGAAACTTATTTTTTCAATTGGCAGAATTCAATTCCAGGAACTCTCCTTGATCTGGCGCTTATACAGAAATTTCTACACGTCAACAAAACCTGCATCAACATGTATATAAACGTTGAAATCCCTACCTTCAATAGCGTGCCTAAGGAAAAAACTCAAATACCATCAAACCCTCCAAGTTTCCAAGCTCCTCAGAGAAACACTCTCAGGAGATGCTATAAAGGGTCGCTGAAACGTCCTTCGATTTACGAGCTCTCTGTGGCGAGGTACAGTTAGAATCCTCCGATATCGCAAAAATCGTATCGCGGCGGCACAGAAGCATGAATTCCTGTCTTCGCGAGTTAATTACAACCGCGGGTTACCTTAACGAACGGGCCACGTGGCAGCGTAAAGCTCCCGACGCCGACGTCCTGGTAGCCGGCGTCGTTCGGGATTCACGTAATTCCGTACGTCGAAACGATGAGCTGCCGATTAAATTCCTGTTACTAAATAGAAGTGGAACGCAGGTTAATCGTAGTCAGGAGAAATTAAGTGCCCGGCCGGATAGGTGATTCCGCCGCGGTTGGAACGAGTCTCTCTCGCGGCGTGCTCGTACGCCATGGTACACGTTCCCGCATGATTAAGCTCTTCCGATCGCGGAGGTCGTGATCACGAGCTCCAGCCTCCGACGTATGCGCTCGCCACGAAAATCAGGGCAAGCGCTTCTTCGCGGGAAAGGTAGGATCCACCTCCGCGCATCGGGCCTAACGTTCCCAGGGACTCGGGGCTCCATTTTTCTGCGCGACCCTCGACGATCTCCGTGGATAACCTAAATATTAACCTGGCTGAAAGGAGGGATTCCCAGGATAGATTACTCTAGAGAGGTTTGGGCGATTGTCAGGCAAGCATTGTTTGAAATTAGGCTACGAGGACAAGCATTCTTATTCTCACTCGAGACAGAAGAGACTGGTACCATCTGTCCTTTGACTTCAGCTTAGAAATACATTTAAAAGGCAGAATATTGCAATATTTTCAGGAGTCATGGCGTAATCCCTTAACGAGAGTGGCTAAGAATAGACAGGGACGGCCCAGGGAAGCGAGACGATAGCAATACGGCGAGGCGGAGAGGAGCGAGTAGGCAAAGGGAGCCGAGTTAGGTAAAGCACAAAGGTAAGAGAAGGGAGGTAAAAATGTTTGGAGAAAAAGAAAAGCAGAAGGGAGAGAAAGAAGGAGCGAGAGAGTCGGCGTGGTAGAGGAGAGGGAAGGGGAGGAGGGAGTGGACCACGTTGAGGTCGCGACCCGTAGCCCGCAGGCCCCCAGTGAAAGGCCCAACGGCGATCCGCATCCGCGGGGCCCTGAGCGACCGAGACAGCCAGCCACGACGGGCCTAGCGAAACCGAGACGGACGGCCTCGAGCCCTGCTGAGGCACCGTGAGCCGTTTCTTAAGATCGCGTTCTTCTTAGCGAGCCCACTGCCATTATGGCGCACTTAAAGTGGCAATCGTGTGGAAGGCAGCACCGCCGCGCAATAGCCACGAGTTGCGCAACCTTCGGTGACCCCACCCTGGCTAGCCCACCGTGAATTGCGACCAACGAACGAGTCCTCCAACTCCGGATCGCTAATAAATCGGCGATAAGTTCGCGGGAAACTGCCCTGGGAAGTCGCCTTAGAGAAACCTGTGACTACCAGCCGCTGGAAGATTGGCTGATCCACGTGTCGTTCAGTGAACGTAGTGGAAAGTGTTTTGGTAGGAGTGAATGATACTGACGGACCTATCAATGTACTTGTAGGTCAAGTAAGATGCTTAAGAACTCAGTTGGGTAGTACTCTTAGTCGTCCTCCTATAGTCTTGACTCTGATTCACATCTATTTTCGTACACTTCCTGCTTCCCACCGATAGACATCTGTTATTATCTTCTACTACGTTGACAACAAACTTCTCTTGTACACTGTATTATTTATTACTTATTGTTACTTGTTGTAAGATTCTCAGCGGTGTTTGGACGCGGTCACTCTCAAGGATCCATCAATCTACGAATGAAGTCCAAAACTCAAAGATTAACGTGGAAACATACTCTCTATAAGATCTAAATTCTCTATCCCCCGGCAAATTAGTCAACGAATCGACTATTCTGATATTACCCAACGATACCGCGTTCCCAGGATCCTGCATCGTAAACTCCGCCTCTGAAATGTCCTAACATGCGCCACAAACGTAATCCAGGAAACGAAGTAGTCTTCCGTTTAGTTCCAGTAGCAGCTAAAGCTACTTAATTTTTCCTCGTGGCAGAAATTACTTCTAATATCATCGCGTAACGCAGCGATCATTCGACTGCGACCACCGTTAGAGAGGGTATCATTTACACTCGACTACCCTAACAGCTCACACTCGGTGGCTGTGGGTCCCGACATCCACGGACACAGCTCTGATCGAACGATAATTGGATAGATTACGCGGAACCTCCTCCAACCCTGATAGCATCGCGTTTATGCGCCCGTTTTATGTGTTACACGGCCCTGTGGCCCTCCAGCTACGTATACTTGACTACGATACGTTCACGTGACTACAAATGCAACACACTGTGCAGGTAACTTTCGCTGTGGCGGTTATGCTTAAGAACCATAGAGAATGATCCCATTGACTTTTTAACATCCGACTCTGGTGGCTGTTTTCGACACCAGCTCTTTTCTTCTAGGGATGAAACGTTCAAGTTTCAAATTTCCTACATTCCCGCTTACTACGACTCAAGCAATCGGGAGATAACGTGTAGGTAAAGGGGTTAAACAGTAGCTTTGAGTATTCTTCAGGACGTGTGAATGTCCAAATTTGAATTTACTAAATTGAGTAATCAGTTTTGTTTTCAATTCGCGTGCCTGTACGGTGGGTGCCAACGTCATGGATCGCTGGACACGTCTCCATTGTGTACATGCGCAAACCGTGCAAAGATAATTGCGAGGAATTAGTATTTCCTGCGATAAATCATTGCTTACGCATGTTGTATACAAAGGCGATAAACTGTATTATAATACAGTGTTGGCAAGTCACGCACGCGTGCCAAATAACTGGAAAACAAAGACAGCCATTCTTTAGAGAAATTATTAGAATAAACTAGACGAAAAAATTCATGTACTGCCTTTATAAGTCTACCAATCGCCACGCATAGATTCAATTCAATATATCAAGGTGCGAACGGCGTCGTGTCATAAATAGTAAACGAAGCTTCGAAAATCGTCGGAAAAATTCACATGAGCAAGAGAGGCGTTCCAGGAATGCAGTTAAAAACGCAGGGAACGAGGTTCCTCGGTAATACGCGCAAAATGGTAATTCTAATAGCGATAAGGAAGCCGAGCCAGCGCCGCTGCACCCAACTCCGAAGCCTCGTGAAAACGTGGAGGAGGCGCGATCACGCGATCGCATAAAATTTCAGGCGCCGCATCCTACGATTTAGACGCGGCTATCCACGACGGCCATGGATCTCTGGGACCTCTACAGAGCCCTGGATCCTCTAACGCCCCTATTCCTGCGCCTCGGCGACGATAAATGCGCCTTCGGCATGACAGGATCCCTGGCAGGATTGAAACAAAAATTTTGTAATGGACGCTCTTGCTTCGTTTGCATAGAACACGGAGTTTTGATAAATCAACTCCGACGGATGCTGAGGAAACGCAATTTAAATTGGGATTGATGAACGAAAGTGTATGATCGCTTGAATTTTGGATTTATTCATTAGAAGAGCAATGGTCTCCAGTATTTTTGATCGATCTAGTTTTCGCGGTTTCCACGCGCCCGTAATAAAATCGAGGCGTACTCAATCATGCGAAGGAATGAATGCAGGCAAGAAAATCGGGTCGCGATGGAAGAGGATTGTTTGCGATCCAGACGATGATAATGACGGGATTGCGAGATTTGACCGACCACAAACCGAGCGATTTTTATCTGCAGGAAGGAACAACTGTTTCCCAGCTTAATTATACGGTATCAACGGTAGCGAAGGTGTGTCTAGAGATCAGAATGCGTATGGCAGTGGTAATCACCAGGTACGCGATGTTTGACAGGCTCTGCGTATTCGAGTAGCGATGTATCGCTCGGCTACCCGCCAATGGGCCGAACTGATTCTCATGTTAGATCTAACTTGAGTACATTGAAAGTATACTGTGATTATTGGCTCCTATAATACGTCGACGCGTAAACTTTAATTAGTGTTGTAAGGAGCGTTAAACGGCAGGTGTTGGAATCAGATAACTCTAGGATTTCAGCAGAGGCAGAAACTTCATCGATGACAGGTTCCACTTGATGTCATTCTGTGACATATACCTCCGGAACAAAATTAATTTTTAATCTTCCATAATAATGGTATGAAGAGTTTCTAAAAATTGTCACAAAGGAACAATTTCGACTACTTTCTTTCTAAAAAATCTAGTCTAAAGTCTAAAAAATCCGAACGATGTCGGAAGAATGTTTCTTCGACACGGTTTCGGTGGTTTGCCTTTGAATCGCGTAAAGTGGAAAGCCGGAGGTTTCATTGTAGACAAGTTGAGGAGAGATGGAGACGAAAAAGCGATAAGAGCCGCTACGATTCTAGGTACGGCTATGCGAGGAGGCAGGCGTGCTGACTGTGGGAAAACGATCGACGTCGGCCAAAGAAGCTACGGGTAGATGCGATAAAAAGCGTTAAACTCGTGATTAGACGCGGATTCGCGCATGCCCTTGCTCGCGTCGGGATTCCTCTTTGTATCATTGCGTTTCCTCGTCCCACGTTTCTTTCCGTGGCACTTTTTCGCGAAGTTGGCTCCGCTCGTCTCCCTGGGCACGAGTTCGGTCCGCCTGGTCGTTGAGAGAGGAAGCAACTCCGACGAGAAATGATTTTCGAACCGTTCAACACGATCCTCAAGGCGTGACGACGCTTGCAGCTGGCTCGACTTGACGTTTCGTTCGGCAGAGGATCGACAACGTTGCGTATACTTTTTGAAATTAGAAAAGAACCCGTCGAATTTTTCTTAAATATTTGCCACGAACTTTCCGGACAACCTAATATAGGATCGTTCGAATGCATTGCCATAAATTTCGACCATAATAACCCTACCAAGGATCAGCAACGGAATGAAGTAAACCCTGTTCTCATCTAATCATTTCATCAATCCATTAAATTCCCAGCATTTTTAGAGACAGCATTCCTTTACCCTCGCTAATGGTGGGGCTTTTTCGTGTGCACCTTTTTCTCGAGCTGTCCACGAATAGGAACACCAGTGCATTAATGGTCGACGAACGCCTCGTAACGCGTAAGTACGGCTTTACTCGTAAACCAACATAAGCTCCTCGTTAACCCCATTACACCGCGGCCGCACGAATAGAGCGATCTCCTGCATGGGAAGTCGATAGTTCTCGGTTAGGTTTCGAGTCTCGGCTGTGCCACGTCGATATTGGACCGATACAGATAAGCAGATAGAGGTATAATGACAAGGTTGGCTCTCGTCCAGCTCCAAGGATACGTACGCGTCTATTCGAGGATGCTAACTAAGATGGTATCTGAGGCCCCCCGCCGGGCCACCATGATGTATCGATCCCATATGCCCCTGTCTCAACCCCGTCGGTATTCGCCGCCACCACCAGCCACGAACCACTTCGGTTCGGTCAAATTCTCGACCAGGTTGGCGGCGAAACACCGATACCAACACCGAAGGTGACTCGAGAAGAAACCTATACAGAGCCTCTCCACTCTAAATCGATCACTTCTGTATCAGGAAGTCAGGAATTTTTATGATATTCGAGTATATGGTGGTCCATGCTATATTAGAGAGGGTTTAAGTCATCAGCTGGCAGATTTCTTAATTGTTTAGGAAGCACAAGCCCTCAAAGTTGGCAGTTTGGAAAATTTTTAAGTATAGAAATTTTTTAATTTATAGGTTGGTTGAATGTATCGATGTTATTTCGTTTGACGGGGATGGATCTCTTTAAGGAAATTTCAGTGTATAGGTAACTTTACAGGATGTTAACGTGGAGAACCGGGTCAACGAGGTTTTGGTCCGTCATCTGCTAGGATTCGGATCCAACTCGACTGATCGATGGGTGACACGGCTGGACGATGTCGGGGGCAGATAAGATTGAAATTCTATTGTGGCCACGTCTCGAGGAACGATTCACTAATTGTCTAAATTTGAAGTCATACGTCACTTTGTCGATCAGCCGATACGAAATGGAGCAATAAAGATATCAAAAATATTAGTCATGATGAATTATAAATTAAATATAGATACAGACAATTTTATAAATATTCGTACACTTATGTAGAAGTACATATTTTTGATGTATACATGAAAACTCAACTTTTCAGAGTTTACTCCTTCTCTACTTAATTACTATGCACGAGATAAAAATTGCGTACCGTAAATATCGGCGCGAGGACCACGAAAAGTTTACAAACCGCTCGCAGCAGTGGTCGAGCGCGAAACGAAAAAGAAGCTGCTAACTAAATTGGCCCGCAGAAAGTAAATCGAAGCATCCGAGCGGGGATCGGAGCAAGAGTTAATGAAAGCCCGTGGAGGGTGATCTGCGTCCAGCTCGGGTCCCTTTAAAAGCGAAACTCCGGAGGGAGTCACGCATGGCCAGGCCCGTTAATGGCGCGTTAATGGCCGCGTTTCTTCTAGGACTTAAATTATATCAGCGTCCCTACGAGGCCGACAAGAGCCACGGGTTGCTGCGTACCGTTGGTAATTCGTATCGTTCACGAAGGTGGTCCTCGGAGCACGTGAGACGGCGTGACACGATGAATTTGTCACGCGTTTGGGTCACGCTACGTGCTTCGGGACTACTTGCTCCGCGTCCCGCCCCGGGGCACATCTTTTCTCACCTCGACTACCTACGGCGAGCACGTGCGATAAATTTCACAAATTTACCGTGTTTTTACACCACGGTAAAAATCCAGGCGTGAAACTACGGTATCGAGACACGACTCAGACCGCAACCCTGTGAGCGTGTGTGGCAATTCGCGAAATATACAGGATGTTTTGTTTCGTGGCTAGTTTATCGAATGCTAGGTTTATCGAGAATAGAGAAGGTTCTCCTAAGAAAGTAAGAATCATTCTTTAGAGGGAATGTATTTAGGGAAGGTTTCGTCGATTGGTCATCAGACTGAATGGTGCAGCATCGGACCACTTTGTTCTAATATTTAAATAGCACATGCACCGTTGCTTCTACTCCATAAAGATGTGTTAGAGATGCAAGGCAATCCTGTCTGGATGCCTACGCATAGCAGAAGACACTAAAGAGACACCCACCGTAAATTCTTCGGGTATCGAATGCACGATTGCGAAAGCAATTGGCCAGGAGATAGAAAATGGAAAAAAGAAGCCTATCGGGGGCGATACACTCCAACTGTTAGCGCAGAAGCTTCGCACTTAACGAGCCGTGGAATCATCCCGGTCGAGTTCATTTCCTACTTTTAAGCACCGATTAATAATGCCTTTGAGGTATTAACCATCCTGGGATCGAGTCTTTCGTTACAAGCGACTAAATCGCAGCCACCGATGCCTGAAGTGGAAACTACCTGCGGCATTAAACTAAAACGTCTCGCGTTCCCTTCTTTAGAGCCAGTTTCAGTCGGCGAGCCGCGGCGGGAGGGACGCGAAGCGTCTCCAATTTGCTCCTATTACATTCCGCGTACTTGCGTACGCTTATTGCGAGGATCATTCTATCTGGAATTCCCCGGCAGCCACCGCGACGCTTCACACGATCTCGTGCTTTCATAAGGTGTGATATTTTACGTTTTCTAATCCGAACGACTTCGCTGGATTTTTCTGGAAATTTACAGAATCATTTGCGGCTTCGGTTAGTTGTGTCGGTCCAAAAGTCTTTGTATAGAGTAAATTAATTGGCAGATGCATTCACTACTGGAGCACTTGAGAATACTTGGGGTGTCCTCTATGGGGGAACTATTCATCATTTATAAATAAATTTATACCATCAATTAACAATTCAGACATTTGCCAGATAAATGAATATGATTGTATATTTATGATTTTTGCAATTTTTATCTGAGGGGCCCGATACTTTTCAGAGTGTCCATAGCGCGCAGGACTTGGGCGCTTACTGTGCTCGCTTTATCGCCCGACGTTTATCACGAATGCTCTCGTTAACTAGCTCGAAGCGTCCAGCTATTTGTACTGCGACTCTAACGAAACGCGTAACGTCAGGACACGACGTCTATTAATGAGAACAGGAAATTGCGCCCTTCTATGCGTATTCCATTTCCCGTGGCTAGTTACAATTGCGACATACAACTTCACAATTCGTCAAAATCAGTAATAATCGAAAATAAATAGAGTAGTGATATAGAAGGACACGAAATATTATTATTTCTGCATTGATAGGCATCAAGGAAATTCTTGAAATTAAATTAATAATCAGAGTTATGTGCACGCTACTGAAAAATCACGATGAAATCTTACCTACGTGTCCGTAACATTCATGGATTGCCACGCGTTTTCTATTTTTTGTGAAAGAACGTTCTTGTCGCAATTTTACCTCCTGCTGCCGTCGTTACTCGCATTCTCCGCGCGTAACACAGTTATTAAATCTTGGGAATTAATCGCGAGGAAAGTACGTGAACCTTAAAAAGCGGAAGTGCGTTTCCCAGCCGCGCGCATCTGATAACAGGCTGTGTCTCGTGTGCATCGATTGCGCCACCCGCGTTATAATCTCTTGAAAGAAATACGTGTGGGTACCATGCATCCTGCGAGACACGTCTCGCCATTGTCTTACGACGCGACTCTTAAGCACTGTCTACACTAATGCAACAAGCTGGTTTTACAGACGAGCTGAAACAGATGCTTGGTAGAGTCAGAGAGACTCTGATAAAGATGATATATGAGGCCCAATAGGACGGCTTCTGGATTCATGAGATACGATACAGGCGGCTCCCTAAGTCCCAGGGTCCTCTACAAATGGCTTAGGATATTTCGGGCCCTATAAAGATGATTCCCAAGTTCTTTGCCTCGATAAAGACTACTCTTTGATTTGTGGTACATAATAGAGACGATTTCGAATTTATGAGGCTCCTTACACCCGATCTCAGGCTCATGGGGCCCGATATAATCTCGCTGAGACTCGTCTCCCTGAATCCAAAACCCATTTGCTACAACAAGCTTGTCATCGACGCCCATGAGTCCAAACTTGTTTCATAATTAAGTCTTGAATCGTCTCTGCTAAGTTTCGGGAATTGAAGGTCCGTCATATCGGGCCTCATGAGTCCCAATTCGTTTATACCCGATCCCACATGTCCACGATTATGTGTATCAGGTTCCAGAAGCGAGGAATCGATTGCACGAGTTCAGAGTCGTTAGTATCGAGTTTCACGAGTGCGGGGTCGGTTTCATTGGGCCCCATGAATCCAGAGTCGTCAACATCGAGCCTCACGAGACCAGAGTCGTTCATATCAGGCCCGAAGTGTTCAAAATCATCGGTATCAGGTGTCGCGAGTGTCTGTTCGGTCCCACGGGGCCTGAGTAAACGATGCTTTGAATGCGTTTCGAAATTCCCTACCGCTGTCGTTGCCATACCTCTTATCGCAGACGCATTGTGACGCCTCGTGACACACATTACGATCCTTGCGTAATAGCCACACGCATTTGACAATTGCTAACCAACCTTCTTCCTCGTTTCGAACCTTGTTGCACCAACGTTTCGCGTAGTTTCGCGTTCCCTGGCCACGAATCCATGCAGTTCCAATAAATCTTTCGCAACGACGAAGATCCACGACACAGCGAGGAATTGCACGGGTTAAATCAATTTCGTCATCGACCAAAGTCCAACGTCCGTTGCTGGAAAAGTTGCAACAACCGTCGGAACATTCCGCGTCCCAGACAATTACGGGCATCGATCGGTTCGGTTACGCCTACGATCGTTCTCGTTACAAAATCATCGACCCAGGGAGATTAACAAAGGGTTCGGAAACTGCTTTATCTGTTCTCGATCTGATGGCAATAAAAGTCCATCGCTGGCTCTCGATAGAAAATCCCCTGGATAGCCTTTCCTGCGTCCGTCGTGTCGACTTGGCGATAAAATGCTCGCTCGGGAGATCGAAAAATTAACGAAACGATCTAGCACCGGCCGCGTTCCCGATCCGAGCGATCGCCTGTTGCGTAAAAATACCTCCCTTTCTCTTCTTCCTTGAACACGCCACGAAACGGTGCCGCTCTACATAAATATTATATTCATAATTGCACGATAATAACCAGCCACGCAAATTACACAAATTATCGAGCATCGTGTTATTACGCGCGGTATACTTTCATGCCAGACATTGGTTACATATCATAACGGGACCTTGATTCATACTTTCCAACTGTATTTACTTTTCTTTCCGCGGAGAAAGAAAATAATAATGATTCCGACGGATCTTCGCGACGATTTCTCGCGTCTTTGTGGAGATTCGAGTATTCTGGAAAGAGATTTCAATGATGGGATCAGGTTGCAATTATAAATATGTTCCAGGTTTCTTTAATTTATTTTATTTCTCTACCGAGTTTCATGATACTTTCCATCTTATCTTCCACCAGTTGGGCTATTCAGATTCTATATCCTTCTACTGTAAGAAGACACGTTCAAACTCAAAAACTTAATCATTACCATCCTGTATATTCACCTGTTCATTCTAAACTTCGTTAATTTCTTTGACTTTCTTTAACTGACTTGAACGCCAACGATCGCACCACAGCTGATTGAGATACACTTATCTTTTTGTGTCTTCAATTTTTATATGAAAGCATTGATAATAGAGGGAATTCCTTTGACGAGCACGTATAATGGAGGTTTTACCGTGATTCATTTTGTCCTGTCCGTCACACGAACAAAGTCCATCATCTCGGACTCTCCACGGTGCGTTAACTTTCGCGGGGATAGCTATCCATGACAAGCGTAACGATATCTGATAAAGCCTCACGATGAATTCCTCCCAGCCCTTCGATCCCCAAAGTACCCCCAAAAAGAAGACCATCCAGAATGGATCGCATAAACCGATCACCGTCCACAGATAGAGTTCTCTTGCGAAAGAAGCCATCGTAACTGCAACGTCATTCGGAAGGGAGGAATCGCAAACTGTCCGCCCAACGGATCCATCAGAACGATAAGTCCGGGCACGTGCAGATCCTCGGTCATTTCAGGAAAACGGGGATGAAAAATCGAGGTACATGCAGCGATTAACTCACACGAACACACTCTCAAGCCTACCTACGTTCAAGAAATTTAAAAAACAGGATCCATTTTCTATACCTTCCCGCTAGAAATTCAGCTTGAAGTGTCCCAAGCAGGATACGGTAGCGACGGTTCCGTCGTGTAGGAAGCCACGTCAGCGGCTCATTTATTCAAGACTCGACGCGGAGGAAGTCCCCTTGGTCCCGATTTACCCTTTAGCTTCTCTCCACCCCGGTTCGAAACCCCCTCCTACTGGTCTCTGAGCCACTGTTGGACGAGACAGCGAGACGTGGCTCATTACGCGGCACGGTCCGCCTTATTCTTCATTACGGTAATGAGCGGCCTGCCTCTTGCATTTCGGATTACCCAGCGATCAATTAGCGACCACGACAAGCGACCAGGTAGAGAACGAAGGGTTGAAGATGCAGGGGAGAGAGGGGAGGACAGGAAACCCGAAACTGGAAAATAAATAAAAGGTCCAGACGTCACGTTCGCCGCGGCCAGGGCCACGGGCATCTCGGGTTAGGTCTGGCTACATAATCGGCACCGAATTCGAGAGAATGCCAGACACGTGTATTAATTTCACAGGACGGCTCGTAAAACTCGTGCCTTTACGATTCTAGCGCAGATACGCCGTTTGGACAGGTAGGTACAGGTCGCTACAGGTAGAGGTGTATCCGATACGCCGCCCCGAACGTTTATTTAAAACACCATCGCCGCCTGTGCTCGTGAGTAATATTACCGTGGGGCTCCCTCGAGGATCCCCGACACTTTTATTTATATTTTTCCTCTTCGTTTCTTTTCGCGTCGAATTCTCCGCGAGCGGCGACTGGGAAGCGGAGCCGCGAGGGCTTTAACGAGCGGTGGATACGCGAATATACACCTGTACGGTGGACGAGCTTGTCGCGACCGTGTTTGCGCTCGTTCCCTCTCGAGGGTGTTGGGATAAGCAGTCCGCGATGATCGAGCCGTGTTTGTGAAGGGTTCCCTTCGACGCGACGGTGAGTTTGAGAACACTTCTCCAAGAGGGACACTCGGTTTAAAAATATTTGTGACGCGCCGGTTTGCTCGAGTCTCCTCGCGATGGCCGGTGAGTGACGATTCTAGATCTGAGGGTACGACAACGAATTGGAGAGAGTGTAGGGAGCTTGGAAATCTACGTCAGGTGGCTTGATAGCTGGGGGACGCATTTAATATGCATCGCTGAAGCGTCGGAGATCATCCGTGGGAGATTAAAATCAGTTATCGGGCTGGATGTTGGGTGTCTGCTAATTTTAGAAACGAACTGGAGCTGGAAATGGCATTGGAGATAAAGGTGATATAAAGAGTTTCATTCAACGAAGACGATAAATAATGCAACAAATGTGCACCGTAATTACTGGAAACGATTGGTTGGAACAAACGGATGAATAAAGACTTTCAACAAAATTTCTTCATCTCCCTATCGCATAAAATTGTTAATCGATAAGGCACGAGAAATAATGTTGGTTCTATACCAAATGCGTTGTGCAGTGTCAAGGAAAGGAGACGACGCAGAGTGAAATTAACGAGTGGCATAAATTTCGTAATGCACCTTCCGCGAGAGTACATCTCCTCGAGACGAGGACCGTGGCGCGCAGAGGAGAAAACAAGGCAAAGATCGGATAAGACAGAGAGGACAGTGGAACATGGAACAAGAGACACTGCGGGGTCTTCCTCTTCGCCAGACTCTCGAGGTGCACCCTCGTTATGCGTCTTAAAACCCGGAACAGAATGCGCGAGTCACTTCGTCGTTCTCAACACATCGACAGCCAAGACGATTTTATAAATGTTACTGTGGAAAATATACCTTTCTTCCCCACACATATTTTTGTCAAACTTTTGTTAAACGTGCACATTTCAAATATATCATATTAAACAAGGATCCTAGAGTGTACGTATAAACAGTGCAGAAGAAGCCTTGAGATGATGAAATGAATAATAAATCTTCTCCATTTTATGTATCCTTTATATCCTTGATCAAAAATTGATGATATCCAGTTCTTGCACCTGATCCTCTATTTGTTCAGAGCCAGTGTTTGCTTAAACAGTTCTCACGACTCAGCATCCAATTTCTAGATTATCACGAAGGTCACTTGGTCATTTCAGCAGAGTTATGCCCAGTCCAAAGAGGAAATCGTTAGCAACTTCCGTTCGCCAGACATCCTCATCGTTCTCAGCTTTCTGATGATCCTAGCCGAGAGAACAGTCCATTGGCCGACAAAAACCTCTCCCCTTATCCTCCCTCCGCAACTCGTTCTTTATGCATCCAATATTCATCGGAGATTATGATTTTGCCGCAGTGGGGTTCGCCATGATTTTAAAAACAGTTATAATAATTCCCCGAGCAACGTTCTTACTGCTGTGTTTTATGCCTGTTCCGATCGTTCTTCCAGCCGACGTGCTCGCAGCCAGCGACCGACGAAACGGTCGCTCGCCTTGTCGTGAGAACCTCCAACGACGACATTTATTGCGAAAAAGATCGTAATTACAATCTTCCGTAGTAATTGAACCAACGTGTTTGTATACAGTTACAGGATATTCGACACTAACCACAATTTCCCTGTGACTGAAAATAGTACTTAAAAGGGAATACTTCATAAGTTACACCTTTGTTGTATTTCATTCTCTGTCACAGCATCAGTAGAGAGACAAGGATCCATCTATTCTTGTCTGGGAGCTTCCTATTTTTTCCGCAACTATCGATGAAGTTAACTCGGAGTTTGGCTCTAACTCCTGCGCATCCTTAAAATTAAATATCCAACATCTCGAACGATTCCTGAACAGTCAGGTATCTGAATCCTTAAAAGTTTAAATACTGGAATCATCAGTAAATATTTTTATACAAAAAACTTGATCTCCCAGTTTCAGTCGTGAGAAAATCGGGGCCGTGTCTTCCTGCCGGCTAATCCTCCCTCCGGACGACCCATTGTCGCGTCTCAGATCATTCTGTTTTATTACGAATCAGGACTATTCAGCCTCGGTGCCCGTCTTTTTCGAGGCGTTTCGCGCGCCTCTCTTTACGACACCAATTACTTGGCCATCGATCGAACGGTTACTGAGTATTGACGAGAAAGTTCCGTTACTTTAGGGGGGAGCAATCTTCCACTCCAAGCATCGATTTGCCCTCGAAATCGAATCGAAGCTGCTCCGACTTCCCGTCTCTTATGTCAATAACAGTAACTGCAGAATGGGATTCAGGAACGGTTGTAAACGTCTGAGAACCGTACTTCGTTTCGTGGGTAAAATTCACTACGTTGACATTGTACGTGATGCCCCGAAAAATATACAGAACTCGAGTATTTAAATATCATACTTATCCATCCTTCGATTTTACATTTCTTTCTTCCGTGATAAATAACTCTATACCACGTCCATGCCATCTGATCACGATCGAATTGATCCGCCTACTTACGTAACGACTATTTCACCTAATAAACCACCCTAATGAACAAAAAGCCGCGGTGGTCACATCTCAAGCGACATCGCGTTCAATATTTATAATTCCGTCATTCGATCACGCATTAATTAACAACTCTGATACTTATAGGTTTCATAGTTTTTCGAGTGTTCCTCGAACGGCAGTTAATCAAACTCAGAATGTAATAAAGAGAAACTCGTGGATCAATCTCGGCGTTACCGACTCGGGGCAAACCCGTTCTCCCCTCCAACCCAGCATTCTCTAATTTATTCGAATGATCGTGTAAAGATCGTTTCGAATAACGTGCACCTGTAAACGCAAAACATCGGCTAGAGGGAGACCCGACACACAACACGGGTACCATAAAACGTCCTACTAATAATGCCCCGATCGGAATCGTAAAAGCTGCCGAACGAAAACCGGGCCCAGACGATTCGGGGCCTTAATATCCGTTTCTCCTTTTTTTTTTCTGCCTTCTCTTTCCGTTCCAGCGTCGATCGACCGACCTCGAGCGACCTCCTCGACGTTTCATCTGTCAACCCACGCCTCGAGTGATCTCTCGATCGCCCCGGCCCTAATAAATGCAATTAAGAATCTGTCAAGTTTGATCCTGGTTTACCGATCGCCTTGAGCCACGTTTCTGCATCCTGTTTCGGTGCAGGGAGAACAACGCCTATGGACTCTGGTTGGGAGTCCCGAAGCGCTTACTTTTTTACGAGCAATTCATTAATTTCTAGAGATTAAACAGGTATATATGTATTACATCGTAGTTTGCTTATGCTACGACCAACAGACTTTCATTCAATTGAAATCAAGAGTACAGAGTCTCATGAAGTTTAGGAGAATTTTCGTGGTCAGCTTTTTGGCACGTCCCAGGCCAAGCAAAAATTCCTCGATCGATTCCGTGAGATTCGGACCTGGATTCTTTTTGTTTCGCTCCCTGTAGGAAAGGGAAGGGACTCCGACTCGTTTTGCGTCACAAAAGAAATCCTCCAGGTCGTGTTTCACGATTCGTCATCGCGATGCTTCGTGAATCCTCTGGATCCTCGATATCGGACCGATCTAATCGACGCCTCATTAAGGATCTACCAACGGAGCCGACCGTGCGGTGTTGCGACCAGTGGTTCTCGATCCCGTTCAATAGAACCCAAGTAATAAAATTTACTCTGACGAAATGAAGCATCCACTTTCAAGAAATACGTTCATCTACACTTCTCTGAATAGCGCCAAAAAACCTTAATTAATTCCTGCGTTAATGGCGACGCATAGAGCGTCTTTCGTCGCGTGTGACGAAAATACTTGAAGACAATTGGCATTTTTCGAGCATTCTACACCGCAAGTTCATCGTCCCCTTATAATTACCGCGAAGTCGGTTAAAGACGGACGACATGTAACTGTCCAGCGTGGACAACAAACCGAGCGATCACGTAGCGAGCAAATAAGAAGGTGGGAATCGACTCGATTGTGAAACGGAGCGCGGGGCCAAGCGAAAAAATGGCGGCAAAGAAAAGCAGAAAATCGCGGAAAAAGTCAATCTCGAAATAGGAGGTCGAGTAGATCGGAGACGATCGATGGGTAATTACGAGTCCTGCGTGAAGGAGCTGCTCTCGAGGCAGCTCGTGCCAACAGGCGTGACCCCTCTCCGACCGACGTTCCCTCTTCGCGATTCTCTTTGTTCCACCCTCTCCTCTCCGGGAGTTTCTTGTTTCTTAGAGTTCTCGTTGCAGCCAATAACCGTGGCACCTACCTTGATGAATTCTGGGCACCCAGACGCGATACACGTCCGCTTGGGGAGACAATACCACGGGATGGTTTCTTGTCGATTTATTGGGTCGCAAGTTCTTTCAGCTCATATACAGGGTGAACCACTTTGCCATGCTATCTTGAATAGATCTGGAATCAGCTGTCACATATGGGACGTTTTTGTACAAAAGCTGTATCAAGGGAGGCATATGAATCGTTCGTTCGCTCGGAGAGATTTCAACGCTGGAGCAAGAAGCAATATTGCGACGGTGACTGAACGCGTGATGCTAGCACATCTGGCGTCATGATCTATCGTAATATCTGTTCTTTTATACATATTTTATATAATTATTTTACATAATTATATAAATATAAAGACATGAAAATATATAAAATAATTTTTTTATTTTATGTTTCGGAATATAATAAATTATATTTTAAAATGATATGCATTGGAAAAAAACCTTGGCTGGACCAGACTTTCCCCTTAATCGATTTGTGCAATGGACGGGACATATATTACTAAAAAGCTCCTCGAACAAATGAAATAGAACCCGTACAGCAGCTCGACTCTCTTCAAACACATCCAACTTCCTAGTACTTCCGAACGTCAAACAACAATTCGCATTGCCGACGATTTACACGAATCCCCCAATCGTTCCAAGAACACGCGAACATTAAGGTCCATAAGAGTCGAAGCTTTTAATGCTCGGACAATGAAAGTATTTATAGTTGCACGGGGTCAAAGTATCAAAGTCCTGCCGGAGCCCATCGCGAACCGAATGTTGCGTACGTACGCGAAACCTGACAAAGCCTCCATCGCTTCAGGTATGCGCTACCATGCACCGCGTCTACCCGTTTTATATTGCTCAGTAATGCGTTGCAAAATATTCTCTTGCAAAATCAGATAAAACTGACTCACCGACCAAAACGCTTGTATTTCCACCGAGCAACTCTTTCAAGGTGACAACCGCGTCTCCCACGAAACCGAGGCCTCGCGTCTACGACGAATCCACGGTTTCCCGTAAGCGCGTATCCTTCGACCAGGTCGTCCTTTTTCATGCTCGTTCTTCGACCGCGGCACGACGACCAATAATCGTAACATCTCCCTCTGGAATTCCAGAGATCGAGGAGCCTGACCGTGGAGACGTCTTCTAATGAGAATGCCGTGGCTGTCCTCTCGCTGCCTCCGCGCGAGAGGGACGCACGCTCCGAGACTCGGCCACCCTTTCCGTCCTTCGACCGTGTGTGAACACTGGTGAACGTTCAGGCACCTACGAGATGATTCATGCTCATGCCCGTCCACGTGGAAAACGAGAGACGAAGAGATCACGCGTATCCGCGTGTCCAGGTACACTCACGGCAGAAAAGTCGACGCACACCTGGCGCTGGACGTTCCAATACGTCGTTCCGTGAGAAAATTTTATTTTTCGTTGTGCTATTTACTGTTCTAACGAAAAGAGATTCGTTGCAGTAGGTTCACGAAGTAGAGGTTTCGATTTTGTCACTTAAAAGCAGGTGGGATAGTTTTCACTTCCAAAACATAAATATCACCAACAATATACTGAAATCGTCACAAAAATCAAACGATGCTCCTCACGAGTGTACCTATCCCAGGAGATCCGCTGGAAGCGTCCTGCCTTTTCCTTTTTCGTTTCTTCTGTTCCTTCTTTACCTGTTCGCGCGACCGTTAATTGTAATGGCGATAATAAGGTGGATCGCCGGCAACACGCGAGTGCTGTAAAAATGAAAGTTTCGAAACGAGCCGGGAAGTAGTTAATGCCGGATTACGGGAGTTCTGTGAACGGGGAAATGCTGATTAATATGACGCGCGATTAAGCATGATGACAGTAATGTTTCGTTATTGTCACGAACACGACTAAGCTGAGCTGGAGATTACACGGTAGCGTGACCATCGCCTATATGGCTTGGTATGGGTGTATCCGTGGGGTAATTTATTTTAATTAAAATACGCACTGATTTCAATTAACGTACGACCGAGTCACAGGTGTTTCTGGCGAATACCATTTTCGTAACAGATAATACTGTGTATTTTATGTGCATTCACGGTGGACACTAATATGGAAATCATGCGGAATATGCATGCTTGTTTATGCATGTGGAATATTAATTTATAGACTAAATATATGCAAAATATTTAACAATGGTGATTATAATGTGTAATATAATACGTGATGTTTTAACGCATGCCAATGACATTTACGTCTGAATCATTCTCTACATGAGTGCATACCTTTTTGGATATTTGCATATTTAATCATAAAATGTCCATTTGAACATAAAACATTCATTTGCATAAACATCCTATGCACGACTTTCACTCCATAAATTTCTCTAGATCCCAGCACTCTAGATACGTCTCGACCGATATCTCGATCCGATTCCGCATAATGCATCTAATTATACCGATGAAAATCTAACGCTGCCCGAAGTTTCCTGGACGGTTTAAAGACTCCACTGTCTTGTTAACCATGAATCAACGATATTCTAATAACATATCGGTTTAGTCTCCACCGTGAGAGTTGCACAAGTCTCTCCAGTGCGATACGACTGTTCCTGTCACTTTCACTGGTGACTTCCGTGCATCCTGTCAGACGTCAGGCGGGACTCATGGCGTCCATCAAAAACCATCAGTACAAAGATTCTTTGGCGGATTACATACGTATAAAACATATTGTATTGTCAATCATCTGTTGCCTAATCGATTCTCAGACAGCAGTCCTTTAAAATGAACAATTCACCATCCGAAGCCATCATTGCTCCATAATGATAAATCAAAGTTAAGGGAGTAATCGTTCCGACGAACAGGCGACAAAGCGGCTACCGACCGCGATTAGTATTTATTTCATTCGCCAAATCCCCCTCTCGTATTTATCTCGATTGGTCGACTGCTAGCCAGCTAATACGATAATTCTTATCGAGCGCCTGTTTCGCATGGATGAAAATTGGACCTGTCTCGCCGCCGCGAAATCTCGCGTTATGGGCTTCTTCCATGAACACAATCACGGTAATTGAGGCCGGTTATGGCTCTGGTATTACTATTTTTAACGCCACCACGATTGGGCACTCGATGTAACCAGACACCAGCAGTTTGAATTTTGGACATTAAATATGAAACCTATCGTTAACGCGAGAGGAAAGCAGGCGATCTTCCAGATGGTCCAGAAATTTTGGAGATCCCTTAATTCTCTCGAAGCTACTCTCACTCTCTATGGAATTCTTCTAGAAGGGAAATTATCTGGTTAGTTATACACCTATTGATATATACACCTATAACACGGCAACTGAGTGTTTTTTATTTAATTTCTGCACAATTCCATTTATCCCTTTGAAACCACCTGGACGATCATTGCGAGACCTTTAATTTGATTGTTTGGCGGTGATCGCTTTCAGTCTCGTGCGGTGTGCAAAATGGCGCGAAAGAGGGTCGAGGACACCGCCCGCGGGACAAGCGCGCGTTCGATTCTTTCTTGAGAAGCATCGCTGAGATTCCAGTTGAATGGAATTCCTCGATGCATCCTGCGAGATCGCGTTTCATTACCGAGTTACCAACGCAAGGTCGACGTAGCCCCTCTAACATGGCTGTTGTGTTAATCATACTTTGCGTGAAACTAGTCTTTGATCTTGCTATGATTCCAAGATACAAGCAATTTCTAGTATATTTTCTTTATACTATTTATTTAAGAAATTATTATCGGAAGGAATGCAAATAAATATAAAACGGTACAACTCAGCAAAAAGATGGCCATTTTGGAATATTGCCTTTTCCCGATATTCATCGACGCCAAAGGTCATCGCTTCAAGGATATTTTTAAGGAGCTGGTGAAATTAATCTAACGGAGGGCTTCGATTCCATATTATCGCGTCGTTAATTATCGTTTGTATGAAATATTGATCGCGAAGTTGTGCGTCGCGTTCATCGGTGACGTTAACGCTGGGTGTAAATTAGGATCTGCAATAAACGAAGCAAGTCGAGAGGGACTCTGATGCCGCGTCCAGCAACGATCGACCAATCAGAGAACTCGGTACTTCGTACTCTGTGCACGATTCCGAATTGTCAAGTTGACATGAGTGCGTTATACAGGGTGCACCATAACACGTGTTACTTTAGTGGTGGATTGCAGACAGAAAAATACTGTAAAAAGTTAGTAAATGGCGGAAAGGTAATTGGAAATTTACTTATACCCATAGAAACAAGGTCAAACGAGACACATACTCGGAGGACCATCCCAGATCAACCAAGATCGAGTAGACCACCCGTTTCCTCGACCATTTCCCACCATCACCAGTTCAGCTGTCAAGTGGCGCCCATTTGTTATGACACACTCTGTATACAGGCCCACCTGTCCGAGGCCCGATGGTCGTTTCATGTCGAATTACACGAAAACATCTCGCCAGAGCCTCTCAGTCCCGTCCACGGGACCGAGGGCGTCCCTGGTCGTCTTTTTGATTGCTGGCGGTGCGTCGGTCGTCCCAGGGGCGGTCGTGTCTCGTCAACAGGGCCACCGTGATGGTCGAGAGGTAACGACCCGCAGGGTCAGCGTCAGGGACAGGAAGGAGACGGCGGGTATGTGCATTCGCGACGGGAAAAAGTCACCCGGAGGAAACCTGCGCAACTGAGTCGTCGCCTCGAGTCGGGTGATCGACGAAGATTCGATGGTCCTCGGAGGGGAAGGAGGCTCAAGGAGGAAAAAGGAGAGATCTCTGGGCGAGATTCGTTCGGTGGCCTCGTCTGTCCGGGCACGGATGCTCCGAGGGATCGTCGCTGAAGAAGAAGCTCGCAGGCCAAACAAGGGCGAAGTTTTCAACTGGATAAACAATTTCACGTCGCTCGTTCGATGAAAATTGGACAGTGTTCTAGAGTATCATCGTCAGTACTATTCTACTGAGCAACGAACTATAGGAGAAGATGGATCTCTCGCATCGATCTTGTGGACATTTTGGCTCAAAGTGATTTAACTGCGCAATACTCCCAATAGAATCCACCCTGTAATTTTTACAGAACAACCAGCAGATCAAAAGTTGTTCACCTTTCCTCCCTGCTCGAGACTTTTTATTTAGATGAGAATTGTGCCCACCTCTGGCCACGTAGACCCGATGGTAGTCGAATCGTGTGTTGGCGAAGAAGAAGAAGAAGAACAAGAAGAAGAAGAAGAAGAAGAGTTCCGTGTACCAGCGGCGTGTACCAGAGGTGGTACTGCGGAGACCGAAGGTGAACAACGCTGGAGCGACAAAGAGGGACGAAGGGTTGTCCAGAGGGGGGACCCGGTGAACGTGATGGAGGAAGGAAGATGTCGACGAAGGAGGACAGGGCGAGATGTCGAAGAAAGAGAGGTGGATATTGGAAGGAGCTCGAAGAAGGAGGGAACGAGAAGAGAGCTCAGGAGCACTCGGGGAGATGCCAAGAGTTCTCTGCAGAGGAGAGTGGATGCTGGCGAGCCTCGATGGACCACCTACCGTTCCTGATCCGATCTCCGTAACGCTCGTCCGTCTGTCCATCCGTCCATTCGTTCCTTCGTCTTTCGCGTGGGGTTCTCCGCTGCGCCCTGGCCCCGCTGTTCCCATCAATAACGCTTATAATGTCTAATTAATCACAAATTATCTAGATCCTCGGCTGAAAACGGAGAAAGCCGCCTGGACGAGCGTCGATACCGATTGGCTCCGATCCGCGATGTGTCAATAGAAGTTACGAGCTCCGCAACGAAAGAAACTCGTGCGCTATTTGTCAAGCGGTGGATGATGAAATTATCGTGAGAGACAAGAGAGAGAGGAGGGAGGGGGGGGGGAGCGGGAGGGGAAGAGAGGAGCTTGACAAGGTAGCTTCGGGGTGGATTATGCAAGCGATTAATTAACCTCGTTAAGCTCCAGCGATGCGGGAGGATACGGATTAGCCCCGTGAATCATTAATTTAACCGGTATTTAAACAAGGTACTCACGCTGAAAGACAAAGTATCCGCGCTGTATTGATGTTGCGAGGTTGCTCGTTATTGCCGAAGAATGTATCTCCTCGTTTATCCATCATGCATGTAAGATGGCAAAAGGAAAAAATGTTTAATTATTTCTCGGTCTTCTTAAAAAATGAGTCGTTAACGCGGAGTCAAATTTGTTCCTGCTGAGCTTCGTTTATGAGAAAATTGAGATTGAACAACCCTGTTTGAGGCACGTGCACTGTTCTAACTACAGAAGTCTTATTTAAACATCGGAAGATGGAAGCCCCCGCTGATTTAAGAACGCATCGAGAGTCAATTGAATCCAATTGGCCACCGATGAGCACATACCTGTACACAAATGAGGAACTATCCTTGGAGCATACCTACGCTTGGCCTCTTCCTTGTTCGATGGATTCGCAACGAGCTCGTACGTTGGCAACAATAAGCGCCACCGGAGTGTTATTGTGGCCAACGTGCGTATTCACCGCAGCCAATTCCTGTTGAATGATAATACGTAGGTGGATGCCTACGCCGTACACGCCGTGCTCATAGACGTCCACCAGACGCTAATCCGCGATGGGGGGATGAAGGGTGGCAGGCATTGTGAGTTTCTGCAAACAAAAGGAACGGAAATTCGAAGTCGTATCTTACGAAATTTTTCACGAGATAGTTTAATGACCACCTCCACCTGGAAAAAAACTATTATCGCCACCGGATGGATCTCTTCGTACCATGCGATTTTATTTCAGTAAATATTTCTGTGAAACTTATAGATTCGAAGATATCTGAGTTGCTAATAGTTATTAGTTCACCCTGTATATTCTCAAGAAATAGTTCTTCTATGGATAAGCATGTTAAAAAAGGAAATTTGAGAATCGAGCGATTCCAAAAAACGGAAAAGTCAGAGTTGGACAAGTTCCCAGGATCACCCGTGAGTGGCACTGACGGGTACGAGCGCGACGAAGGGAATAAAACCGGCCAGGTATCCGACGGCCCAATTAAATCTGTAGCATGTATCACGGTTATAGAGAGTGCTTTTTTGCGGGCATTCGGGATCACGCTAGGCGGTCCAAGAAGGCCGTTCCCGTGCCTAACCCTGTGGAATCGACGCAACACGAACGGCGAATTGGATGGCTGGCCCTCGCGTCGTTACCTCCACCACTACAGGCGACGAACGAGAACATCGGAAAAAGTAAAAGAGAACGACCAATAGTGAAAAAAGAGCCGAACGAGATATAACGTAAGAAGCTCGCCAGTTAATAGAATCGAATGACACGCTCGCGATTCGGTATCCAGAAATCAATGTCGTAGCGAATCGCTTCGAGCGAGAATTAAATTTGTTCGTGGCCTCTATTTTTATCCCCCCTCGATCCCGTGGGGAGTAAAGTCCTACGAAAGGGGCCTCAAGAGGTCCCAGGGAATCGCCGCGCGTTCCTGGCTAATTTCTCGGTGCTCGAATATGAGCATTTTATTGAAGCGGTCCCGATCGACGAACGTAGCGAGATATTTCGTTGTAATTGGCCCAGCTCGAACGACCAATGTCCGCCCGGTTCGAACCCCGTGCCGGGCATTTTTCGTTTTATCGCGGCGTGGAACCGGTTGCCGGCGTTCTTTACGGATAAACGAGTAATTGCGGGAAATTAATTGGGGAGTAGCGTGCAAACCGAGGGGGCCCGTCTTTACGGTTTAATCGGAGCGTAACCTTTAATTAATCGCACCGATCGCGTTCGATCTCAATCACGAGACGTTTTCCCCGCGAAGCCCTTCCGAAAATCGTTTGGTACTCGTTGTCGGAGAAAAGCTGCCAGGTTCAAGGATGACATAAAAAGATAGAGATAAAATTAGTATTTTTTAAAGTCTAGTGATCGTAATGGTGATAGCCTATATGGTGGACCTTCTCCGAGAGTTTAAAGAAACCTCTCTCGACGATGGGTCTGCTAATACCGACCCAGCGATATAAAAAAAGGCCCAGGAGCCTAAAAAATGAGCGGTTAGCAGGGGATTCAGGGAAACGAGCGTACGGGAAGGCCGAGCACTCGGTCCCCTGGCCGGTGTTACCAGATTGGAGAGCAGTTCTCGGCTCGGGCCGATATAGTGTTTGTACTACATCGTCTATAAATCCGAAGCACCGCCTAACACCTATCCCATTATAAAAGTTGCAGTCGTAAAAGATTGCTCTTGCACCTAACATGTCCGCCATTATTATTTAATAGTCCCATTATTGTAATTGATAAGTAGCCAAGCGGCCGACGGTGCTCCGTAGGAGCTATTATGGCAACACGTTTTATTACGTTGGACAGTTGCGCGAGCGGCAGTTGCCCTCTCTTTCTTGCCCGTGTCCGTTAATGAACAAAACTGCTTAACGTTGATAAGAAGTTGAATTATCTCGCCACCTAGAGGTAGCCGCCGCCCCATGGCTAGTCGCGATACCCGCACACCGACGCACGCCTTGTAAATACTCGTTTAATTATGTCGATCTTTAACGGTCCCAGTTTTATCGTTGTTCCCTTCCCCTTAACAGCCTGCCTCCCCTACCCCTCCACTGGAATTAAGTTGATTTTACATGTGCGCGCCGTTAAGCTGGAAATTATCACTGATTACGTTATTAAGCCAATTACCTCACGCCTGCGAGGCGATATTCGCAGGTTAGACGTTATCGTTATGGTTTCTTTTACAATGCCGATCCCGCCACGAGATACAGTGTCGTTTAATGGATCCATTACAATTACGAACCCGTATGATCGCGGAATATTGACAGCTAAGTGAAAATTGTCACGCTCCTCGCGTTAAGTCATCCGGTTCTTCCCCTTCGACTCGAGAGGGAAACCAGGCTAGAATCATGGTTATGGCTTCGTTATCTGCGAGGATGGAAAGGTGAAACTCGTTTTTCTCAGATTGATTAGTGTTGGAGTTACTGAGTAACGAAGGTTGTTTTGGAATGGAAGATTTTCTTCATTGACTGTCTTTAGCCAAGAATAATCGCACTCGCGCTTATGAACATTTACTTTAACGAAGTAAGTTTAACAAAGGAGCTCCTGAGATCAAAACTGATGTCGAGTCGCACTCGACTACAAAGTTCCTCCTTCTATGATCTTTCCTTCCTCCTCTGTTCGATGTTGTATCACAGCCTGGGATTCTTCCCTCGAGACAAAGAGGCCAGCCTGGATCAAATTGAAAATTAAATTAGTTTTAAAGGAGGGGGGAGTGCTTTCGATCGGAGCGTGTTGTTTTCCCGCTGGAAATATTAGCAGAAATTTCGCAAAGAATGCTGCTTCGCGCCGGTAGGACACGGTCAGAGACGCGGAGATCCGTCCGTAGGCCTCTTATGCGCTTGTATATACTAGCGTAATGATGGTTTATGGCCAATGGAGGCGCAGACCCCGCAGCGGTCGTGTTGGACATGCGGTAAACCGCAGAACGCAGCCGCGGCAAAACCTACGAGCGAAACACCGCGGACGAGAATCGCCGGTGGCTTGCGAGACGATGCGCGTTAAGCTTAATTACCTCGTCCTGTGCCTTTCATCCTGAACCTTCAGCCACTGGGATGCTCGTGTCGTCGTAAAATTCGTACTCCTTTGACGCCTTGCGCCGAAGAAAAGCGCGGTCCTCTAAGGAGATTTAAAAGTGGTAACTTTGGTGTGGATATTGGCATGGTATTGGTGACGTTTATCGAACAGGGTATTCAGATTTAGTGGAAGAATCATGTTCACTTTCTGTTAATTCTTTTTTTTTTTGAGGTTCTTTTGTAAACTTTTCACTCTCGAGTTTGTCTGATTCCTAGTGAATGTTGTGTAGTACTTTTATTTCAATAACTTACATGATTCTGATCATTTTTAGGATTTGATTTTTACATGATTGGAGGTGGTAGCATAAGTGCATCGTTTTTCAGGACACCCAGTACATTTCGGTGCAGCTACAACCGAACGCAAAGAAAAATCGCGGTCGAAAGCGTTCCGCCATCGGAGAAATTCGCCGATTTATCGTGACGCAGGCATCGCTTTGCCTAAAGATACCTCACACACTGTAATTATTATTGTCGAATATAAACTATTCACAATAACACAATTCCCCCCGAGATAACATTATCAATTAATACAGGACACTAAAATAATTACAAAATATCTAATGTCAAAGCCGCCATCAATAAATTCATCTGAGGATAGTACGTGCAACGTTATTTCAGTCTCCAATGTACTCCTGCAAAAAAAAAGAAGGAAAAGTGTAAATATTCTTTGTAGCGATGCAACCATTTCTCGCCATTTTCGCCATTAGTGATAGTGTGTGGGTACCTTAATCCTCGTTTGTGGATCGTGGCTCGGGGTCCGCTCGTTTGATCGAACGCCGCAGTGATTGCCTCGACTGATATCTGCTCCCGCATCTCCGATTAATGATTATTAGCCCGTGAGCCCTCTTTACCCCATTTTTACCCCCACCGAACCCCGTATATACCCTTATATTCATACACGCGAGAGTGTATGGCGTGCTCGGGGGTCTCGAATCCCCTTGGCCGCATTCAACGGAGCTATCGAGTCATCCAGGTTAAGGTGGATGGACCTTCCACGTGTAGATATCGGTCCAGGCGGATCGTGACTCTTGGTTCCGTGGTGTGAATCGCACGGTTTGATAAAGACTGATTGCTAACTCCATTTCGTTGCTCTTTGTGGCTCTTTTTAATACATGGAACTCCTGGAGGTGGGGTGATTAAAACATGTTAATGGTGTATCATCACCTGCACCTCGAACCCGAACCTCGAGAGAGACGGAGCCTGTTGGCGGATTCTTGCAAGTTTGTGATGTGTGCATTTCATAGTTGGAGGTTCAATTGGCAGCAATTTATATGTGGGTTTTTCAAGGGAGATGCTAGGAATTTCATTAGCGACGTTTCGTCGTTTCGTGTACACGTGTCGAGTCATCTTGAGGGTCTATGCGAGTAGAAATGAACTAAAGATATTGATATAAGTGAAATCATGGAAAGGAATTCGGATTTGTTATAAGAAGCTAAGAACTGCTCGAGTATTGATACAAGAGATATCGATTTTCTTAACACACCTGCTATAAATTCATAACGAGATATTAATATTCACACGTACAAATAATAAAAATGTTAAGTTCTATTCTTAGAGTACAGAGAATATCAAAATGGTCAAGATAACGGAACTCAGAATTAAATATGAATCAGAGGCGTGCTTCGGTTTCTGCTATTCAGGCTATGCAAATTTGTCTCGTCTAAATATGGCTACTGTGTGATGGTAAGATATTATTAAAACGTTATAGCACCATAAATATAAATGGGGCCTTTGTAGACGCGATATTTCATTGGAATAAATATTTTACGATATTCCTCGTGGCCAAGCGAGTATTATTCGCCTCGGCTCGCGGACCAGAGCGAATGAATTACGGTGAAAAGAAACACAATGTCCTACTGACTGCTTGTCGAGCGCAATTTATTAACCTGCGTCTGTATTAATGCGAATCGCGGATCATTTGTAACCATTATTTCGGTCGATTTCGACCGTGATTCCGTTCGACGTAATCTCCTTTATCGAAACGGCAGAGATCAACGCGAAATAATTAACGATCGCTCGCCGAAACATCCAGTCTAACGAGAACTGAAGGAGAAGTGGAATTCAGAACGATTAAATAATAATATCCACCCTAGGACTTTTTTAATAAACTCGTAGTTGGTAAATGAAAGTAATTTTTATCCTCAATTAATATTTAGTGCTTGGGAGTATCCTACTGTTTAATAATTCTGTATTGAACGATAAATGAAATTGTTAGTGGAATAAATAGAGAAACCACTGAAATAATCGATTGGTCGATCACTATGCGCGTCACTAAGAAAACACCGCTCCCATGGATCATTCGAGCGACAATACGGCCGATCGAGACAGCTCCTCGGTTAGCTTTGTAACCGAAGAATAATACACATGCAAACTTACGCCGAGTTCGAGGTTAGGGTAATTAATAATTCGATACCTTCATATCGACGTGGCTCGCTCGATTCTAAATGATCTCACGTTCTGGATTAGACTTCCAACGCTGTTGCTGCTGTTTCGAGGAGCATAAGCAAGGATGGCCATTGCGTAAGGCCACGCGTAGTAACTCGTATAGAGGTATTAATAGGATCAATCTGTTTTAAACGGTAATTTCATCGTTTGGTCATTTTTTCTGCTTCTTGTGCCATCAATCACAGTTATTGAGTTACAAAGACGCGTCACGAATTTATTTCCCTGAGGAAAGCAAAAAATATTCCCGCAAGAAACTATTTGTTATAAAAACTAGTGCTTTTTAGTGAATGATAAATAATCCATAAACATAATTCAAGCATTTTCTACTTCTATCTTATGAATCATTTATGGGTACTTACTTTCAGTCTTCATTTTAACATAAACATCAATTATCCTACCACGTGAACGTAATTGTACAACACATCAAAAGAGAAATACAAAATCATCATCGTCATAAGACATAATTCCTCCACCTTGAAGCACCGATAATTAACATTTAATGTCAACTATTGACACCTAATGGCAACGATTCTCGAATCAGGCTTCTCACGCGATGAACACGAAGCGAGAAAAGGGAAAAAACTGAACGCATTAGTGGATGCATTGCAACTTTGAACCCCCTTTAATCCAACAAGCATCAGACCATTCATCGACGTCTCTCCGAGTTTCAATCGCAGCGAAATCATTCCCGCTATCTACGTGTTGGTAATTAATAACCTTGCGCCAAGACAGCCAGAGCGATTCCATCGAACCCCAGCGATCGATCAACGACGGCCTGTCCCAAGTCGTTTCTAACTCGGGCTCTAATCCGAGCAATATCATCATTACCTCGATGCATCGAATGCAATGCGCTTGCTTCGGCTTCTAGCATCGCGTAAAGCACATTGGACGTGTCTGCGGACACCAGTGGTGCACAATATTAAATCGCTGTTTTAAAAGTAACAAAATTGGGTGCGTAAATTAGTTTAAACATGTTTAGAAGAGCGACTCTACATGGGCAAACTCTTTGCTTAGATTTCGATTTAATATAGAATTTCTGTTTATCCACAGATTTAAAAAATGAGTGGATCCAAGGAGTCGAAACATGAAAAATCATAGGTTTCACGAATTAGATAACTATTTACGCTCGTACACAATGAGTTAGGTGACTCTGTGCTTAATATATAAGAAGCACGATTTCCTTTTATTTTATTTGGTTAAGAAGGTTGAACACCACTGGCGCACGGGGTGCAATGATAGATTTAGCCAATGAAGACCGCGCACGATGAAAATTAATGATGACGAATCGTGGGTTACGCCGATCACAGCCGATCTAGATTACGCTGCATCGATCAACAGTTCCGTTACGCATCGCGTACTATCGTTTTTCCGGGTTTCTCACCTAAGACCCTCTCTTTTTCACTCGGTTTATCTCCCAGTCGTTCTGTCGAATCGCTTTGGCATTCGTTCGAACCGATTCCACGCTCGTACGAACTTTGTTACGCTACCTGAAGGTGAGCACTGCGGAAGCGATCTGTCATGCCTCGGAATGAGCAGCTGCTCGCGATTTTTGGATCTTCATCCATGTTTCTTTTTCTTGCCGAGTAGTCTGCGATTTATTTCACAGCTCATGACTATTATATTATCGATATTAACCACTGAAAGCGAGTGCAAATAAATATTCGTGACGATTGTCATATAATTGCAATGATTAGAAAATTTATGTGGTTTCTTGATGCTCATCCAAGTTCATTTCAAGTGTTTAGCGCGGAAGCTGTGAAATATGACGCTAAAATTCTTGATCGATCTCGACAGATATTCGACGATGCTTACATCAGTTTATGTTCGACGAGGGGTGCGTGCACAGCCGACAGGATGTGGAAAAGAGCCGTCTGTCGCTAGTGGGAAGACAACAAGTGTCCTCAGCGCCCTACGTGTCACCCCCTTTTAAGTCCATAGCCTCTTTCATTACATCTGCCTATCGAGATCACCGTTCAAAAACACGCAGTCACCGTTTTCCCTTTTTTTATTCGCAACGACGTTGATTTTACTCGTGTCACATCGATAATTCCATTTTATTTCCATGCCATTGTCTACTCTGCGTCAGAGTACTAACCCTTTGACGAGTAAGCGTTTTTGTATTGTTTCCACTTGAAATACAAATATTTATATCAATGAAAAATACTTCATCTCACAGAACAAGTACAATACTGTTTTATTTTCCGCGCTCCTCTACGAGCTGAAACTCAAGCCGCCATAATACGGCGTCGGAAAGATTAGCCCGGCGTCCCGCATAAGTAGATACTGCATACGGCGTGCAAAAGCGTTTAAGCACTTCGCGGCACTCAGGTGGTTTCGTCTTACGTTTAGCGCCAGTGGAGTTACGCGCGCGGCCGAAACAGAAAGCGCGCCGCGCGGAATGAAAGGGAAGAAAGGGACCTCGAAGGGGTTTGGAAACAAGAGAGGCGAACCCGAGAAAAAGAAGCGGCCCGCTAGCGTAAACGGCTGCTCCCGTTCTCGGATTACGAGAGCTGTCCTAAGCTGTCGCACGTGGACCCTGGCCCGGTGCACGTATCCGTAGCGCGTGCGGGATCACGCGTGAACCCGAATTTCGTCAAAGCACGCCTCGACCATGACGCGAACACGGGCCCCATGGGCGTCGAGACGACTCATCTCGCAGCCATCCTCCCAACAGCCCTTTCTGATCTTATAATTACTCTGGAATTAGTTTGGATACAGTAATTTTTATTTTATGCGTTGTTATTGTTATTATTTCTGATATTGGTTGTAATCGTAGCGAGTTATTTATCCTGTAGATTTTTTTTCCATGCAAAATATCGTTCCCTGAGAATATAAATACTGCAGCTGTGTCTTCGCGGTCGTGTCTGTCGATGGCTGTCTGTTTTTACTTCCATCGTTATTCGTAGACCGTGACGATTTCACAGCAAGTAGAAACAGCCAGTAATGTAACAATGAATCATTGATTTTTGTTATCCCAAAAGTGAAGACTGGTATACAAAAAATGTGTTCTGTATTTTTTCTTCATTACTGCAGAAGGAATCTCCCTGCGTAAGGAATAAATTCGCTTACCATTCGGATGTTCGAGAAAGGAAGCGCGAGTCGACGCCAATGGCGAACCTGCAAGCGGAAATAACAGAGAAAAAAGAGGGGCGTGGATGCACGAGGGGTCTTCGCGTACCCCCATTTAAATCGCCTGGCTCCCGGCTTGCTGACAATGCCGCGGTGATTGCGACAGATGCGTGGTCGCGCGTGTCCCTTTAAAAGGACGTTTTCGCAGCCCTCGGCACTCGTGCCGCCGCCCCTCCTGGCCCCGTCGAGGGCGCTTATTCACCGTTGAAAAACGTACACAGGTGCGTGCCACTGGGTTCCCCATTGACGATAGTGGTCTCTCTCGTCGCTCTCCGTCGCGCACCAGCGGCGTCCAGATGCGTCGGCGGAGGTGCAATGCTCCCGCGGGCACAAAACACCGCATCGTGCCTCGCCCTAACCATGCAGGACTGCCCAAAGTTGGCATCATGCCAAATCGGGTACTTTCGATACCACTTTAGAACGACTCGATACGTTATCGAACCTCTGAACTAATGAGACCCGTTTTGAAACGCTACCCTCCTTAGACCTGCTGTGTACTGTGAAAGAATTCGAGGTCATTTTTTGGTAGGAAAGTGTTAAAGCACAAGGTCAGGGAAGTCAAGTAAGGTTAAATAGGGCAGTGCGAATTTTCAGATTCGATACTCGTCGAGCGGAGGTTTCGATATCTTAGCGAAAATCACACTGGCAGCCCTGAGCCCACAGAGGGGACTCGCAACCGGATCGAAGGTGAACTTAGTATTCCCGCGACGTACGCTCGAGTGCTTGGGATTCCAGGCTTCCAGCATCGGGGCTGGCGAACGAGCAGGCAATTTACGAGATCCCGGGCGACTCGACGACTGGATCTCGTTTTGTTTCCTATCGTATCGCACGGACATTGCTCGATCCCGTCGAACGTCGCCTATTAACGCCGATCGTTGCTTTCACTTCGCTAGGTCGTTAATAAAAAACCGCGCGGAATATTTACGGAAAACCAGGGAAGCAAATGAAACGTCAGTATGACGATGTAATCACATGAGAGTATCGCAGTCTAAGGATGTATAATCTAAATCGGTATAATGACGACAAAGTTATGCGACTACATGCTGACGTGATGACACGTCTGTATGATAATACGACACGTAATTCTCCATTTTCGAGTATCGTCCTCTGCATGAGAGATCATCGGACGCGCGAAGAGATCGACGCCGATCTGTAACTTAATCCGTTCGGTCGCGGTGCGACCGACGCGCAATCTGTCAGATCTCGATCTGGACGGTCCATTTGGCCGATATCTGGACCCGATTGGAAACTCGATCGAACGCTAGGCCGCCGCCGCTAGGTTGCTAGCGCGCTGAACGTTGGAAACGCAAGCCTAGCCACGTAATATCTGACGACTCGATCTGCGATCGTATCGGCCCGTGGAACATCCAGCTTGGCAAACAGGAATCGCGATACCGCGGCCTGGCCTCTGTACAAAGCTCAAAACCGCGATTTATATTTATCGTTCCAAGCTCGTAGAACCCATCGCGAATTTTATCGTCGGTTTATCGCGTACAGGGGACCCTCGATAAATTTCCACGAGCGGCGAATAAGGGCAGAAGGTGTACCTTGTGACGCGGATTCGATCATTATTCCTGGCACTATTCTTCACGTCGCGCACAAAGCGCGATTTCTGCGGAAAGATTAAAATTCCCAGGTGGAAAGATCCAATTCGAAGCAAATGCCTTCATTTAGAATATCATTTCTAAAATAGTCTCCTAGGTCTATTAGGTTGTTTCACAAAGTTCGTGCCACGTATTCTTCTGCTACTCAAATTGATACGTAAAACATACCGTTAATTGCTATAAAAAAAAAAGGTAAGTTCTCTCGTTTTACAATATTTTCCCACCTTTCTCACATGACCTAATAAAACTGAAATTTCTAAACGATGTCCGTTGAATTTCTGAAATTCTATCGCACTTTCCATGGCTACAGCCGTAAAGTAGAAGCACTCTATCCTGGATTTAATATAATTCCGGTCGAAGCGTTTCAGAGGGGATTAAAAGGACGTCAGAGTAGTTAGAGGAATTCTGTTCCCCGATCGAAGTCGGACTTACTATTCTACAGGCGCGTTAGAGATAATCCAGCGTAGAAAATACTGCTGGCCCCGTAATATCTGGCGACTCCATCCGCGATGGTATCGAGCAAGGAACATTCCGCATGGCAAACGGGAGCCGTGATATCAAGCGCTTCGCGGACGCTCGAAACCACGGCTAACGTCTGTTATTACACCGGCTGGGAGCCCTCGACAAATGTTCGCCATAAGGTGCTCGTCGTTTTGTTAAACCGTGGAAGATCCGCTCGATGATCTGGACGCGATGATGCTTCGTTCGCGCTGGGTGTAACGCTGTTGGGACCATTACGATTCGCTGCAAGTGTTAGACTTCTACAAGGTTGGTCGCTTCGAACAGCACCAGAAGACATTGTACAGGTACGTCAAAATGGAACCTTCGATATGCAAATGGATCACCACTTGACAACCGTACCGAGCAAATGTCCGGTTGCGTGGGAAATGAGCTGATTGATAATAGAATTTATCGAACCCTTGGATATCCAACGACTAATTCGACACGAGCTTGTAGACAACCCTAACTTCTTCTTGGAAAACTCTAACTTGGAATGTTTTTTTTTTTTGCCTTTAATAATTATCGATTTGGAGCAAACTGCGTACCTGCAAGGAAGTACTCCATGTATTGAACGAGAGAAATTTGCTTAAAATGCGGAGTATCTAAATAACGGTCCCGGTTCGTCGTAAAATATGGTCCCAACAATGATCTCCTCAGCGTTAATAGAATAAGCATTCGTTAACAACTTGGTAGCTCTTTCCCCGTGTCCATTACAAATGGCTCTAACGGTTGAAATAACCCGTGTGGCATCCAGATGGCCAAGAATCCCAGGTTAATATACTGGTATCCGAGGTGTAAAGTCCTCGCGACTCTCGCATACCTAATTTACGCCTCGACAAAAAATCGTCACCGAGCAATTTCTAGTCCCGCGGCGGCCTGCGCATAAGAATCGCTGGATAACTCGATGGAGAGAATTGAATGGCCAGCGCCAATCGCTGGACCCCCTTCGGTTATTCCCATTCGCACGGAAAATAGACATGCAATTGTGATCGTACGTTAACCACACATAAGAATATTTTGCCGTCACTCTTCAGGCTGTATTCCCGTCACTGGATCATCCTTGTTTCCTCAAGAAACTATTCGATTGGAGAAAGCCGCTATATTAAGACTCAAGGATAGAATCTTCTCAGTACCCGGCGAGTGACGAGAAAACAAGCATTACTACTATCAATCACTGGCACTACAGTTCATGAAAAATTGCATGTGTGTTTTTCATCGTTATAATAATGTGATTAACGTTCTGAAGTTTATTTTTCCTCGTGAGTATACTTAATTCGAGCCTTGCGCTATCGAGTAGTTTCTAGGCCCCAGGCATTGGAATCGAAAGAGAATTGAATGGCCATCGCCGATCGCTGGACCCCCTTCGGCCATTCCCAGACACGTTCGCACGGACAGCCACGCGTTTGTGCCCGTACGGTAGGCACGCATAACAACGTGTACTTACTGGCACACTGGCGTAGGCTGGCGTCCAGGTAATCCGATAATCGGCATATACAGCGAAGGGCTGGTGCACCTATTAAGACCCAATAACGACACGTAATAGCTCAGGTGTTATGCCACGCTCGTGGTGTCCCCTTCGAGAACGACCAACCGGTGTGAGAAGCGAACGCGGACAACCTCCGGGACCAATCGCGAGTTTCGTTGCGTAGCGTGACTAAGCTTTAGTCTCGCTGTTTATTCGCATCTGGAAGTGGAACATCTGTTCTTGGGAATACGAAAATCGCCGAGTATTCGCCGTTATCGTGGAACTGTAAAGCATTCTCGAGGACGAAGATGACCTACCAGGTTGTCGAGCGCTGTGTGGTCCCCGATACCTGTCTCGTGGGACAAAATCTTCCTGGAAACCTCGATTCGAGTGACGTGAGAACAGCTTCTAGTACGTGAGGACCTCTGGGTTGTGCTTTAATAGTAGGGTAGATATTTGGAGAAAGGGGCGAGAAGAAGGATATAGCGTACCTTAAAGGTCCGCAATCCTAATGCATTTCACATCAAATTGACCAAGTGTAAGTTTGGACTTGAATCTATTCTTAAAGATCAAAGTAGCCCCAGTCCAACTTATATCTAACCTCTTCAGAGTCTACTAACTTTAGTCGAATTAAATATTGAAACACCAGCCCATGGAATCTATGAATCTCCTAATGGTCTATCGTTCCACTCATCTGTATTCCAGAGCTTCCTATAAGCTTCCTATAAAACTCCCTATAAATCGACTCCCCTGGTCTCAGGATCCAACATTCATGCGTTCCAGGAACTGGCCAGGTTCCTGGCGTGGACGCTGCCACCGTGAAAATGAAGAGATCGACGCCTACGTTTCAGCACGTCCCGGTCTCTCTTGTCGTGCCCGACGTGTATACGATCAACGGCTGGGCCGCATGGCACCCATAACGAGGACCCTCTGACGCTTCTGCTGGAATCCTTTCAACCGTCACTGATCCATGGGATCGTGTACCGTTATTATTCCGGCTGTCGCGATCGCCGTGTTTCTAACGGCGGGAACGAACGAGTTCGTACGGGTCACTCGTTCCGGCCAGAACACGCGTTCGCATCGGCCAGGTAACGAGCGACAGCGATACAATTAACACGCGTATGGGCGTCGCAGCGTAAAGGGAGGAGCCGGTTCCCCCTGGCTGTTAATTATCGCGGCGTCGCTTATCACGAGCATTGCAGGCGTTATCGCGATCGCGATCGCCGCTGGCCGTGACGCGGGGCTCGTTCGTTTCATCTTTTTACTGCCTCCGACTCGAGAACCCCGCTTTCTCGCCCTCCACCCCGTTAGGATACCATTACCATGCACCGTGCGCCGTATATGGAGCACGGGCAATTCCTGTGTGCCACGTGTGGCACGCACATGGACAAATTGTAATGAAAATTCTACTAACATGGTAGGAACAGATCGGCGAGGTCGAAGGAAAGGTGGAAACTGGGATACTTGAATGGGGTAGTGATGTCTGTTTTCCTGTTTCACTGTATTCCCGTCACTTTAGTGTTCTTGGTACCTTTGGAATTGCTTCATCAATTGATCTACTGGAGCTACAGTCTGTTAGAGCTTGATGCTTCATGCTTATTCATTGACAAATATTACGTGTTTCTATAAATCCAATTTTTCTTTCGCGTATATACTGACACGCTTTCTTCATTCTAATTCCCCCCAGTGTCTAATTATTCTTATCGAACGTTTTTTAAATTTCAGAGCAAAGTGTGAGAGTCAAGGCAGCCTCAAGCGGACACGGAAAGGGTTAACGGGGATTCACCGTGAAACGCTGTACGCGGATGCCTCGCCTACGAGAGGAACGGTTCGTGCGCAGGACGATGCTCGGAAAACCGCGCCTTTTCTCGTGGAGAGAGCGCGACCGCGTAATTAGAGATTCGTGTCGCTCCTCTGTGAAATGCTCTTCTTGTAATTACGCGTTACGTATTGAAGGGGACAAGGTGGGAGGTACGAGGACCGTAAAGGGAACGAGGTAAGTACAGACGCGTACTACGCAGTTCAAAATAATTGGAGGAGCTGGTCTGTGGATAATTGGGCCTGACAAACGTTTGCGCTGCTCGCATTTGTGACTAGAAACCATTTTGGCGGTTTCAGGTTCTGTGGAGCTGCTCGCCTGGTTATCTACTGCCTCGTGTAGCGATAGCGAATCGTCCATGAATCAATGATAAGAGTATACTGGCGGTAGGCATGGAGGATCACATGATAATTATTTTCTTTTTTGGTTCAATGCGAAGGCATGTCTTTGAAGCTGTTTCGTGGGAACTAAGTAATTGTAATGGTTTTACTTAGATCCTAGATCCTAGCTCTAACAGACTATAGCTCCAGTAAAACCTAGCTCTAATAAATCATAGCTCCAGTAGACCTTAGCTTTAACTAACAATAGCTCCAGTAAACCTTAGCTCCAGTAGACCAACTGCTCTCACACTCTTAACGCTGCCTCTGATCACTCGGCTGTTCCACCAAGAAAATGACTGTCAGTCGCCTGGAGAACATTCTAATTTCCCAACAGGAAGGGAAAGTGAAGGACGTTGACAGCCCAACCGGACTTTCAGGAAAACTCCGTCCAACTCACCTGCCATAACAGTCTGATTTTCTCGCACCCCGCTGCCAGGAGCGAGTAAATAACCACCTACCGGTTCGCCCCTTCGGCACGACTCGCACGAGACTCGTGCTACGCATAGATTGCATGCCCTTAATCCGTCCAGCCATCGCTAATTGCTCGTAACTTAGCTACTTGGCGTTCCGGAAGCCACCTCTTAAAGGCTTCGTCTCTCACAGACTCACCCCAGGATCCCAGCCCGCCCCCCGCAGACACTTTCGTCTCGATCGAGCTGAAGCCAATCTCCCCGGTTGCGGGAACCGCTTATCGCGGTCGGCAGGTGTTAAAAATAACTTAATTAATACGCGCCAGAGACCTTACGCGGTAATTGGGCGGTACGCTGGAAGACTGGAAACTATGATTAAGTCCGCGTCCAATTAGCTCGTATTAGGAGCTAGCGATCGGCGTAGCGTGATCGCGCACCAGTCTCTCTTTTCCTTTCCGCGCAACTGAAGCTTCATTCCCACTTGTGGTGGATAGACTGTAGCTCAGGAAATGTTTCATTTGGAAGGCGAGCTTGTCGATGAATGGAGAGCAAGTCGGTAGTCTCAGGCTATCTATTCATTATTTAACTACAACTCCTGAGGGCAATGGTGATATGATGATATGATTTTGAAATTTTTATTTACTTTTAATATTGTATGTCGAGCATGAGCAACCCAGGAGCGTATACGTAACGCAGCGTTCCTCTTGGGCCCCGTCGAACCGGAATTATCGATGGATTGTTCGCGGTCCACGAATGTCCCGATAATAGCGGCGGCCATTACGTATGTATGACGGGATATCGTTACTCGATTTCTTGCATTCGGTATGGCCTGCAGCACTCGAGCTCGCGGTCTCATTACCGTGCCACCGCGTATCCGCGGCGTCCCGATGCGGTTTCTTTTACTCGCTTTCCATCCGCGACGTGCGTTTTTTCACCATCGATTTGTCCCACGAGCGGCCAGCATGCGGATGCGACTTGGCGACTCGATTCTCGACGCAGATTATTATCGTTCTTCAATCGTTATCACTGCACGAATGGTAGAGAACGATTATCCTGAATTTAAAGGGGATTTTTGAGGTTTCGAAGAGATAGAAAAATATTTGGGAAAATGTGAGAAGACTGCAAGACTTGGGTTGGTCTGGGGTAAAATTCAAACAAAATTAGTGGAAAGCTTTGAATAAATATTCGAAACTAGCTTGAAAAAAGTAACATCTACTCTATCTATTATAACATCTAAAAAGTATTCCATTATTTTATCGGCAGAATAAATGTTTGAAGAAGCAAACGAGTATAATAGCACGAAATAACTCTCAAAGAAAGGTGGGAAACTCGAAGCGGCGAGTAGAGTAGAAACGCCCACCGAGGATTAAAATGTCGGTGCACGGACTGGCGCGTAATTGTGCGATAAATTGTTGCTTAATTGAGCCAGAGAGCGTCGCTGATTTACATGGAGCTTTCACTTCTTTCATAAATCGACTAGAAACACGCCGAGAACACGAAGGGAAGCTGGGAAACGATCCAGGGTTGCTCCCGCTTCTTCCGCGTCCTGGAAGTCGTAAGGTACCGATCGTTCTTGTAAAGTAGGTGATATTATTGTTTAACGATGGAGGAAACAGGCGCGGCTGCAGCTTCTGTGAAACAGTAGTTTATGCGATAGGAATGAAAACGGTAGCTTTGATATCACCTTGGTTCACGCTAAATAACCTGATCACATATACTTGAAGAAGTATATTCTAGATCATTTACGATCGAGCAATAAAATTGAGTATGAAGGCTGATAACAGGGGGCATTGCTGTAACTTTAAATTTGTAGTAAGGCGCACTACTTTAAGAGTTAGTGGCTATTCGATCCAACGTTTGAGATACACATAAAAGTAAAAATAGAACTGTTAATATTATCGACACATTCCGCGCTACTGTAAGCGTTAGTGGCTATTCGATCCAACGTTTGAGATACATATGAAAATGTGCATCAATAAGGAGACAGCTTCATTTTTCAAATTTTTGAGAAATTAAAAGAAACGTTATCAAAATAAAATTTTTGAAATTTTAGTTCTGAAAAGCACATGTTTGTTTTACTGTTAAAACGTTTGTCAATACAAATAAAAAGTGCAGAAGAGACTCCTCGAAACCGGAGAGTTAACGGTGAATCTCTTTTCTTCTCGCGCAAATCCGTTTACTCGAATTGTCGTAAAGATCTAACCACCAGCCGCGGCTAATATCTCTTCCACGCTCGCTCGATTACAGCGTTTCATTCTGTTGCAGCGGCGCGTAACCGCGAGCTCTTGAAGTCTAATTAATATCGACCGCGGACCGCGGGACGAAAATCGCCGGTCAGCGCGGCTAACGCGATAATTCACGGCCGATCGTGCGACCGAAATAATCCAGACTCGAGGATGGCTCGCGTTTAAGTATCATCGAGCACCGACGGTCGTTAGTTACCAGACTCTTTCGCTCGTCATCGTTATTACCCGCGCAGGCAAAAATAGACAAGTTTTCAATCGGCCACGGATGTTATCCTCCCCACTACCACCCTGCACTGCACGGAATTGCAGCAATAAATGCAGTGTTGCAACGTTGCAGGTACTTTCTTGGGTTGTTACAGGCTTTGGCCAGGAATTTCATTTTTTTTTTTTTGGGTACGACATCGTGTTTGAAAGGGCATATTGTGCTTTTGAATACTGAAATTAGTAAGTGCAATAGGAATTAATCTATTATTGGTGTAGGATTGGTTGAATTCATGTGGATGACGAGCAGTTGAGAGCCAAGTGAATGCTTATGTTTAGCACTTGTCTACAATTACTAACAAATTCATGCATTTACTTCAACCATATAGTCATATTTCCTAACCTTCAAGTGGGAGAGGAGGCTTACCGCGTCATCGAGGCCCGAAGGTGCATCTCGACGAGGAGGTTCGCGTCCACCGACGTCGCTCGCGACAAGCGTCTCGCGATCGCTTCATCGCGCTGGGATCTCGTGTGCCATAAACAATGCGCACGGCGAATCTCCTTGAGATCGGCAATAAGTAATAACCGTGACGGGTAAGGCCGAGCCGGGGCTGGTGAGCAACATTCTTAAAGGGGTCAGCCGCGTGTCACGGGAAGAAAAAGTTATACGGCTCGTCCGTAGAAAGTGCGCTGCTCCACGCAGCCCCGAGTGCATGGTCGTCCAGTCGTTCTTACGGTGTGTCGGATCATCCGCTAATTTGTTGCCCGTTTTTCTTTGGCCTCCATTTTCACGCGGCAGGTTCTTTATTCTTATTTCATTTGTCTCGCCTCCGCGACTGTTTAATGTCGCGTGCAGGGCCGCGTTTTAACACTCGTTTAGAGCAACGATCTCTTCGTGCAGTGGGAATAGGTGACTCTTATACAGGGTGACCCATGCATCGCGAGGACAGTGTATTTTGTTAAGTACAACATTGTAAAGAACAAACATCGATCTGAAAATTCTAGCTTAGTTAATGCTTACTGTTTTAAAAACTCCTTATATCAATTTAGAAATCATGCTGTATATTTCTACTCCTTTCCTATCCATTTATGGCCAGTGAAGTGCGAACGTCGATCCGTGGATCTGTAAATAGTTGATTATTCCGCTCGCCGTTTCGCATTGTCAACAACAATGTTTTCTCCATCCTTTTTCCTCGACCTTTACCCCAGCCATTTACGGGGCATCATAAATATTTATAATCCGCCGTGCTCGTCCTCGGACATTTATAAAAAATGAAATTCTCCGAGGCAGATCCGTGAATGTACCCACTTACCATATTAATAATTTTCGTAGCGTTGTTGATAGACTCCACTCACTTCGAACGGATTACGACTCGAGCTTTGAATTCTTTTTACTATAATAGTAAATATTATTCCCAAAAATATAATAATGGTTTAAATTGTAATTGTTATAATATTTTCATCTCTTCGTATTCAAAAAATGTCCGTCTCTCACTGACATTTAAAAGCCATTCAATAATTGTCATTTACCCCCTGTACATTTTCAACGTAATACCCAACCGTAATTTCCTCGGTGTACGATGCACCCGTAAAGCTGAAAACAATCACGAACCCCGTCCACGTCCGTCCCGATGTGTCGTCCCGATGTTCCATTATCTCTTTCCCCGAAGTAACCGCAAGCAATGAAACAACACCGCTCCATTTCTCGATCGCATACCGTCTTCCAATTACTCCCAGCTTCCACTTCACCCCTCCCCGTCCCTGTAACCGCATTTTAATGAATATTTTTCAGATTCCCGTTCTCGAGTCAGCGTCTCGTGAGAAAAATCGACCGAACAGCGACGGAGAACAACAGAACCGTCTCGAATTCCCGGTTTGCACGAAAAAGTGCTCCCTGGCCACGGGAAGGGAACCGAGACGGAATCACGAGGTCAGAAAAACCGTGTTCCGTCACTGGCTGCGGCGCTTGTTACCATTATTCCCCCAAAACTGCCCTGGAATAAACTCTGGCCGCGACTAGAGAACAATCTCGATACTACAATTTATTTATTGCAATTGGAGTTTGTCAGGCCAAGCTTAGTTTAATAAAAAAAGAAAAAAAGAAAACAGGAAGGAAGATGCTAATACCAGCGGCAAACCTTGGCCATTGGAAATCACACGTTTCGCGACTCTGGCCTCGGGGCAGCAGAAGCGATTCGTGAATGAAACCGCGGCGTTTCGACGTTTAACGACCCCATGGAGGAGTAGTCGGGTAGCCATTGGTATCCTCGTTTTGTTTTCAGCACGTGAGAGCCCGAGGTGCGTCGATCATCGACCCCACGAAAACCTTGGAGCACCTATGTACGAAAAATATGAACTTCATTGAATCCAACTGGAAACACTGTAAGTGTAATATAATGTACTAATTGCTAGAAATTATTATCAGTCTTAGGTCTACTGTGAAAGTAGCTAGAAGAAGCTTCGACCCTCTACATTGAAAAGAATCTGTTCAATCTTTGAAAAAGTCTCCTTTGGACCAACAATACTTAAAAAGGCAAGAATATTCCATTTCCACTTAGATTTCGATAGCGTTCCTCCACTGTCGGACCTATTCCAGCCACAGAAATGAAAGAGTTCCCTATCTCCCGCATAATTTCCGACGCATTTGAATAATAGAGTCCATATTGCCTCGAAATTCCCTTATCGAGGTATTTGATTACCAGTGGCGGGACACGGGTTGAATGAAGGGACAGACGGTCGGCAGGGGCGATAATACGGCAGTTAGTATTCAGCTGGTACTGTTACTTAATGTTAATGCCGGGGGCCCCATTGATACTTCTGTCGGGTACGCGACGGAACGAAGAACAGATTCCAGGTACGAAACGAGAAGGCTGCCACGGAGAGGCTTTCCTCCTTCTACCGTGGCCCCGACCGGGGTGGTGCACGAAGAAGCCGACTCTGGAATGCTACGAGTCCCGATCCGGTGTACAGTCCGCGCCCGTTCCAACCTGTCCAGCGTGTACCACCGCGGAGCTGGAGTCGACGAGGAGCAAGAAGGAGACCGCCGTACAGAATCGGGGGGAACGGGATGAGGATAAAGAGGGAAGAAATCGCTTTATCGCGCCACCGGGTCCGTGGGCCTTTGCGACCGCTTCGAGCTGAACCCGCCGCGGAAAAATTACTCTTCGACCATTTCTGCATCGAGAAATTTACACTCTGACTCTCTGGAGATAAATATTGGGCTTTGGAGTGCGTTAGATCTTGTGTAACTTTGAACATTTGAGGGTAAAGTAGTGACGGAGGCATTTTAATTAATAAAAATTGGAGTTTTCCTTGGTGCTGGTTGTGTCAAGCCTCGCGTATCTTTGAAAAGTCGAGTCTAGACTGTATTGAGCCCAATGCGGAGCATGTAAAAACGCGAAAAGAAATACTGTAATTCCGAGTAGCCTCAACATCAAACAAGGATTCGTGAAAAAAGTCGTATCCTTATAAGTCCAGATTTAATGTCTCAATATACTAAACGTACCAACCCACGTCACCTGTGATACATGTCCTTTTTTAGAGTAACAAGTCCAGACCTCTGCTACGCAATGGATACTAGCACAAGTGTCAACTATCAACACTAACCCTTTCACAAAGGAAAAGTGAAATTTCAACCCTTGAACTTTGATGTTTGGTTAATAAAAATGTAAAATTCTAAAAAGAATCGTATAATTTAAAATCAAAAAATGGTCTTGTAGTTGACTATCTGTACATAGGCAAATTGCTTGGAGTGCAAAGATCCGGTATGCGATGAGTGACCTCCGTTTTAATTGTTTCCCACCAAGTTTTCCACTTATCTAAACCCAAAGTTGTCTGGCGCGCTATTGCTTAAGCCGATAACAATAATCAACGATCGTAATCGTCGATCGTTCCAGACCACAATGGAACAAGCGCAGTTACCCACTATTACCTGCTCGCAGCATTTTAATGGGGTTCAAACGTCTCTATTACCGAGACACCTCTTGGCATTAAATAGACGTTACACGTAGTCCTACTGTAAGTTAAATGTAACTTACTCGTTAGTCATTCAATCTTTCCATAAATAGTCTGAACGGGCCACCTAATAAGTAACACATTAAAAGAAATCGCATTAAAATGCAAATTCCGCGCATAAATATTAAACGTCCGTCTCGCATACAATTCTGTCTTGGGAAAATTAACGCCGGCACCCTCCGACGTGTACCCTTATTATGTGTGGTACCGTACGTGTTACGAAGGTGTATCTTATAAGCCTTCAGCACGCGTTTGTATTGAATCGGAGGACTGATTTGTTTAATTAGTGGAGTGGCTATTGTTAGCTCACAACGGTTTATTGCAGGGAAAATTTCGTATCTTTCTGAAGAAAACCCGAAATACGTCTAAGTTTCAACGTCATAAAGTATAAGGTACTACAAAAGACACAAACTAATCGTCTTGAAACAAAGGAACTTTCTCCGCGAGCACCTCCAGTGCCAACAGTCGAACATTAAAAGAAACTACGTGGACACTTGGAAGCCAAAGAATCTACGCCCCTCGTTTCCTGGGTCGCGACGCTAGACGTTTCGCGTCACGTAGATCCGTTTAATCTACCCAGGTATAAATCAGGTTGATTTCTTAAATGAGGCAACGCGAGGCTACATCTCCGAATTAACCTTGCACGCCGTGACATCATCTTGTGTATTTCTTCTCGGCTCCTTAATGGCGTCGAATAATTCACTCGGAAAGGGCGACGAGTGAAAAGAACAACGAAAACGACCGCCGTAGAGAAGGGAGAGGATGGAAAAAAGAAGCGTAACGAGACGAGAGCAAGAAAGAGAGGGACCAGGGTGAAAGAGTAGGCCGAGTTTGGTCATACCTCGCCGGAAGAAATTTTTATGGGGCCCCGTCTACGAGCTGCGAGCTCTCAACGGGAACGCCTGGAATTTTTAGATCCATTCCCGCTCACTCGTAAAACCGCACGCCGTAATTAAAAGCCACGACGGTCGCAAGATCTTCGCGTTTAACGGCGCGGACATTTTCATTATTGACGAAGTTCGCTTCTCGGACAGATACGACCGGAAATCTAATGGAGGCAACGGCGAAAGACTCGCGCCGAAAGCGCCGTGACCAATCGCTTTATCGGGCATAAAACGCAGCTAATTATCGAACACCGTGTACCGACCGTCTGCTCGTCTAATTAATAAGGAGTAAAAACCTCGTTGTTTGTCTTCGGGCTAACGATGGAATTGGTTTAAACACTTGTCGACTGCCTGTGCGTAACGAGGACTCGTCAAGTGGGAATGGACCAGTGTGGCAATTTATGATAACTGGTACTTATATTTAATATAATTCCCAAATTAAAAATAGTACTTAACTCTTTGATTGCCAAGGAGCGATATATCGCTGCTCGAAGCTGTAAGTGCTGTAACTCATTAAAAAATCAATTTTGCTTTATGAAAATAACGTCAATATCTAATGCACATAGATTTATTTGTGTTTGTCATGTACCTTAAAATAAAATTTTCCGGCATTTCTTGGACATGTATGAAAATTTCCTCTGGCACTCAAAGGGTTAATTCCCTTTAAGGGGGTACACTCAGTTGTCACCCTCCTTAATGACTCATCCGTGAATCTCCACGTGACTCACAGGTCACAGGTTATCGACCACTTCTTCGACAATAAAAATTACCTCGAGGATCAATGTTTTCTTTAATTAAAGTGGCTATTACGTCAGACTTAAAAGCACCGCGAAACTTGACACAGAATAAACACTGCGTACACGGACCAAGGATGAAGGTGGTAGCTCATGGTAGAGGGGAAGAGAAGCTGACTCGCGAGGAAGAGAAGAAGACGACGCCGATGGAGAAGAGGAACCAGCGGGAGAGAAGGAGGAGTAGGAGGAGGAAGAACAGAGAGGAATCGGAGGTAAAGGCAGACAGGTACTCACGGGCAGACCAGGTAGCCGAGGCTCAGCTCTCGGCCTCCGCTCCGGAGCCCAGGTACTCTCGGGGTAGGCAGCCTTGAGCCAGTGAGACTGGTTTCTGTTTTTGCTTCCATAGTTCCATCCTTCGAGAATCTTCGGTAGTCTGTCCTTCTTCCACTCGGCCTACCCCCCCTACATCTCCTCTTCTTTACCCGGCTCGGTTCGCCACCCGTTCTTTTTCTGTCTTTCGCGTCGATCCGAGTCTTTCTTCTTCGATATCTTTCACCGGTCCTTCCCTTTTTTCCACCGCGCTTTCTACTTTTTCTTCCTCTTCCAAACCCTCCCTCTATGGGCCCCCTTCGTTACGACGAGCCCTGCGATCGGATGGAGCAATTGGCGGAGACTGATTCGCCGCGGAACCCCGAATCGAGCTTCGCGGATACTCCACAACTTTCAGTTTCATTAGAGAAATTCTGTACGTGTTTTCTCGATTTAAAAGCGCACTTGGAGAGATTTATGTATGCATCGTTGTGATCCAGATGAGAAATGTGGAAACCGACTTGTACACACGACGAGCAAAACTAAATGTTTAATCGCCTTCTTTAGAAAATATTCAGGTGTGTTAATGAGAAGACTTCCTTGAAGAGTGTGCAGCAAAACTTCCTCCTCGTGCTCGTTCCTCGCCATCGTCTCTTCTTCGCAAGTCAGCTTTCGTCCGAGGATGGGGGGCCGTGGCTACCACCTTTATCCTTGGTTCATGGCACACCGATACGCAGAGAGTCGTTTCACGCAAATTCACCGGGAACGCCTTCGTTGAGTGCGGGACCCGAACTCGTTCCCCCGTTAAAACCGTGACGCATCGTTGGACCGGTCGAAGCGAGCCGCGTCGTTCGCGGGTATATCGTCCTCTTTGATCCTTCCAGTCGGCGAAAGGACGAGACCTGGGGACCAAGCCCGTTCGATTCTTTCCACGTAATTATACGCGTTCTCCGATAACGCTCCGACCACCCTACCACTGATCGAGTCAGTGGATTAGATGCTCCCCAAACTGGTGCTCAGTTTGGTGTGAACAAGTGTTCCTCAGAAATGGTAACTAATAATGTTATGAGCGTGGAAATTGAAACTTTTAAATACATCTACAAATTACCCAGTACTATGTACCAAATATCCCAAGTATATTCGATAAGATGTACATTGTTAGAAGAACTAGTTTTTTCAGCAAGTTGCTCCACTAATTCGATCAAATGGTTCCGTGACTAAGAACTTGGGAAAGCTTGGATTAGACGGACCCCTCGTGGAGTAAAAACTAATTAAGAAGGACGTAATAAATCCGTGGCGAGATAGTCTGGCTGGATATTAGCCTCTGCCACGATGTGACGCAAAGTATCTCTGATGAATCGATTTCACGCGCACGCCCGGTCTGTACTAATGACGGGCTCTATTCGCGGCGGCGAGTGGTCGACTATGACACGCGAGACGATAAGTCGTAACGCGCCGTGGCAAATCGCGATAATATTAAACTCGAACACACCGACAGAGGCGCGATCTCTCGAATCGGTGGCGATTGGTAACGCAATCGGGTGCCGATCGATTTGTCGTGGAAAATTGGCTTTGGAGCTATCTGAGGTTTTGATATTGGGATACGTCGGCGGTTTGACACGGTACTGTCAGGTTGTAATAGATTGTAATTCATAATAATTACAAACTTAATCAAAATGCAGACCTTGGGGTCCTCTACGGTATACATATCAGAAAATAATTCTTCTTCTTATTATTATAAATCTTGTGTCACAATTTCTAATTAGATTGAAGTTAGTCTAAATTTTACTATCACAAATCCTCTCTTATATTCTGCAATTCTATTATTTTCAACAAATCATTACTACGACAGCATGGGTCAGATTGATTCTCCTGGTAGTTCTATTGTTGTCATCTGGTGTAAAAATCGTCCCCCAATAGATTTCACAAACGCAAGAAGACTCGCCTTTCCCCTTATCGGGCCATCAGCTAATCATTCAAGCAACGTTTCACACAATAACTCATCAGCATTTTTCCAAACCCGTCGCGATAAAATGATACAAGGGAAGTTCAGCGGAGAGCATCGAAGACATTATCGGTGTATCGTTGAGTCATCGTATCTACTGCTCGATTATTTTACCTTGTGTCTTGTACCAAGAGATACGTGGCACTAAAAGCCTTTAACACCTCGTCAATCCATGATATAATATTGCCAAGGTGTAATGCACCCAGCCTACTGCCAGGGTACAATACACCCTTATCAGCTCGTAGCTTCTCATCTGAAATCTGCGTCACCCACAATCGTAAGCATCAAATCTGAACTTGTAAACTCTTCGTCATCTTGCCTCTTCCACTCGAGCCTTCCTAAAATAATGAAGATTTTGAGGTACCAATCCTCACAGCAGTCAAATTCAAATTCAACCTGTAATACCACCAAATCGCTACCTTTAATGAACTGTAATATGTCCTCTTCATTTAATTTCTTGCTGGCATCACAAGGGTATCGTTACGCGACAGCCAACGACAGCCGAAGGCATTCAGGAGCCCACGCCGCGCTTCGTCAGGTATCCTTACGAAACGGCGAGTGTGACTTCATAACAGAAAATTCCTCTTTCTTCAGCGCTCGCCGAAGAATGTGCACTCGTTATTTCAGCGAGTTAGCCGGATCCAGCTGACACGAAACGCACGGGACATTCCATCGAGCCAACCGCTGCTCGTCTAAACAAACTAACCCCTTCTTTTTCCTTCAAGTGGCCGTATAAATCGTAATAACGCGCATATCCTCACGAAACAAGCAACGTCGCCCCGATAGGTGCCCCCTGCCCCCCTGTGTTGCTCCATCGACAATGTTCCACTTAGGCCGATCGGCCAGTATAACAAACTGCGACGCTGAAACGCACACGGTCTGTCCACCGCTGATAGAGGCTGCCAGGCTGGTCGCGTTGTAATCGCGGAATAATTGAATCCGCGCTCGCAAGCCACTAACCAATCCCCCTGTGTCCTCTCCTTCTATCTGTCATTTCCCTCCTCCTCCCACCGCCTGACTTTCCCCTCCTGCAGGAGAGAGATCCGACTCTCCGTCTATCCGCAGCGAACCCTTTATTTATAAGCGCCTCCAGCTACCTGGCATAAATGCGCCGGGGACTGCATTCATAAAGCCTGCCTCCGGCCGACAGCTTTCCTAGACCAGCCTCGCGATGGTGGTCAGGTCCTTTGCTGCTCTGGAGACCACCTGAGATCACGTGAATCTTGGTTCGAGGGATGTCTAGGATATCTAAGTGATTCTGGGGCTTGGGTGTTGCATCTCATGAGTTGGGGGTCAAAAGAGTTGGGTAGGAGAGCTTGGGGTTGGTATTTCCTAACTTGGGTCATGCACCTAGTAAGCTGAGGATCAACTGTTTTGAGTCCAAGAGTTCAGTCCTTGTTATTTCCTAATTTGTAAGTGTCTGAGATTGATTTTCACAAATCCTGACAAGTTTAAAATTAACTCCTTCCTTCCCCACATCCTTTGGTACCATTTACCACACCATCTCCCTCGTCAAAATCGCTCATCCAGGATTACGAGACCTCGGTACTGGTTCCCACAAATCCTCGACTCACTTGCCTCAACTTTCGTGAGTTCGTTGCTATCAGTTTTCACAAAAGCGCCTGCAGCTAGCCGTCATAAGCGCGGCGAGGACTGCATTCATAAAGCCTGCCTGGGGCCGCCGCCAGTTTTCCTAGACCAGCTCCATGTTGTTGTTGTCCTCGTCGTGGTGGCGCTGGCACCGGTGCAACCGACGACCCCGTTTACATCGGCCTGCAGAGGCCCCCGGGGCACGCTACCTCGCTTACTCGGACTCAAACGATCCCCTTTTTGCCCTGTCTCCCTCCATAGACCTTTTCATCGTCTTTCAACCTCTCCTCCTCCTCTAACGGCCTTTCCTTCTCTCCTCAGCGTCCTCCCGCTAAACGCCGACGAGATTAATGCCGCATCGCCAGCGAGATCTCTGATGTTCTCTTCCCCCTAGGCGCGCTTCCGGACCTGCTCCCGAGACCCCTGGACGCGGATCCGTTTGTAACAGCCGACCCGGACCAATATTCGGGGATTACAAATTGCCTGGACGGGGAACGATAAAGGTATCGGCGACTCGCGCGTATTATTTCACCGCTACCGTGATCGGAGGTACGGGGGTTGGACCTGTGGGACTATTAATCAGCGCTTTCAATGGGAGATGGAGAACTCGTACGTTCTCGGGGCAGAACGTGCACTTATTTGGTTGTATATGGAGTGGTTCATAGTTTACTAGAGGGGAGCATCTGAATGTAGTAAATCTACGTGGTAGTTGAGAACAAGTCTATTGAGAAATAAATATAAACCTACATACATATAAGCAATCTGAGATAGTATCTCAAGCTCCCAAATTTATAGTACATCTAAATACGACCACATTTGGACCTCTTTAAGTAAACACGAAGAAGACAAGCCACGCTGACCCGTATAAACCGATTAACGGAGATCCCAGCGATCGTGATGTCGCTTTTAACGCTGATCCCGAGGCGATCGGCGGCCGTAGCGACGAAACGACCTCGTTAGATTTTGTCTCGGTTTCCCAGGGATTTATGGAGTACGGCGGAACGCGTGCGATGACATTTCGTTCAGGCGTTCTGTCGTGCACGATGCTCGCGAGGGAATTCAAATGGGACGGCGCATCTAGAGAATGGGGGGTGGGAGTGAAGGCGAAAGGTTAAGAAGAACGTTCATCGAGTACCGGGCGCTTCTCCTCGCTGCGTCTCGATTTTTATATCCCATCCTCTTTACTTAGAACTAGCTTCCTCACTTTAAAGGATCATAAAAGTCCTCGACGAACCGAGAACCTGTGATGCTTGATGGCGATACTCTTACAAAGGACTGCTTTTAGTAATAGCGAAAGATACGCAACATAAAGGTTTAAAAACTGATGTTCCCACATCTCCATAGCTAATTCGTCTAAACAAATTATCTCTCTAACTCAAATCCCTCCATTCCTAGCCTGTTCACCTCCATACCTCCGACGTATAATACAAAGGACACAGTATCGATAACTATACCTCGTAAAACACCTGATCCCATCGAGCGGCAGCCCCCCGACCATCGAAATGAAGCAAAGTGCTGCGGCGTAGCGGTGTCGGGGAACGGTACCTACTCAACTTTATTGGCAACAACAATGACGCCATTGAAAGCCCAGGCAGAACGCTAATGTATCATTCTCATTGCGGGGCGCAATAAAAAGGACGAAGATGCCAGCGCCTGGTGAGGAGGCTCCGTGTAGCGCTGGCAGCCGATTTAATGCACCTGAGCAGAGGTTTTCGACTCGCTTTAAAGAGGATGGGAGCCTCGGCATCCTTGAATGCGGTAAGGCTATCCCCTGGCCTTGGATGGTCCGTTTATTATGAACGCCGAGTGTGTGGAAACACCTCGCTCGTTATTTTCCTGTAGCGTTGTGTAATGAAGCACGGCTGCCCCCTTCGCGGTGCCCGTGCGGGTATTTATTTCGAACATTATTAGATCCGGACGGTGTCGTTAGCACCCAGGGAAACGGCATCCTAGACAGCAATTAAAAAACAAAACCAAGCTACCGGGTACGTGGAATTATTTACTCGTTCGCGCGAGTAGGGAAGGAGTCTGCAGGTGCCAGAAAAGGAAGGATAACCGAGTTCCTTGATAGAGAAGGAAAGAGAGAATCATCTATGTAGGATATCCAGTGCTTGAATCATCGGACAATGCGGACGTGTCGTCGATTTCCGGCGCGAACGGGAGTACTGGCAGATTACCAAGCATCGTTGGATCGTAAAAAGAAGGATTCCGGGGCACGCGGATGTGTAATCGTGCATTTACATCATGACGCTGGGGAAAGCATACGAGCGTTTAGGCGTGCATCCAGGTGCGACGGGACGTACAGAAGGTACTCATGACGAATAAAAGTTAACTGGAGTCGTGATAGAGGAGCACGATTCTGTATGAGGGTAATGAAAAACTCGTGGGACACGAGAAAATCGACTCGGATCTGCTGCGACGTGGGAGTGCGCTTGAGATTTGCAGGGATCTGATGTTAGAGCTCCCATAAGACTTGCAACTCCTGTATCTGATTTCCTTTAATCAATGAATCTTTGATGTTGGCCCTCAGATGTCCTGAGCCTTCAGTATTGAGGTTTCTGCAAGTTATGAGCTTCCTATATCGACCTTACTGAACGGAAGTATTACTTGAACATCAATTCTGATTTTAAGGACCACATTGCATTTTCAGAATTATCGATCGTTAATATGGCGCTCTCACAGTCCCACGAACGTCTGAAACCAGGTTCCTAAATCGTAGGTCATTAGTATCGATTCTCACAAGTACTTGTTCATCCGTATCGGATTCTATGACTCATGCTGAATCCCTCGAGGATATCCAAGCACCAACCACACTCTGCAACACTGTTGAGGCGCCATAATCACTGCCTAACGTTCTACGTCCGTTTACGCCACGCAGCACCGATCAAGATCAACGGGATTCCTAGCGCGGAGTAATCCTCGATCAACCGATTTTTCCTGGCTCATTAAACCGGACGTGGATGGACCTGTGTTTGCATATGCTGGCTCGTTGGTCCCAGATTCGCGGTAACTAAGTGAGTCATAATTTATTCCACTGTCGGTACATAACCTGGAGCGTCTGGCTAATAGTGATAATATTCAGCTACGACGGAGTTGGTACATTCTAATTTTATAACAATAAGCGTTTCTCTCTCTCCATTCATTGCATATATAATGCTTTTGTATATTTTGTATACATTTAACTTCCTCCTGTGATGGCTTGCAAACATTACGTTTGTGAAGAAGTTCTTCCTTAACCTAAGAAACAACAAGACAAAAAAGAATCCTTTCGCTAATTTAAAAAAATCTCTCGAGGTACCTGGGTCCCAGTCTGCGCCTCTTCCTGGTGATATACGAGTCCTCTGGAGTCCAGGAAAATCAACACCGCCGATAAAACCGTGATATACGGCGGGGAAAAAGGGGAAGAACACGGCGACCAATCGGAGTTTCACGTGATTTACAGACAGAATTCAGCCGTAGCCTAATTGTGCCTCGCATAAATTACAGAAGGTTGCCCCGAACGGAACGTCTCTCGTTGTCGAGGACGTAATCCCGTTCTCTGGTCACGTGCATGCAAATTGCGTTATTTGGCTGCCGCGGAGATTCTTGCGGACTTTTACCCACAATTTTGGAGTAATGTCTCGTGCTCTTCTGAATACGTTTTCACATCGTCTGCTGGAGACTATTCTACAAAATGCCAAAGTCTGAACCTTACAGTTCGATCTCTTTCGTCAAATTCGTTGGTAACAAAAATTAAGAAAATTATTTTTCCCCAACATGGTTGTGATGTAAATTTAATTTGAAAAATGAATTAAGAAATCGAGGAATTGAAGCAGAAAAAGTGCAATTAAAAGCTTCGACGAGGCAAATAATATGAGTATCCTGCCGTTCAAAGCAGACCATCTGCGTAATCCATGATGATTCTACTTTATTATTATGCAAGACCACGCGTGACAGACCGGCATGTATTTATGTTTATATATTTCAGAGGCATTCATTTTACGCGAAAATTGATTCGAAGAAACGTAGCCGCCTCGATGTAAGCACGGTCTGGAGTAAAAAAGATTTTAGTACTCATGTCTCTCTTTTTATCTTCACGCTTTTACAACTGAATATTATATGGGTGCCGTCAATTTACGAGGAGCATCCGCAGCCGTAAAAACGCTTGGTGAATTCGAGAAAGGACAAAGAAGGTGCCATATAATTTTACAGCCCTTCGGGTGCTCCTATTTCTCCCAACATCGTTGCATCCGTATCTCGTGTGTGTATCACTGATATAATTTCTGGGCCAGTATTTTCGAACGATGTCTATATCAACCGAAATGATTTCCTTCGGCGTGTTTCAACTCTTCATCGAGTCATTTTTTACTTCGAAGATGAGCACGTAATCTTCGAAATTTTATCGCCGTACGAATTGGTAGTAACTCTGCTTCTTTATATGTATTTCTGTTATAGTCAACGTACAAATTGGGCTTTGGCAATTTCTATAAATTTCAATCATCGCGCTGATCATTCGAATAGAATTCTTTATTATTTATCTCCCGAAAAATCTGTAGATGGTCGTTAAAATTAATTCAAAGATTAGCGAAACGTTGAATTCGAAAAAAGAGAAGACATTCACTCGCCAGCTCGAGTCTGACTCATTCCACGATATCGATACAATTACACCGGACAAAACGACCAATTCGTGACGTGTCGTTTTTTCCCTACAAAGCCCGAAACCTAATAATGGTTCTAACGACAATGGCCGACCCTTTACCGCGAGCAACTAGAATTTAATACGATTTAATTTACGTGCTCGTGGTCCGAGAGGCCCATAGAAATCTGACGTGCGGCGGAGAATAGTTTCGTAAGGTAGCGCGGGGACGTAAGGCCCAGCGCGCTACTACTTTTTGTGTCAATTAATATTTCGTCACGGATCAGGAGCCGGCTAAAAGGAGCGTCTAGAAAACCCCTGCGGGGTCTTACGAGCCATTCAAGCGCAAGTCCAGCCGCCAGGCCTCGAAAACAGGAATATCGAGCCTCGATTCTCTTCTACGCGCTCAATCCCACGAGCCGCGACCGCGATACCCTATTTTCATTTCATTACATCGTTGATAGCTGTTTCGCTGCGAATTAGCCGTAAGGTATTTTCATTTAAGTAAATTGTTGAAGAGGAAAGTATGGCAGGGGCAATGTTGGATTTGCTTTATTGTTAAAAATCACGAGTTGATTTTGCAAAAATAACTCACTATCCTCAGGGACGACTTTCCAAAACAGCAAGCTCCAACTCGCTATACTACCACTGATAACTTTTAAATGATCTCTTAATCTCTACCCATTCTCTACTTTTTCATAAAAAAATTCTCAAAGTAAACCTTCCCCCCTAAAAATTGCTCCAAAAACTACAAATGTCTCCAGGAAATCGGTAATAGAATTGAAAATTCTCGGGAAAAAATGACCAGTACACCTACACACATGTGAAACGTGCTCGTCAGGTTCGTTCACGCTGGTTGCGTGAGAATTGAAACATTCCCGTGTCCCGTGGACGCGCGTAATATCCAGGGATGGCGAATCAACTCGAGCGTTTCTTCGTTCCTAATCCTGCGGCTGTAATCCGGTTACACGAACGCATTAGCCTTTCGGCCTCCTACGAGTGTCAAGGTGTGACAGGTGAAAGGACGGACCACGGGAATGGTCTTTACGACTTTCGCCGGCATTCCGTCTCCCGCAAAGAGAATAAAGGCGGTTTTGCCGCGCACGAAACTCCCTGGTGGAACGTATTCCTCGGGCCTTTTAATTCGTCTGTGTCCTTGCGACAGAAGACAGTGGATGTTGAAATGTTTGTGTCAGTTAGTTAGTAAGTCATGAAGTTGTCAACTCTTGGCTCCAAGTAATCTGATATTTAATGTTTTATCCAGAAGACTTCACGAGAATAAATTGGAATTCAATAAATTAAGGACATGATCAACCACTCGCTGAAACAGGCAAAAAGTTACCGTTTTCTTCCGAGAAAAAGTGTACGTTTCCCTGAGATGTTCACGAATGAATATGCAAAGTTCGGAACCGCTATCGCCGATAGTATTCGAGTAAAAAATTGAGAAAGAAACGCCTCCATCGAGGGTTCTCAAGTAGAAGGACCACTTAAATAGTTTTTTGCGTCGGGGCCCGGTGGCGTGGGGCCTGCCTGTCACGCGGACGTAATTGCCCGCGACAACCTAATCTCAAAGTACGATAAATGGCGCGATACATCGAGGGTACCCAGAGGTAAATCATGCCGCGTAATTTGCCTCGGGGCAGTCGGATATTGCGATCCGTCCAGTTTTAATTCACGGAATTCGTTTTGAAACCGTGTTCGCGCGATCGCCTGGCAGATTTGTTAATTGAATCGCTTACAGGTACGAAGTGTGTTGCATTTGTCATCGAGGCGCTTCGAAATTTTCGGATTGATACACATGAGGCTAATCAGAGCGGATTTGGCCGTCAAAATTAATTATTGAGAAATAAAAATTGGAATTCGAGTGTATAACCGACGACTGAAATTCTTGTGTCCTCCTCTCGAGGCTCCCGATTTAAAAATGATCCAGAAGATCTGTATTCAGGGCTCAAGAGACACAATCGATCCTGTGACGATATTACAGGTGTTAAAACTAATTTACGAATCCTACTTAGACAGGAAACACGTCTGAACGTGGTCTTAAAATCCAGACTAACGACACGTACTCCGCCTAATAAAAAGATCCTTAAGGATTAAGTGCGAAGTTCCCATTTCAGTAATAACCGAGAATTCCGCGCAGCAACTCGATACCTGTTCTATAATGCTCGTGAACGATCTCGGCGAGCGTTAAGCCTTCGCAAGGTGCGCTGAGAGGATGGTAATATCCAACAATAATAACAACAATAATAACCCAGTGGGAACTGTATCAATTCCGTCCGCGACCGCAAATAATTCCATTTCAACCGACGCTGGCATCCCGACCTGACGTTCCGCTAATAAAACAAATAATTATTGCTGCAGTTTTAGATCTACTTCGATACGATCGTGGCAAAAGCTGCCTTAATGTAATCGGAAATTAAAAAATAATACAGCATGAAAAATGAAGTGATTATTTTCAATGCAAAGTAAAAGATATCGCTTGTACTCCATAATAAGGGTTTATAAAAAGACAAAAACATAATAACCAGATCTGTACGTTGATATTTTCAGAGGCAACTTGGCGAATAAACAATTACTAGAAATACCGTAATATTCACCAATAATAACAATAATAATTCAATGGGAACTGTACCTATTCCACTCGCGACCGCGAACAATTCGATTCAAACTGCACATCCTGACGTTTTTGCAATAAATCAATTAATCGTTACCGTTTCGCGTTCCGCCAGGTAGAGTAATCCAATTACTCGTAGCGGTTTCTAAATGCAACGCCTTCGGAGAACCAGTCGGTCCATCTTGGACTTATCTCCGTTGTCGAGGCTCGCCAGGACCAGCGTAATCACCTGGCCAGCTCCATCGCCCGAAAAACCGCTCGATATAGGACTCCACCTCTTATCTAAATATATCCCGAGGTGGAAACGGACCAAGACGTTTTAATTAACTAATTAACATTCCTCGTGCCGTACCATCTTCCGCTATCGTGGATCCGGGGCCCACAGTTCGACTAAAAAAAGTTTCACCGGATTCTACTAAAGTTCAAGATTTCTCCAGTCTCTTTCTTCGTTAATTTTTATTTCTACCCGGGCCGGTGATTCCAAACTGTTTGGGAGCCAAAAAAAAAGGGAGAATTATGCTCGTTTCTATCTCGCTAATTGACCATTTTTCAATTTAAATATGGACTTGCTTTCGTCTCGTGTCTTTGCATTGTTTTATGGTTTGCAGTAGGTCGACACGTTTTGGAATAAATTAAACTGCCTTGTAAGTGAGTTTTGCTTTGATGTCTGAGCCATTTTCGCAAGAAAAAGAAAAAAATACCCACATTAATCAGTGCTTCGGTTTCCTACACAATATAATTCACGTGCAAATATTATCGTAATTTAACAATTTTCTCCACTTAGATTGAGAAAAATTGGCAACCGCGAGGATTCGAGAGTGGGCCATCGCCGAGGAGGGTCTGGAACGTAATATTAAAAGTTAAAAATTGCACGGGCATCGTCTCACCTCCGCCGCTACGCCCTCGCACGAGTGGTCCCTTCTGGGCCCTAGCTGACCCCCCGTGGCAAGCCAGGGGCCCTGTCGAGCCGAGCTAATCGCCGCGGAGCTTCGCGAGTACGCTCCGCCGCCTCGGTTCTGCTCGAGAGCCTTCGGGCCTGGTATTAATAAACGGGCTCCGAAGATCGGGCTTTTCGTGTACCCTTTTCGTCCTGCGAGGCCCTGCTTCCTCTCATCCACACACGAGAAACACACTCCAAACCCTCTCAATATTTCCTCCAATGCAGTTTTAAGATTTGATGTACATAGCATACCAATGAAAACATTGCAAGCATTTTTATAACAAGATTTATGATATGCCATAAAATTCAAATTGCTACTAAAATCCTCCAGAGCTATGCATTTCTTCAAGTACCAATGCATTTCCACATCATTCAATTACTCTCTACCCCATCGTTAATTCCTAAACAATGTGAGCTGTTAAAATCCATAATCTCGCGTTCATACCTCGTGTAATACCATCCATTACGGCTCCTCTGCCATTAGAATAGCAATACAGCGCGTCTACGCAAGAAAGTGTAAACACATTTTATTGCTCCACAAACTCTACGCCTCACCGTTTGCGGTTTAACGTGCTTCTCTTATTTCACGTCCGGCAATCCGAGTTACTTGTTCAAATACCTCGAACGTGTACTCGACTCCTAACGGCCACAAGTACTCCCTCTGTTCCACCTTCTTCTCCTCGAAATTACGATCAAGTCTCGACACGTTGGTTCGCGAATCGACGAAAGGACTTTCAAATCCTCGCTGGCCCTCGCCTCATCGAGACCGATCGATCACTGTACACGTCGAGGTGGATGTAGATGTCCGAGGCTTCGGATATTTTTACTCCTTGCCAAAGTTCGCGACCAAGAGACGTAGTAATGCGAGTTTTCACTAGCTGGAATGCTCTTCGAGGTTGGTCTAGAATCTAGAATCTGGGTTAGGGGTTCCCAATCGTGGACCACTGGTAGACTAGAGGATGGAGCTTCAAAGGGACTCCCTAATTTCTGGGTTTTGGAAATTCTGAGATTTTCGGATATATAATGATATGGAATTTCCTCCCATTGAAGCTTCCAATTCCAATTTATGTAGGTCATACAGTATAAAGAAAGTCAGAAAATAGAATAAACTAAATGGTCCACATGCCGAAAAGAGTTGGGAAGCACTGATCTAGGTAGACATGCAGGAGAAATTAATGATCGATGATAGAGACCGTGTCTACGATGTTATCTGCGATCAATGTCAAGATTTTATATTGTAGGATCTGCAGCCGCAAACCCACATGAACCACTCCCATTTCTCACATCAGACCAAACAAAACCAAATTCCATTCATATAAAGAAAAGAAAGTACTCAATGTGCACAAATAAGGACATTCGCTCTAATCGATAGTGTCGGTAATTTTTAAATGTGTCCTTAATTATGAACGCCAGGTCTGAAAGGGTTAAGAAGAAAGCGTCAGTATGGTAACTATCAAAAATGCCCTTTTATACCTCAAAACATGATTACAATTGCTGCCTGTCGTTCCAAGCACAACAACCTTGCTCCCTGCTCGAACAGATCCTCCGTCAGGTTGATTTCAAGTTCGAAGCTCCCGATGGCCTCCCTGGGGAAGACAAAGACCAGATTTGCGTGGGCCAATGGCACCGTGTCCCCGTGCTGCACCAAAGCAATTACTCGTCGATCCTGTCCGGAGCACGGAGGAATCTTCATCGGTCATCGGTGATCCGGATGCCCGTCACGTGGCGGCGTTTTGCGTGAGTACCACCGTAAGACCCTGAAGAACGGTCCATTGAATGGAGGATCGAAGAAGAAGACGCAAGAAGAAAGAGACGGAGAGGGGACGAGGAGGCGTACAGATCCTGACGACTGTCGCGTCAATGCAAACGTCTAGACGTTACGAATAATGCCGACCGTCTTTTACAATACTTTATTTTCCATGTATCTCCACCATTATTTACGTCGGAACACCGACGACGTTCGATTTTTTGCCGATCGAGCCTGAACGCGGAGGAAATTGACACGGTATTTAAAAACAATGTTACTTTGAATAGCGGGAACAGTGTTGTATAAGTGACTATAAGTGATGATGAGCTTTCATTAACACTGTACAATATTTCATTTCACAATTTAAATTTAAACTGTTATTTCAAGAGTAACAGATCTTTTTGAATTTAAATAATAATCCGACCACCGATGGACTGCCTTAGGTCTGTTACTCGATTGCGAAGAGTTATTCCGAATGTCACAGCGCCGCCATCGTGGTTCCAGGCAATGCAGCCTCGAGGGGACTCCCTTAGCTCATCGCCAGTCGCGAAGACGCATCCTCGTAATTAAATATTCGTGCTTTGATACATTCTGCGCATACTTCCCGATACCCGTACCGTTTATTATAAGAATAACCGCCGCCAGGCAGTAACCCTTTAAATCCACCAGTTGGCGCTCCTCCTCGACTTTATCACGACGAGCATTCTGGGTAAAATATGGCGGACGTAATGGACCGCTTCTCACCGCCAAGGTGCGAGAATTTTTCCCCTTTCGCGCGTTTAATTCCGCAACCACGAAGACTGAACGCGACCATTTCACCGTGGTGAAACGCCTGATAAGGCCCCGGCAGCGTTCCCTTATCTTTATTAACGCATATCCTTGTTAACTCCGGGGTTAAAGGACGGTTGATCGGGCGTCCTCTTATTTGCGCCACTCTGTCTCATATTTTTTTGCGCTGACCGGCTAAAGGGAGGCAGCTTTCAAAAATACATGCGACGGAAATAAAAAGCTCACTCGGTGGCGAACACAAGCGTGCGCACACTGCAACTTGCACGACCAATGCAACCGATCGAGAAAGAGCGGGGGAGGGAGAAGGAGAAGAGAGGAGCCGGTTGGCAAGAAATTCCTGCAATTTAATGGGATTCTTTGATTGGTACCTGATGCCAGTCGCCATTGGCCCGATACATACGCCACTCACGTACCCCAAAGGCATTTATAAGAATCGCGGTTTCTGTGCTCAACGGGATTTAGGCGTCACCGATCCCAACCGATTTTACGTTCCTGACTGCCAGCGAATAAAACTGAAAATGATTGATTTTACGAATTTTTAAATACACTTTGAAAAATATTTTCATGGATTTGACGGGGGTACTCTCGAGCCAGAACTTAGATTCAGAATTAAAAAGACATCAGAAAAGTAATTTAGGGTGAAATGAAAATCTCGACGAGTGCTCATACGGGGTGACAGAAAAATCATCGATATACCGTCTCTTTTATAGGGTATTCGAGTATATCTGCACTGAAGTTGGTAATTTACGACGAGTGGCTAACTACTGAACAGAGACTGCGTTGCATGGTAGTCGATAAAATTCGACCTAAGTTAATATCATAAACGAACATCATCTGGATTCCAGTGATCACGAGGGAACATTATAATCGTACCGCATTCCACGTTTTACTCGATCGAGAGATTTGAATAAAAATGGCTCCCTATGGCCATTAAAGACCTCGACGACTTCAACCTAAAACAGTAACAATCTTTGCGCTCATTATTTAGTCATCGCTCTTCTCCAGGTCTGATAATTTACACCGGTCGGGGTTGTTTCCTCCAGTCCAGTTGACAGCGCCATATCGTTAATTTCATTATTAATTCCAGAGATGAGAAACTCCCAATGAAAAATTGAGCAACAAACGACGCCGCTATCGCTCTTATAAATAACGCTGAACGCGTATAACTCGAGATGCACTCAGTCGAGCTGCTTATTTATTCCACGTCCCCCAATGGAATCGCCCGTAAACCGTATAACTCTGGCTTTCCATCGCTTACATACCAGAAATTTCTCAGGGATCGCGAAGATTCCGAGGGTGGCGCCTTGCGTCACAGGATATACGCGCGATTAGCTTTCAGTGAGCTCTTCCGCGTGTGAAAATCAAACCAACAGGGCGAGGAGGATTCCTCTGCCATCCGAGCTTCGTCGTGAGCACTGATGGCTCCGAACGAATTTATCGATAAAGGATGTTGGAAATAATTCTTTCGCTCGAGTCTAGTTTATTCAGTCGTTTGAGCGGCAAATTACGTGGAACGTGCCTATTTGAACCATGGACGCTTCGAGATACGAACATAGATGTCTATTGAAACGTTGATACTGTTAGACCTAACTCGGTTCATTTGAATCACTGAATTTTATTTTATTTATTTTTAGCTCTTTAAATTCTTTGGAAACTGACTTCTCTGTGACTGTAAAGAGTTTGACAGAGGTACTAGAAGAACGCTGTAACACCCCATTTATCACTCTTTTTATCGCATGTAAATCTCCACGGACAGCCATGATGTCTTAAATTTCTCATCAGACTCATCGATCAAATTTCTTTCAGACCTAACTCAATCACAACTTGGACAATTCGAATCCTCCACGCTGTTTGATTTCTATGCATCTGGCGTGCTCTTCGTCCACAGGTGGGTCACATCGCCCTATGCAACATCGGTGGCAATCGCTACTTTCTCTCTAACAATTTCTCCACTGAATAATCAGTATAAAAAACACGATACTTTCGCATTTCATTTGAAGGCAATCCATCACGCATGCTTTAACCCGAACGTAGTTAATGAAGTACTTAAAAAAGATCTGTAAACAGGTGAATGGTTACAGGAGGGCAAGGATGAAGTGAGGACAGAGGCAGAACGAGGCTCTGAGAGTACTGGACACCTCTAGGTAATTAAGGACCAAGAGTTTCCAGGTTCCAAGGGCGTCAGAGCTTCCAGCTTCCAGAGTCACCTGTCAATTACCGACTCCTTCAAAGGTTCTTGAACTGGATCGTTATCCCGAGGAAATTGAGCGTCCATCCCTCCGGAAAGCTCGTGGTGAAAATCGAGAGACGCCTCCTTAGGTGGCACAGTCGGTTATTAACGACTCGTGTTCGCTCTTCGTTAAAGGTACACAGGAAGATCGTACTCGATAGACGAGTCTTTTGGGATTTCAGAGTTCGACGACGCGACGACGCGTAGATGTTAGATTAACTGTGAAACTCGAGAGTCCGAAGGGACTGGCCACGACCGTTCGAAAGGCTTGAAAGAATTTTCCAGGTATATTTCTCTATATGCTCGTCCCCCCGTGTGCTTCTCCGTTTCAACGTATCCGATGATCTGTTATCACGCGTGAGACGCTGGGCCTGGAGCATAAATTTCGAAAATATTCGGAATATCCGAGAGAAAGTGGCGGTCTCTATGAAACGCGTGGAAATTCTGGCGGCTCTAACGACAGCGACTGGTAATTGCTTTCTTTCGTTTATTTTTCGATGTTTCACTTTTGGGGTACAATTACAGGTTTACACATTCTATGATAATTTGGATTGCTTCACTAAATCTCTACAAGTAGATTCACCTTGTTAATTCAAACACAAAATAAAAAAAGATTTTATTGTCAATTAATTACACTATCTCTAGGACATTGCACTTCTCTAGAAGGAATTCCCCCACAAAAATGTTCCCAAAGCACCCTTTCTGAAGCATCCTGTACACAAGGAGGAAAGAAGGTAACTCCCGGGTGCGACCAAAACGTTTTTCCTGCCTTTTTGCTCGGTCGCCCCCGATGCGGTTCTTGTTTGCCTTTCGTAATTGTTAAACGAAGCTCAATGAACGCGGGGAACGTGACGGCAGGTAGAAGAGACACCTGTTGATTCCATCGAGCCCGAAAATCGTCTCCCACGAGGCACGACACTCAGAGCCCTCGTTAAAAAGCCACCTTCCTCGCTCCCAATATATCACGACGGTGGCATCTACACGGCTGACACGGACGGACGGGTCCTCCAGAAAACGGGGGAACCCCGGGACTAATGGGATTTTAACTAACGATCGGCGGAGAAGAAGCGGACACCGCTGGCGACGACTCGAACCTGCCCGATCGATCGATCGCTGCCCCGATGGAATTAACGACGCTGCTCCCTCAAGCTGAATTCTATCGACCTCCGTTAAATTGGATTCTTTTGTGCCCCCCCCTGAATCGATTGCTGCGTATTCGCCCCAATCGAACGTTACTCGAGTTTTATTCTCGATAGTTGTTCCAGGAAACCTTCTTCCTCGAGACTCACGGAATCCTTTTACCACGACACGATTCACGGAGACAATTATGTCGCGGTACTTTTGGACACATCATTTTGAGACTTGTGGTCTGACAAAAATATTTATTTCAATTAATTGTTTATTACGTATTCAGATTTTGTTTCGTTTGAAAGAATAAGAAACTTAATTTATCGAATTGAATTTAATCTGTCTGTTCCACTGACAAACATCACGTGTAATTTGATTCTTGATACGCGCGAGAGCAAAAAATGGAATCGTTTAAATGTAATTTGAATTACAGAGGGTTAATTTAAGCGCTCCTACGGCACGGATTTATGAGCAAGCTCCCGAAGACGAGCATAAATATCTCCTCAAGGCCTCCGGTCCCCGAAAGATTAATATCGACGAATTAATCAAACCCCCTCGGCCACGAAACATTCGACATCCACGACATTATTAAAATCGACTTCCTACTCGATTACAAATCCGCATCGAATGGGGCGCGTGATCGGCATCCGATTAATTGCGCCCGAAAAATCATTATCGAATTGATCGGATGGATTCGATGTCCGTCCCCGGCACGGCGCTCATTAAATCTTTAATTAAAATTCGCTGATCGACTTTCCCCCACCTTTATCTCTGTCCTTTTTCTCCCTCTGCGGAGGGCATCCCATCGCAGATAAAGAAAAAATATCTTAACGGGGCCACGGAGCCCCGAGGTCTCCTAATGATCGAACCCTTGGAGTCGAGAAACTCTGGACGCACCACGACCACTCGGGGAAGATTAGATAGGTCCTTACTTGAATTTTTACTTCGATCCAGGGGTGATTATTCCGTTTAACGAGCACAGTATGCATACGTTGTCGGCTGATCCCACGGGGGAGTTCCTCTTGGGCCCCATCGCGCGAAATCACGCACGCACCACGAAACCTTTCGGGCCCCTTATCTCAGGCAGCCTTTTTCCGCCATTAATTAACCTCTGGACCCGGTGGGTCTACTTAAAATCACCAGCGACAATGTTTTCATCGACGAAGACTTTTACCCATCTTGTCTGTTGCCAACGTAACGTGTGGCGAGTCCCCAACAGTTTGGAAGAATGTAAGAAAGGGCACAGAAAATTAGCAGGAGAAGAAATGCTTTTAAATTTCATTTTTCCTCTTTGGGGAATATTAAGTAATTAATTTCTGGTCGTGTACGTTGACGCACAATCGCGGGGTGACTGGCCGCGTTGAAAATTGAACGATCACTCCGCTCGGGCCAAACTCCGAACGTCATCGACATGATTCGATTATTACGGCCCAAACGTCCGTCCACGCCCACTTTAACGACGAAACGGGTGGAACCCCGTTTAATTACAAATTCTTTTCCCCACAAAGAACGGTACACAGTCGAAGCGTACTGCGCGATACGAGAGCGGAAAGTACGCTCTCTGATCTTGGTTCCAATTTAAATGACTGTCTAAGGTCACTGAAGTTATGCCCCACTTTATTCTACATGATCGTGACCATTTAATGAATAACACTGAGAAACTACATAAAATCTTTACCAGAAAAATCTGAAATACAGTGGGGACTCTTCGGTGGCCTTGAGTGACCAACACATCTGACCACGACCTTCTGCAAGCTTGTACTCGCAGTTTCAACATTGCATATGCCAAGAGCTTCTTTCAAGGCATGTTAGCGACCCAGTCGTCGATTTTCGTCGGCTGGTACAGGTCTCTGGCAAAGCTGGCCCAGCTCAGCCATCGATAAATCTCTCTCCCTTATCCAGCCATCCATCTATACGTCTCCGATCGGATCGTTATTGACAACGTCACCGAATTAACGGTGCGACGCGCGTCTTTCCACTTTTCCCTTCCCGCCAGGGCGGGCTGAAAGGCGCCTCCTCAAAGGACGAATTAGAGGCTCGTATCCTCCGCGCGTCAAGCGTGATTCCATCGGTCGTTTCCTCGTCCCCTGGATGAATACAATTACGAATCGACGCTCCGTGTCCGATACGTTAGCGCGAGCCACGAGACGCTGGATAGGAACGTGTAATTTGCTGAATAATACGTTTTGCCAGAACGCATTATTAATTCATGAAATCGCGGTGGTGTCCTCGCGTGAGGACGGATGAAAAGGTGTTCACCCCAGGAGAAAAATTATACATTGTTGAAGGAAGGGATCGTTACTTTTTATTTTTTATTTTTTGCGTTCCTCCACGAGCCTCGTACGAGGAAGATTCGACGTGTTATTAGTCACTTGGAGACTTAATGAATCGTGAATCGCGTACACGAGTTGTTTTTTCCTTTCGTGTACCGCGTCCTCGAATAGGAATCAATACACAGTGGTAGTTACTCGATGGGGAATTTAATAAGATAGTTGCGCCAGGAAGAATTTTTTCCTCTATTCGCTCGATTACCGAACGGCTCAGCCGTATCTCGTCCTTGGGGCTTAATTGAACGAATTTACGACGATCTAGCGGGTAAATCGTGCGTTTTCTTCGTCTTTTCACGGTGAGCCGTGGCTCTGGTAATTTGCACGATCTCATTGGAGCATTCTGGGAGCGCTGGCATGCTGGAATTGTGGCGTTTACCACGTTTCAGCGAGAGTCGACACGGTTTCGCGCGGGAAGAAAGAAAAGTCACGGAATGCGGCTTTTAATTCGCTGTCTACGTAACGGGCACGCGATTTCAGCGGAGCAATTAGCGACCCGTGTCAAAAGGACACCTGACATGTATCCGCGGGTAACGGAACACGGGGGATCCTCCTTGCCTCGTGACACGCATGCAAATCATGCTGCGAACCGATCGATGGGAATTCTGTTTCGCGAAATTCCAATCGTGAACGTCTTGCGAAACTTCTTGACAAACGACTTCTTGCTGTGCTGCGACAAAGATTATCATCAGAAGACCAAGCATTTTTCTTGAATCGAAAGTTTTTTTTAATCGTTGAAAATATATGTACATGTACGGTCTATTGAAGAAACTTGTTTAAATTCGACGTTAGATTTGCTGTTTCCAAGTGTATATGTGTACATGTTCATTTGGTTTCAAAATTAATATAACGTGAGTAATAATATTTTTTGTTATTCTAATCGATAATAGACGCGCGCTAAGCATATCAATAAATTTGCATTTCTCCATTTACAGAAGTCCAACTCTTATCATGCGCAGAAATTCTGCCAGTCGCTATGAATATTCAATTAAAAAACATTACATTCACTCGTTCGCGTAAGTCGACTCGTTTGCAGCCTTCCATCCTGTTGGCGAACGCAAAGACTGGCGCCAATTTCGCGACAACGTATCAAAAGCCAGGGAGCTTCAGCTCGTCCTGAACGAGCCACGACGCGGTGGATTTCCAAGCGGCGGCCAGGTGGAATCTGGTATCTATAGCTACCCGACGAATACCTGAAGGAAGATCATTAAAATCCCTCTGCGTATGCGCCCGCGCGGTTTGTACCCCGTCGCGTATCCATTACGCCTTAATTTCGCGAAGGCCTTTCGGTAAACCGACCAACGCATAATGCGTAAGGCAATAATCGAAATGGAAATGAGCAGGAAACGCGGGGGGAAATATTTAGGGATGGATGGTAACTGAAACGTCAAGGATTCAATGTGAGTGCAAAACATCATAAGGAAGTGAAACTGAGAAGGTCACCTATTAGTGTTAAACTTTCTAGTGAGTCTACGGTAGGACTGAATAGAACCTACTCAATGGTCTCCTAAATCTTTCACCGCACAATATGCGATCAAAGTATCATACTCAGCGAAACCATCCGCAACGCGCGCGAAACGACGAGATCAAACGTTAGAAGAGGGGCTAGGTTATCCGTGAACGAGTGATATATTAAATTCCAGAGAGGGATCATCCGGCGGAACGGTCGTGTTCCGCGAGATTCTCCCGTTTAGACGATCGCGCCCGAGGGACGGGTGAAAAAAGTCCGGGGAACTCCCCCGAACGAATTCGAAACGATCTCACGACACGAGGGGAGACAACGAAGACAAGGCGGATGAGCACGGCAGCAACGGGCAAGATATCAGCCAGCACAGGTGGAATCTGGTATCTGACTCTCCGTCGAGAGCCGGTGGGACAGCCGGAACGATGAGAAGGACGAGAAAGAAGGATAAGAAGAGGAGCACGAAGCGGGAGAAGAAGACGAAGGAATGGAGCCAGGCTAGCCAACAGTAACAGAGCCGAAGGGACGGGAGGGTAGCGGGGCCTGATGGTGGCTTCACCTAAACACCCTTGCGTGCACGCTCGCGCGTTTTCTCCGTCCGCCCAGAAGCGCGTGTGCGTTTCGCCTCGTCTTCAGCCCCGTCCGCGGTCCCCCGGGGCCCTACGGAACCCCCGGTCCCCTCGAGGGCCTCTGTTGCGCCTGTAATAATGTGCTCACATATTGGAGTACCTAAGGAGGCCTAAGAGGAGAGAAAACAGCCCGAAGAGAAGGAAGGAACGAAAGAAAAGGGCCCTCGCGGTGGGGAGGAAGACTGACGGGGGCCTCGAGATGGACCCAACGCGTCTCGTGTACGTACGAGCCGCGACGAAGGCTGTGTGCGCGCGTTAAGCGTGCCCACATGCCCAACGGGCGGTAATAAGAGAAAATAAGTAAAACCCTAAGGTATATACGTACCGGAGGGGGCATAGGGCGGCTGACGGTGGTAGGAGACAAGAGGGAAGCACGAGAGGGGAACAAGAGGGGGGCCCAGTGGCGCAAAGGAGGGAGACGAGGAGGAGGAGGTGAACCTGTTCCCGAGGGAGTTCCTTGACCCTCGGGGGGCACACTCTCTTGCGAGCCTTCGAGAGACGCGAGAAGCCAGCGGTGTAGCCACCATGATGCCCGCCGGCTAACTCTGGGCCCACGAGCGAGCCGGTATCGAGACAGACGGAGATGGCGGATGAGATGGAGCGGGATATGCCGGTAGGCAGACGGAAAAAGATGAAGGATGAGAAGCCGCTGCCGAGAGAGACGAAGGAAGCTCGAGATGAACACGAGGGAGACCGTGTTCCAAGGTGGGAGAGAGCGAGATGGACCAGGCAGCGCACCGCGTAGTATCCCACTACCGCTGTCCATGGATCGTCCGTCCATCCGTCTGTGGCCCACGGTGCACCGTACCGGCACGCTACCACGAGCATCGTCGCTCCGGTACGATATCGCGGACCCCTGACGAACAGACAGAGAGAACCGAGAAGACTTGGACTCTCGACGCCGCTATCGTCTCGGTACAGGTTCTTTCAGGGGAGGCTGACCTCGGTTGTTGCGACCAACCGGCGATCGGGGCTGCCGGGAGGATCGCGAAAATTTAATTTCGATCGCCGCGGGGTTCGTTAAATGGCCGCTCGTTTTTGTTCGGGCAGAGATAGATGCCTGCAATCGGTCCACCGGTGATTGCGAGATGCGGACAATCGAGCCGTTTCGCGAGCTAAACGAATTCGACCGGTGCACTAAAGCGCCGATCAATCGGTTCATCAATGCCCTGATGGTTTTTGACGGTTTCCAAGGAACCTGGGGAAGTGTACCCGTAGGAATTGCAAGCAAGTTCGAACGTATGCGCTAGTAGAGGCATCGCATTTATGCGTCGCGACGTTGGCGTCCTGCCAGGTAGCGCGTAATGGAGCGACCACAATTAGCATTCGGTAATGAGTAGTCTCGTGTTTAGTCCGCGAAATACATTTGGTTATAAATACAAATATACATGTTCAGATTATGCATTAGTGAGTTCAGTTGTTCAGCTCTCTTCCTTTTAATTAATCTCTGTGTTTGTTCACCCACAAAAATATATACCTTGATCTGTAGAAGAAATCACTTCTATTAGAGAACCAATGGTTCGACCAAGGGGTTGACAGGTTACCAGCCCAACCTAGCTCGCGGTACACTGTTACTTCGCTCTACGCGCAGCCATGGAAAGTACCCGGAATTGTTTACCGATTCTCGAGCACTCCGTTTCGCAGAATGATGCACGGGACGAGACGCGACTAGAAAGCAGTCCCTGCAAAAGAGGGCCCCGGCTGTCCCAGCGATAATTTATTGCCGTTTAACCGGCCGTCCCTTCAGTTTGCGCGATAACTCGACACGCGAATTACGTGGAACGTCGTATACGGGGGCTGGAATTCAATGACGATCTGCGCCGATGGCATTTCTCGCAAGGGCAGATTACCGTGGTCGATATCCCAGGCGTAATGACGGTGGACACGCGACAGGACTTATCCATTATTCATCGTCCGAAATCATTCTTCCGGAATATACATAATTTCGTCCCCCCATCGAGTGGAACCTCCTTCTACCGGGAACCTCTCTCTCACGGGCGCCGATGTTTACCTCGCGAAGGATACCCGCTTACGTATCATTATCGTCCACGTAACCGTACATTTAATAACGTTAATCCCCCGGCTTTAACAGGGGACGAAAATTGGACACGTCGATTCCGATGGCCTCGCGACCACCGTTTCCGCGGGCCCTGGGAACTCTGGTAATGGCACTTCAGGTACATCTACGAGGAAACAATTGCATCCAACATCGTAGTTTTAGTCACCGGGCTTAAGAAATTATTTTTGCTAGAGAACATGTAAATATACTAAAACTCCATACCCATGGACCACAAACGTTCTTCCAAGGGTACCCGTTGCAGGAACCGCCAGATGTTAGTTCGTGCAAACAGCTCGTACCCACTCCTCCTTGGACGAGGTGAGAATACACAACCGCGGACGCTCGCGATGAAACCGATCGCAAGATATACACGCGCGCACCGTCGCGGACGGATCCACCAAGGCTCCAGCATCCACCTACCAGGGCACAAGTGTACCGTCGTGTAATGCCTTCTAGAAAGGCGAACGGAGCCTCTGAGGGCGAACGGAGACGGAGCACCGGAGTCTTCTTCAGTCGTGTACGCGAACCAACACACGGACGACTGGCAATTCCTCTTACACAATCGCAACGGCGAACCAACACACGTGCGATGCTTGCGCACGCACGGAGGGCGCACTAATACTGATGATTGGGCAGGCAAGAAGAGTGGACGTGCAACCCTGGTAATTTATTATTGGGATTAGATTATTAATAGAGATGGAGTAGCCTAATATGTAACATCCCAAGGGTAGATGGGAAAAGTTCACACAAAGATGTGCCTGAGTTGACCTTGATTCACAAGTGTAGCCATTTTGGTACCACTGTATAATCTGGAGTGTCCTAGAGGAAGTACTTGAAGTGACCTTTGAGCCAAATAAAATCAAAGTAACAGTGAAGACTCTGTATATCTATCCTGATGAAGCTACCAACAAATGCATGGACATGAGTAGTGTATGTAATTGATTATAAGGGTCTGACAATCCTTAATCGCAGAACAAGCTTGATTTTACAAAACTGTCGGTGTAAAATGTTTGATAACTCCTTGTTCTGCTTAATGGAACACAAACAGGTCAATCTTGCGTCAATTTCTTGAGTAATCAAGTGCATGAATTATTGGAAGAAGTTCCATTAGATGTTGTACATCGCGTTTGATTTATGCGTGACTCTGCACCGTCCTATTTCAGCCGGCCAGACAGTTCTCGAGTGAACGATTCTCTAACAGATGGATAGATCCTGCAGACCCTATTGCTTGGTCTATTCGATCCACAAATCTGAATCCAGTGAATTCTTATATTTAACCCTAACGTGGTTAAAGCAATTTAGAGCCAAAGACGTTATTGCTATTAGATTAAATCAATAGAAACGTACATTCCAGTTAATGTGTTTTTGCCAGCAAAGCACATCCATCATACAGTCCATTGATCGGAGCATTATACCGCCATTTAAAGCACACTACCTCCGGGGTACTTTCTCTCAATTAATTGACACTGTTGACAATCGACAAGTGTCAATAAAGGAACTCTAGATCGGTATAATGAATACTGAATTTAATGAATGTAATGAATCGATAGTATCTATAACTAGACTACAGCAATTAATTCACTTTTACTTTTGAGGTCACTTACGTATGTTCATTTGCTCGACTCCTGTTATCCGAACACGATGTCTGCAGATACCTATGTATATAGACTAAAGGTGACTATTTCGAGAATTTAAAGAGTATCTTCTCAGAAGCAAAGTCAAATTAGGCGTATGTTTACAAGGACAAGGTCAAGCAGGGTAAACATCCCCAAACCCAAGGTCATCCAAGGTTCACATTTCCGACAACAAGATCATCTAAGAGATTTTTTAACAAAACCAAGGTCAAGCAATGCATACGTCCCATACAAACGCATCTCATTCATCCTCTGTCCTCGATCCTGCTCCGAGGAAGGTTCCGCGCGGTCAGCATACACCCCGTTCGTATTATAATATTATATGTAACACCGCCAGCCAGTAATTTCCCTTACACAACCGAAGCATCGTACCACCACTCTTATCACGTCCGTGCACGCACTCACCATTACATGATCGCGAGCAAGAGGCACGCTGGACATACAAGAGAGGCCAAGCAACATGTATAAAGAGGCAACGATGCCAGAGAGTGGCGCGGATCCATGGGTTCGGGGTGAAGAGCGTTCCCCGCGGTGGTGGGGATCGTCGATGTTCCTTGTGAAGGTAGGAGGGGGTCTCTCGAGGGTAGGGACTGGACAGTTAGAGAGGGAGCGACGAAGACAGGTAGCTAAAGAGCGAAGAGGAGACCAGGGTAGGGAAAGAGAACGATCGAGAGCACGACGAGGGGGTGGGGGAGGCCCGCAGGCCGGCCTGCGGCTCCGACTCAGTATCCCCGGAGCGACCGACTCGTCTACCCCGCGGAGGTGCTGCGTTTCCGTGCTCCAGCGTGCACGACACACACATACACACGTTCACACTATACCAGTGTACACCCACTGTGTTTACGTGACCATACAGGCACGCGTGTCCACGCACACACGGGCCCGTTCGCGGAAAGGTGCGCGTATGTGTGACTCGGTCCACACACCTGTTCCTTCAGGAGTCGATCGCTGAGAAACACACCGCGACAGTTCGACGACGCGTGGTTTATCGCGACCGTTTTCGCGACTTCGACACTCTTGGTAATCGTGAAGAATTTTGGGCCAGACGAAGAATCCCCCCATAAGTGATGGATTACGTTTGAGGAACTCCTGAAATCTTGTGCTCGGAGTATTTCAGTTCGATGGTTCGCGTTCCAAGGTGTCCCTAACCCGGCCCGAGGAATCGTGGTTCCGCGCACGTGCGAAGGGACTGCCACCAGAGCTTAATATTCCAGTGAGGACACCCCTGTGTTCCATGTCCAATTGTCGTGGAGATCGCTCGAAACGTCGTGGACTTGACGGAGATCCTCGCCTCGAACACGTGCTCCAGTGAACCGTGGCAGAGGACAGGTGTACCGACCACGTGTCAAACCTAAACTGTCCATGCGTTTAAATTGGAGTGTACCTCGTTTCGTCGTCACTATCCAAGAAAACCCATGTCCTCGAGGATATCACCTCGATGCGAGCAACAACACCGAAGCTAATCACCTTCGCTCCAAGTGAAACGAGCTTAACTCGGATCATCTCGCGAGAGAGAAAGGTGTAAAACGAAGAGGACCAGCCGATACAGCGCGAGGGAAAGGTACCTGTCGCGTAAACATCCTCCAGCGTCCTCGACGCTTGATCGGGTTCGAAAGCTAGGCTCTCGCCCGCCAGCTACTCTTCAGGTCTCCGCGGAGACTCAACCGCGGACGATTCCGGGTCGGAGTGCACGAGAAACAGTGTTAAACAGTGTACAGTGTCGACTTAAAATCGCGGCGAAGTGCCCTGTCTAAACCCCGAGTTCGTACGAAGTGGAGAACCGTGAGACCAAGTATCGAAAGTGGATCGTATATACGGTGTGTGCGCGGACCGGAAGTAGCATCGAGAAGTGAAGTGTGAAGAGTGTCGCAGCGATTGAGGAATACACGAGGAACCAAGGAGGATCCTGGCACAACCGGCGACGAGATACCGGCCGATTGGTAATTTGGAGTGGCCCGAGGGAAGACCGTCGGTGACCCACGGGGAATGGTGATGCGGTAGTCGAGGGATTCCTCGAGGAAAGACATGAGGGCGGCCGCCGCCTACGTTCTGTTCCTTGCCCACCTCATACAGGTAAGTGTGTACGCGTTATCTACCCTAATCCGCGACAACAAGCGATTCTCTTCCGTATTCGACTCATACGGGCGTGCTGTCGCGTCTAATGGGCCCGGCGACTATGACGAGTCAGAAAAAGCAAGTTTTGAAGACTTTTTTAATGGAAACTTGAGAAGGAGAATGTTTACGTGGGAGGGTTTAGTGTAGGTACCGAAGCTACTAGAGATATCATTTGACATTTACTTTGGAGTATTTTTTTATTGTCAATGGGAACGACTGCATCAGGGTCAGATGAGATCAGAAGAAGCAATTGCAGAGTCTTATTTATAATATCCGCATATCTTGCGTTATATGGTACCTGTAACTTTCCTTGTGAAATTCTGAATATGGCTTCGTCAACTTAGCGTTAGAAGTCTCAAAGCGTTGACGATTCTAGAAAACTTGAGTTAGAAAGTTGGTCAAACGGAGAACTTGGAAGAATCGAATAAATTTTCTATTATGTATACATATATATGTATATATATTTTCCTTGAAATGCATCGCGGAATGTTGATCTACGGATATTTAGAACGTAGAAAGCGCAGCGGTCGGAATGATTTATGACGAATATCGACAAGCTGGAAGAAGCGCTGTTCTCACACACTGGTAACACTCGGGACAAGGTGTACGACATAGCGCCGACATCGTTGATTCTTGATCGAGCAAACTACATTGGCAAACGTCCAGTTAGACATCGATCGAGCGCTCGCACAGGTAGACGGGGCCAATTACTCGTCGATACTTAATGATAACGCTGTAAGTCGCGATAAGCCGCAATTACTGACAGTAAACGTTCCAGTCAGACGAGTCTTGTATCGGTTCCAGGTTACAGAAAAAGATTACTTATTAATTACATGCATCAGGGTGAAGGAAGAGTAAACTGTCGCAAAGTGGAACGATTAGATAAGTAGCGGCGGCGCAGTGATGAATCATTCGATGAGGTTTATTAACTTATCTTAGACGCTAATTCGATGAACGCTTGAGAACGGTCGCCGCGACGCATGTTGTCTCTTCTTGCTTTATCCCCATTATTCGCCTCTGGGTTCTGCGATTTTATCGCCATCGATGGCAGTTCTGCTCCCGTTTCGAAGCTAAGAAGCATTCTCTAGCCGAGAGTTGCCAAACTGTCCCATTGTCGGATAGTCTCTTCCGCTCAGGAGGGTTTCCACGTAAATTACACGGGGCCACGGGTATCCACAAAAGCGCTAGACTTCCTGAAGTCTTTGGAATCCTGCACAGCTGTCGTTAAATAGGAGGGACGGATCTAATCACTCGTGGTTGAACAAACCTCGAGTTAAATTTAAGCCCCGATTTGTCTTATATCACCCAATTTGTCATTTTGTCATTTTAGAGTTTCTCAATTTTCTCTAGTCTCGATCCATCACTTAGGCTCTCGCCAAAAAGTCCCCAAATATACTCCACTCGTTTCAGCTCTGAGTAGCATAAGTTTCGCTTAGAAAATTTTTTTCAAAAATTTCCACCGCATATTATTGACGTTGCTCGAGGTGAACACATCGAGCGCCTCAACTTGTACGTCTAGCGGATTCATACGTTACTTTTGCACAACTCTGTACGCGGGCAGAGATCGGCGAACGCGCCGGCGGTGTCCCACGACGTTTCAGCGTGTTTCCTCGTCCCTCTTTCTCTGTCGTTTCCACCTTCGTCTTTCGCTGCTTGCACAAGGATAGGAGGGCGGCCCGCTGCATCCTTCTCCTTGTTCTCATCAAGGAGATACATACTTACAGTGTAACTACGGGCTTTTTTCCGCCGATGTTGCTTCGTCACCCACACTTATCATCTGGCTCTCTGGCAGTATCTCTGGTATTGTGCGGACCCCGCGTGTACTTCTATTGTCCGCGGCGAGTCGCCGACGATGCGCCGTCGAAAAATGTATAACACGTTGCATCAGTGTAATGGGACGGTCTTATTTGTATCTTCCTGCGGTTATTACACGCTCTTCTGGCCGCGTTGTGTATTCAGGAAGTGTGCGCGCACGGCACACGGTGCCATTGGGAGCGAGAAGGGGGCCCAGATGGAAATTTTCTCGGGGGAGATCGATGAGGCGTCGAGATCGAAGATCGAGAACGATCGCGTTAATTCGTCGGCGCCTGTGGCGAACGTCGGGAATTTAAAATACGAGGAGGTTGAAATTATGGAGCGATCGGGTTGCGAGACGATTATTTATTTGTGCTTGATTAATTGATTGCGCAGGTTTGGCACTAAGCGAATTGATTTTGAGTAGTTCAAGTAGAAAATGGAGTACGAGTATGATGGGTGTCTAAGGAACTTTGATTTATTCGTGTATATTATATTGTTTTTTAGTAGCTCCAGAACTGTAGAAGATAGAAAAAGTAGATTGCCGTCATTGCCATTATAATTAATAATAAGTATTTCATTACCTAGCAATTGACCCTTGCAATTAGGTCTACATATAAAAGAAACAACTCAGAGTCGTGTGAATATTAATATTGACACACTAAGTGGGTTAATGATATGAAGCTGCCTTCTGGGCAGAAAGTGTGTCGAGCTGCAGAAAATGTCAACGAATTCACACAGAACACTTAATACCATATCCTGGAAATGGAGCGCGCCTAATTTTTGTTTAGACGCTATCGGACTGTCCATGTTCCTAATTTCTCAATACATCAAGCACCATTATCTCGATGGTCAAAGTTCAAACGAATTGAAGCTTCCTTCCAATCTTTCCCCAATGAAGGAAACCGTCCAAGGTAAACCAGAGCATTAAGTACGCAACCTCGGAGTGGTAATCTCGTTGACGGCTAAACACAGCCTCTGTACCAGCAGGGGGGGGGGACCCCGAAAACGTTCGTCCGAGAAGCGATCTTCGATTTAAGCAACCCCCGTGCGGGAATAATTGGAGCTTAGAAGCGAAAAGCCTGGCACCAAGGTCCCGAGAGTTACCGAGGAGGCAAAGGGGGCCTCTTATAAATGACTTTCGAAGAAGAGCAGCGAAGAGGGCTGCCGCGCCGTCGCTCCCTCGATGATTTCGACCTAGTGCAATTAACCGCCGCTGCTGCTCTCTTTCAATTACAGTCCACGGGGAATTACCGTTATAACGCGCCGGTGGTTGCCGGCGAAAAAACTTTGCCGAAAGTATTCCGAGAAACCGATGCTCTGCAGCCACGGTCTTCAACTGGGCAACTTCTGTCACTTTGCTGGACCATTCATGGCCCGTCGAAGTTCTTAAACATTATCTTGTCGAAGACAGGGGGAGGAAAAACGTAGGTACTTTACACGCACTTTGGAATAATTGTTGAGGTCTGAATTGGTGAATTTACAGGGTGGGGTAACTAGACATAGTATTGGGTATTGGTTCGCATCTTTGGGGGTTGGTGGAATATTTTTTAAATCGCCATGGGAATCGGATTTAGTTTGTTTGTTCTCTTAGAGAATTCCCAAGCAAGCTTCGATTCTATTTTCGCATATGTTAAGTCGAGGAGTTAAAGTAAGCTCCTTCTGGGAACATATTTTATACAATGCTATCCAACCCCCCAAGCATTTGCCAACCCCTGGTGCTCTCAAGGCCAGTTTTCCGCGGTGGATGCCCACGACGATGGAATTTCCATCCGCGGCAGACCGACCTGGCCAGTCCATTAAGCTTGAAATTGCAGGATGCTTGCAGCAATTATCGTAAACCCCCGTTATGGAGGCCCATGCAGGGAGATCGATCTCTCGTCGGACGGGAATGCACATGCGAGCCGCGTCGGGGATTCAGTCGGGCGACTTTTATCGGGACGTCCCCGATTATAATTCATCGTCCCCCATCGGCGCGTCTTAATTACCCACCTCGAACGTGCTCTCGAGATGGATCGACCGTGGCTTCCGAGACGAAAAACACACACCTAAGCGGAGAAGAAGCCTCCCTCCACTGGCGGTCACGCTTGTACACGGTCGTCGCGAGACAAGCCATCATCAGGCTTCGATTCGAGGCGAATGGATTTCTAACTATCTTCTTTTCTATCTAATGTAATTTTAATTTTACAAATATTCTGTATTAATAAAAATGTCAGGTTTATCGAAGGAGATGCTGCTATGATGAGGCACGGTGGTTTTTGTCTTAAGAACGAAGAACTGTATTAAGGCTCGCGTTAGATGATTCCAGCGGAAAGGGTTGGGAAAATGACACTCGTATGCCTCGCGGCGTTCGATGACGACCCGTTTAACGCATTAGCACGCCGCTTCCGCTTTTACCCTGGGAACCGATCTCTGTCTGCCGCTCGTACGAGCTCGTAGGCACGATGCTTCTTGTTCCTCTTCTTTCGTTCCTATCAGCACGGCCAATTATCAGCAGCGAACGCTGGGTAGGCTGTTAGACCGAAGCTGCACGGAACGCGACGCGCAGATACACGCGTATACCTCGACGAGTTAAATAAGATCCCTGGGCTCAATTCAACGTCGATCCATGTCACCCTTCCACCGGCTTGCTTATTTTAAACAGTATCAGATCACACTGGCCAGGCTAGGCTACATACGCTAGGCGATACTCCAATCGTTCCATCTCACCCCTGCCACTCACTTCTGCACGCTTGAGCCACTATGGGATCTTATCGAACGTGTTGAGCTAGACGCTTCAGAATTAACATAAAATGCGCACCTGATGGGTATTGACGTGTTTGACGGTGTTTAGGTGGTAACATTTTCTCACTTCAAGGGATGGAATAGTTTGAAAAGCTACCCTAAACAATTTTTAATCTCGGTGTGTCTCAGGGACCTCGTTAAACTTGGTACATGCAATCCAACATCCTCGAGCGACTGTCCAACATGAGTTTGTGCTTCCTTGATCCTTTTTTATCAATTCTGAGGCGTGAAACACGCATGTAGCCCCTCAGGAACAGCTCAGCGAGTTAAATAAGATCTCAAGAGTAGATGCGACTCCTGTCATCCTCTTGCATGGTCCTCCCTGGTCTCAAACAGTATCAAACGACGCTATAGGCCCAGATAGCCCAATCGTCCCATCTCCTGCCAGTCACCTCTGCACGCTCAAGTCTCTCCAACTCTGGGATCCTATTAAACCACACGTACACGCGCATCCGTGGCGTGTGACGTGAATTGGACGAAAAGGAACGGCTTTGGTAGCGTGACGGAAATGATAAAGCCCAGAGTTGGAGGGACAGGGCCGAACAGGTGGAAATACAAGGACGAACGAGGCTTAACACGGGTACGGAAGTACCGGTTGAGGAAAGCCGCGATACCCAGCCTGGATAAGGGAAATGCAAATGCGCGACTAGTTCGGATATATGAAAAAACGGGAGACGTTTCAATAAATTATTCGATCGAGATCAGAGGTCTGAGGGACGTCGAACGTTAACATGGGGAGGATGGCTCGAACTCCAGAGTGGAGGATTCGACTCAAGAAGGATAGAGGAAGTGAGTGGAGTGTGAAGAGATGAAGAGGAAACGAGAGAAGACGAATACCGGGAAGGAGGTGAAAACAGGGAGAAAGGAGAGAGCTCGAGCGGCTGCTGAGGCAGAGTTGGGCGGGTTAAAGCGAAGCGTTTAGCTAGCGGTCACGCGAACCTCCTATAAAAATCAGCCCCGAGGCTCGCTTCGGCGGATGCTTCGCAGATAGACAGATAATGCCGTCTGGTGGTGTTGTGCGCCTCTGCGGCGAGATCTTGTGTGTTGCTGGTCCCGCGTTTCTACCCTGTGGACCGTGGAGCGCACAGGTGCGTGCCTGCGAGTCCTTTTTTCACCACGACGGTTCACCAGCCTCCACGGTGGCCGAAAGAAGAGCAGCGAAACATGGCCAGAAGTTTTACGAGTTCGGGGAAAAGGGCTGCGAAACGCCGAACCGACTCTCGCGTAACGCACGATAAACAGGGGCGTCGATATTCATAATTGCCCGCTGTAGAGGGCGTGGCAAAATTTTTAACTTATTCTTTGTGTCGAGAGAAGTTGGAAATGCGAAGGGAAATTTTTTGGTAGCCGCGTAGAATACGTGCGCAACCGTGTCTGTGCATTGCTGTCCGTTTCTACTTAAGGCGGTCTGTCCTGGCACAGCTTGTGAATGGCACGATATTGAAGAATGATATTCCGCATTCTCAGCTTATTTTTACACATATATTTGTACTAATTAATTTAGAAGGGTTTTCACGGTTACGTTGAAATATCAACGTGTCTGGAGTAGACTTCAAGAAGACTTACTTCTTCTCCACTCGAATTCCTCCGGCAAGTAGAGAATAAAAAGTATCGACACGCCGTGTTGCGTGAAAACGAACGATTTAAGGACAAAGAGAAAGACTACTTTAGAGTCTGCCGCGGGTTCGCTGACTCCTGCGTTTTCTGTGCGGCTTTGTTTCCGCAGTGACTATTGTTTATCAGTTTTGCAGGATAAAATAGAGCAATTTCAGAGCCGTCGACTGACACTAGTGAATTAACTGTAGTTTAATTTTCATGCGTACTGTTTTTAATGTAGTTGAAGAATCATGAAGTTTGCCCAGTGATAACAAATAAAAAGTTCTACAAAAAGGTGGACACCTAAACATTATCTTTCGTGTTTAATTATCTACAAATTAACATACTTCGTTAAAAAATCAAACCGGAAAGTCTCTTTTGAAAAACCCTTTATTTTTCTAAAAACGGCACACAGTGAATACCGAGATATAAATTCCAAAAATGGCCATTTCCGAACACCTGGACCAGTTTCGTCCCCTCCTCGTGTATCGACCCTCCAGCCAACATCCAGAACACGTTTTCGTGTTCACTGAACTTGACCGTGTCGTCGTCAGGTATGATTAAGAGTACACCTTTGCACGCCATCAGCGGCCCCGTTTTTACTTTTTAATTTATTGTCGCGCCACTCGATTTACCTGCGTAATCGGTCCATGGCACTGTCACGCGTGCTTACACAACGTGTAATCGAGAATAATCGGTCACGGGATGCATAGTCCGTTGATTAGAGGCTCGACGCGCCGCACTTTTCTCATCGAAAAGGCACCGACCTGATTGATTGTTTATCGCGTAAGTGGGCTGATCCAATCATCGACGATCAGCGTCGGAAAAAAGGACGAGATATACGAAACTGGCGCGAAATTTGCTCCTGAATATGGAACGTCGAACGCCCAGTTTACGACACCTTTTATCTCCGTCATCCGCGATTAATTCGGCCTGTTGACCCATAAAAATGATGACGACCGAGGCAGCACGAGTGGATACAAATTATCGTTCTCCAGTGGAGGAAAAAAGGTGGCTCTCGAGGGGGTAGGGGCAACAGGTTGTTATTGAGACTTTAGTCAAGTTTCGAAGCATACATGTACAGGATGTATTAAAATACTGGAGACACGATAACAAGGTATCCTATTAATCCTCTGGCGTCCAGATTTTATGTACATTTCGGACACCTCGTGTGAGCGCCAGCAAAACGGTCTTGACTGGCACCTGTTCTTCGTGTTTCGAGTGTTCGATTCCCCTGGCCGCCAGGTAGACGGATCAGGTTGAAGAAACTGGATGATCCCTCGAGGACCGAGTTTCGATCGTCTTTCACCCACCCTTGACCGGGCTAACAAAAGCTCATCGATAACGGCCTGCCGTTTCTGTGCCGGCGACAAGTTCCCATGGCTCTTCCCACGAAGAACACGATACACCCACGCAACGATTACTCCTTAAATCGCCTGAGAAAATGCCGATCGGTCTCGTAAACATTTCAGCCAGCCGTCGTCGCCTTCACACGGAAAGTTAGCCCCGCGTGAAACCGCTCCAGCAATTTTAGCAATATCCAAATTTAATTTTAAAAGTCCTGTCACCCATTTCTGGATGCCGTGGCGACCCAGAGCCTTAGATCCATCTCTACTATGTCCAAGCTTCAGACTTCTTTTTTTTTGGGCGATTCAATCTCCTGAGTAACCCAAAAACGCACCTAATTACCTCAAGCTACCATGCTTCATCGCCAAAAGATCTCTGGCGTCCGAACTTTCACCCAATCGGTCCTAAATTCCCGCTGAGAGACGACCCTCGCCATAAGGACAAGCTTCCCGTGAAGTGGTCAGCGAATTAAAAGAAACCACGAGCGGAATTAATTTATTCCCAGGTCGTTTCACTCCACCCACCGAGGAATAATTCCGCGGACGATAGGGTCGATGGAGGTAGAGGCGAATAAATTGAAGAAATTCGCTATCGTCCTGAACGGAGAGCAGAGCCAACGAGACGAAGAGAAAGATAGACTTCCCACGCAGAGTAACAGTTTTTAATTATTTCGGTAATTTGTGGCCGATCGACGAGAGGCACAGCCACGATGGAAATCGAGTGGGTAGCAAATAATATTAAGTATAGGCCTCTCCGCGAAAAGAGAGAGATATATGGTCGATGGAGCCGCACACAGACGTAAAGAAGGCAACGATTCGTCTGTGGATATGCCAACGGTGTAAAATTAAATGGTGTTCGGCAGGTCTATTTCAGCGGGGCAGGTAGCGGCCACTGGTAATTACTACCTACAACTTAGGAGCTCTCAAAGACGAAATGAAAGGCCCCAAGGACGATTTTCGAGAACCAAATTCGCGTCAGTTGTTGTTGTTGCGATGGTCTCCACTCCGCTCCTACGGATTAGGTCCGCGTAGCTTCCTCCTTTTGCTCGTTTTCCGGTTCGACGCGGGTCGCGTGAGCGACTGATCCCTGCGTCTGGACCAGCCTGGCGACGACCAGGCTCTCGATGGTAATCGATGAACGGTGATCGAAGATGTCGATTCGAGATAGACGGGACGTGTTCCTCTGGAAGTGCTCGGTTGATCTAACAGTACGAATATTTACGAAATAATGAGACTTTTGTGCTTAACCCTTTGGACTCGCCATGCTAAATAATTTAATCAGATTTCAGATCTGATTAACTACCTAATGGTAGACTACTTTCCCGAAAAGGACTCATTCGGCACCCGGAAACCACAAACGCGAAATTCCTCTCCATACGTTTCAATCAACGGTATTCTCGGTTTCCCCGCTGCCTGGCTTCCTGGCTTTTCAATCGAGCCAGGTCTTTGCCCAGCTTTCCGTCATTGGTTGATTTGTGCGTGCGCGAGACTACCGTATTTATTTTCCACGTTATTTATCTCGAACGAAAGTAAACACCGGCGCAACTCGCTAATTAGCATCCGTGGTTGGCGATAAAACGTGCGTTCATTGATCCATCCCGCTGCGACCCAGCCAGTTAGCAGGTTCTCAATTAAGATATTACGAACTCACCTTCCGTGGGCTTTACATAATTGCATCCAGCTCTAATTAAGCATTTACATAATTACACGTATTTCGTTCATGCGTTCCCCGCCCTCGTTTTATGCGTGCTAATGAGATCGTCGATAACAATTAGTGTGCGCTTGCCCCGCCGTTTACCTTCGATTATCCTCGACGATACGCGCCGTTTTCGAGAGTCATCTTGTTATTAAGTCGCTGGAAGACCACTCTGATTGGGGAAAATAAAATTTCATCGCCCGATCCGTTACCTTTGAGTGCTCCTGATGACCCTCCGTCTATCCAAATCACACACTTAATTGGGGATTATTTCGAAGGATATTACAACGAATATCCGTTGAAATTTTGTGTGACGAATTCTCAAAACAGATTGGAGGGGTAACTGTGTCACTTAATTTCTTAAGAGTCACGATGAGCAGAAGAAGCTATATTATAAGATCTACATGACTAGATAGTGAAGTTTAATTTTAATTCCCACTGGTCCACCAGTTTACACTCCAACGAAATTTGAGGCCAATAAAATCACAGTCAGAAGATTCTGAGAAATCCCAGCTCGAGGCATTCAATTCCTGAAAACTCTCGACACGTTTTCCACGAAGATTCCCACACCTTGCATCACTCCCCAGCGATCATAATGCAATACGAATCGGATAAAAATATCCCCACAACACGCGGTATTCATCTCCATCCTTCGATACTCTCTCCTGCGTTTCGTCCAGAATGTAAAAGGCGAGCCCGACCGAAGTTGCAGTAATCCCTGCTCACCAAAAGAACAATAGACGAAGGATACAAATATAAGAGAAGATAGAAAGGAAGAAAAAGGTCAGAAGAAATGGAACAAAGAACGCTGAATTCCCTCGATATCCTCCAGGACGAGACGACGAGAGATCCCACGAGAAATGGCAGAAAGGACACGGTAGGCTCGTTCCTCAGTATGCGTTCAACGGTCGTTTTTTCGGTCGAATGAGTTATTCGTATTAACTCCCGCGAGCTTCGACGTGTATAAAACTAAGAGCAAGCGAGGTATGGCTCGCTGCACCTTGGCTATGCGGAAAGGAAAGGCTGTTCTCCTGCGAATCGGCACACAGACAGGGGAAACGTGTGGCTCATCCTCGTACACGTACAGCATGGCGGTCTCGTAACAAGTCACTGGAGGTGTATACGCGCTGGCGGCCACGGTAATGCCCCAGAAGGGTCTAAGACGCGCGTAAAATCCTCTCCTCCTCTCCTCGTGTACCAGGTGTGTCCAGAAATCAATCTCGAAACAGACTCCTTTGTCTCCCCTTTGCCAACTATCGCACAGATTTTTTACAAGGGACCCTTGGTGGTCCATCGAGAGCCACTTTTAGAGTGAAATCGACGCTCTCTTTGTTCAAGGTTCCAAACGATCTTAATTGTTGGAGAATAGTAAGTAAAATAGTAGAAAATATTTCACGAATCCAAGAAGCATAATAACATCCTTGGACAGCGGATTCGCATCTGAAGTGGAAAGTGGCGAGGTAGTTGACACTTTAATGACTGATGCGGCATTCGTTCTTTTCTTACACATTTAACCGGTTGCCGCGTTAATGTCTGTTTATATATTACGGTACCACAGTGGCGAACGTTTGAATATTCGCACGGATCGAACGATAAAAATGACGGGCAACTCGATTCGCGCGCTCATCACGCCGCGCGGATTTGTTGATAGACTTCCAACGGCCAATTGCACGTCTTGCAACGGTTTTTATAGGCAACGGCTTCTGTTAATAAGCCCTGACATATTACGCAAGAAACTCGATCAATTACAGTGATGAGCAAAACTGAACTCGCGCTTCGTGGTTACTTCGCGAGGGGAACATATATTTTGTAACAACGCCAGACAACTAAGCTTCTTCAGGATAGACGTTTTAAATTATATACTACATAATTGCATTCGATAGAAGAAAACGTAAAGAAAAGGAACGAGAAAAAGAAAGTTATGTTAGCTAAACGCGCTAGTGCTTCAAACATCTGTGCAAAATTATTAAGTGCAAAAATTAATTCTGTGCATTTACATTTATAACTGTAGTTTATATCCTAATGATTTTTCTTTATAAATAAATTGTAAGTTTGCCTTGGAAAGGGACAGAATTAATTCTTACAATTAATAGTTTGCGCAGAGGAGTAAACGGAACGGAAGAACGAGAGTTAGGCTCGTTTTGTAACGTTCACGTCTACGTCTTTCGATATCTCGTAGTAAGAAGAATGGAGTCACGCAACGCGCTGGAGTGAAACAATGTTACGTGAAGAACAATTGACCTGATGGTAGGAGGCACCCTATGAAAAATGAGCTTTCGCACAATTGACCTAATAACCGTGAAAGCGAGCAGCTCGAGCATAGTGATTGTCCCGAGGTTGAAAGGTGCGGTGCACGATGGGAATTGGTCGCTAATACAAGGTGTCCACCTTCATTACACCTTTCGACAGCTCCGCGAGACTTCAATTATCGTTGGGTGGCGACTGGGACCCTCGATCATGTGGGAAAACGTCGGGTCGTGCCCCTTTTCAGTGCCAAGAATTGTTAAGGCATGCGAATAATGCGAAACGAATTTCGTGACATCTCAATTTTTCGTTGGCAAGCGTGGTAGTACTTTGGTAGGCTGTGTTTAAAATGAGGTGAATGGCTGGGCTTGATCTCGAGCCAAGTGAAATTCCAGGTTCTGGAGAATGAAATATAAATAGGCTGTATATTTAGTTTAATCCTCGATATATTAGCATATAACCTGAAAGTTACGTGAGTCCATAGAGGGTTAAGTAGATTCTAAGGTAATTCGTGGTATCCCTTTACGAAACGTTCTGTGTAAGCTAAGGTTGCCTAATTGGGACCAAGTAAAAATTTTATTTTTCGTTCTTGTATACATTACAACCTATCCAATTTATTTTAGATTTGCTAAAGATTATAATTGATACACTAAAATACTTGGAAATTACATATTTGTAAGTAAAACCAGAAAGTCTCATTTAGGAAACTGGTAGTCTTAATTGGACTGGTTTCCCAAATTAGATCGGCCTAAAATTGATACCGATACATGACTGTACGCGGTAATATAAACGTACCATTCAAGGTGTAAAATAATCAAAAACTTCGAATGCACTTTTCAAAACCTCGGTCACGTCAGACCTGATCCCTTTAGTCATCCGTTATCATCATCGACATACCATTTTATGGCATTGTCACGTCAAAAATAATCACGCTGTATCCAGTGGCAATAAATTTAAACTACATACTTCCCTCAAACTGCTGTTAATCACACGCACGGAGCACCTCGCGTCTTATCTTAACTTTTCCCCGAAATTCAATTCCTCCGGCATTACGCAAAAGTCCCCGCGAGGCCTCGTTTCGAGCTCGTGAGAAAACGATACCCGTTGCGATCGACTGCTAAAAATTCCCAACTCGTTCGCCAACCCGATACTCATCCGTCGTATCATCGAACGACCGATCCCAGTTTTCGAAAAGGCCACTTCCTTGTCGGCGGTCTGAAAGCCATCCTCGCGGGGCAATTTCGCGCCGGCACGTGAGCGGACTGTGCAAACTCGGCTTCCCGTGTAAACGTCTTCGTCGGGTTTGTGTGCCCTCACTCCGGTTCCGCGCGTTTTCAGCTTCTTTCGGAGGCACACGGGTTACCGAGAGAGCCTCCAGAATAAGTATGCACGACCAATAAAACGCCAACGACGCACGTTACACCGTTCCCTCCTCAAACAGTCGTTCCACGCGAGAAGAAACTTGGATTTAGCGTCGAACCTCGTCGTAAACGCGCCATCGACGACTCGGATTCCTCGGTGACGCGAGCTTCTAGGACCCCAGGGGGAATCGTTGAACGCGCTTCTACGACCCTGCGTGCCATTTTACGTTCAGGACAATTCCGTTTTGCATCGATTGATATATTCTCGGTGACCAGGGGTCGTCCCATTAACGGAAACTGGCCCCGTCTGGGCGGATCGGGACGTCGTTTGCAGGCCCTTTCAGCGTCACCTAACGCCGAGTTGAGCTCGAGTACAGTCGGATACACATAGAGACGGAGGTATTTGTATGGGAGGAATGCAGATATACGAGGATCTATAGGAGTCATTCTTTGGGAGTCGGGACATTTTTGATGCCACTGTGTACATTATTACGAAGCCTTGTCGTATCCAAGGAAGTCTACTTGCTCTTTTATTAGTACTCCATCTTGTATACGTGCTAGGTTAGCTATGCTTTCTAATTTCTACTGATTTCCCACACCAATTTGAATTAACCTAGAGAAATAGTTTCTTTCTCAAAAACTGAAGTTAATCTTGACTACTCCCTCCTTCATATTAAGTCTCCAATGTTAAATTTGTTTCAAACAGTTTCAAGAACCAAGTGAATTATATCTTAAAATGATGTACATTTGAAAGAAACCTTGGCTGAACCAGACTCCCCCTTAAGAATTTCTTAACGAACATTCTCTTCAATTTCTCCCTCTTATGAATCCCACCCCTCTGTCGAAGGAAACCGCAGAAGCCAGCTTCGCGGTTCAGCGAAAATGTCACTCGCGATGCCCAAGGGGATTATATAACGTAGTAGGAAGCGCGTCTTGGAAAGCAAAGGCCAGCAGACGATCCTTCGCGCTTTCTACCTTCGATCTTACTCTTACGGTAATTACACCGAGAGTCGAGGCTCCCTACGTGTGTGCATGCACGATCACACGGACGCGCATCCACATCTGAGCGATGGGCCTATGCACGTGCTCTCCGCCGATGCAACCGCGGCCGTACATTCGAAACCAATAGGTGTAGGTGAAGTGTACGTACCCTGCACGGTTTCGTAACGATGAAAGGAAGACTCTCGACGTCGATGGCAGACGATTTCGAGCGGCAACATTTTCGCTTTTGTTGTTGGCTCGCTCGTAGCTTGGGATCGATAAATCAGAGGATGGGAATAAAATTGAGATGGATCTCCTTGGCTACTGAATGCTTGATTAATACTCTGGCTTGCGAATAATAACAACGAACGCTCGAAATGGTACGTGGAGTCGGGGAGTTTAACTGTGGGAACCGTTGGAAATAAACATGATAAGTAGACTGTGGATATTAATACCGTGAGGTGAAATTTAAACGTATATCGCGGAATTTGATGCCACGCGATGCTTAACGATACGTGTAGAGGGGGCTCCTGGAAATTGCCGGCTCGGTAGTTTCGAAACTGCTCGATTTCTTTCATCGAATCGCCTTAGAAGCTGACGGCGAAATCACTCGACACGAACACTTAAACTGGGGCCTTTCGCCTTCCCGGGGGCCCTGGCTCGAGACTTCCGTTTTCACGAGTGCTCCAGCTGGAAAATCCCGCTGTGTTATTATGCCCATTAGAAAGAAACGAACGAAATCGTGCTGTTTAATGCCGAGCGTTCCCCGTTTAACGAAGCGAGCTGTAACGAACCCGATAAATTCACCTTGGTATTGAGTAGACGATGAAAAAGAGGAAGAGAGAGGAAACGACGTGATTTAAAATGGAACGATACAATTTAATACGCTGCTCCGGGCTGATTAGAAGAGAAATAAGAGCACGAGGAACGGTGAGAACGAAAGTGATAGGTGGAAGAATGAAAATGGTATGGAAAGCCAATTTAATGAACTCCTCTTGGCCTGAAGGCTTCGTCTATGGGTAAGCGAGAAATCGCAAACTGATAGACCTCTGCAATTGCTTCTAGTTTAGTGCCACTTTGGAGAGATCCAAAAGTATACAGAGAGGGGCATTTAAATGGGAATAGCTAAGTAACTTTGTTATTTATTACCCTGTGAAAAAGACTCTCGGAGCAAGTGGGACTATTTTAAGGGGCACGTGTAACGGTAGAAAAATTGTTTCCTCAGTCTAATGGTAAATCTAATTGAATGGTGTTGGTTGATGTTTCAGGCGACGAACGCGGGCGGATACTTCGAGGTGCAGATCCTCTCGCTGACGAACAACAGGGGCACCCTGGTGGACGGTAGGTGTTGCGGCGGGGGAGGAGATGGCGGAGGAAAGGGAGGATTTCCACCCTGCATGACCCCGTGCTCCACGGCGTTCTGGCTCTGCCTGAAAGAGTACCAGTCGAACGTCACCGCCATCGGCTCCTGCAGCTTTGGCAACGTATCTAGTCACGCCCTCGGCCAGAACACCTTCACCCTCAACGAACCCGTCACCCTGCAACTGCATTTCACCTTCCGATGGACGGTGAGTACAACCTCATTTAACTGGCGTGAAATGACATTTATCGTTCTTCCTACGAAAATCTCTTGGAATTTCTTCTTCAAAAACTTCTGTTCATAATTTCCAACTGAGTCATCCAGTTCCTCGAACCCTGGGACGATTCGAGACCGCGGAGAGGAAACATTTATTTTTCCATTACGTTTTAAACAAACAAAGCCACCTTTCGCTCGGTCCGCGAAGTACCATAAACGGCGTTAATGATATTTTCTCAAGCAGGATCGGTAATGGAGTCAGAAAAGACCGTTTCGAAACCGTGGAACGTCCACAAAAGCTTCTCGCTGTGTCACGAACTAGCGCTCCAAAACGCATTGCACAATCGTCGAAACGTGTCAACGTTTCGATACCCACAATTAATTTTGTCGCAAGGTTCTCGCTCTATATGACCATAAAAGAAACATGCGTCTTCATGGTACAACATTTAAATTAAAATTTTACTCAAAAATAAAAGAGAGCGTTGAAATGCTTGGGATGATCGCAAGAACCAAGGTTAGAAAAAGAAAATGGACTTTTTGGTACGTCCCGAATGAGAGATCCTTTTAAAAGGTAGCTCTCGTTCTCATTCTCGAAATCGTTGAAAGGCAACCAAGTGAATCTCTCCGGCGAGAACCGTCGGCGTCGTTTCGCAACAATACGGGGGGGCTCCAGTTCGACCTCTTGGAAAAAGACTTCCACAGGGGCCATTGTATCGCGGCGCCGATCGCAAATTTCTAGCCCGATTCCTTTGTCGATGCGGGGCGCACGAGAGCTATCGAATCAGACGGATTTCCGGTCTGTTGCTCCTCTATCCGTGAGTTGTTACGCAGAATTCCAGGTTGGTTCCACTCGCTTGGCAACACCTCCTCCATTCTGTTCCTCTAGCCATCCTTCTCGTCGTTTCGTGCCAAAACCTCCGACCACGAAATCCTCGTGAGTCGGTTCACCTCTGATGCATCCACAAATCGCGGTATTGTAAAGCAAAGATCGCCACCCGACACCTCGGGATCCACGATTGAGGAAACATTCCAGGTAGAACGCCATGGAGTTGAATTTGAATTTCGAATTCCTGAGTGCACGGACGTGAGACCACGGCTAGGAATTCTATTGTTTTACCTACTGCTTTGATATAGTTTTTAAATGTTTTGAGGGGGTGTTACAAATTTCTTCTTTAAAACTCTTTCTTTTATTTTGCTCTTGTTTATTATACTCAGCGTAGTTTCCTTTAATTACCCTAGTCTCTTCTATCCCTACCTCTGCAAAACTGTAACATCTGTCCCCACCAACAACCCTTACTGGGCTCTTCTTCCACGCTCTCGGAAGAGTATCATAGATAACAATCTCAGTCCAAGAAAAACAGTGAAACCTTCCAATCCACGAACTACTGGTCTCATGGTAGCATTAAGTACAAGTCGTCTACCAATTATTGCCAGGCCCTCGAGAAGCCCCTCTCGAGAGGACCCCTCCAAACACACGCTGCGACTCGGCAATATATCTTCGCGTAATTAAAAAGCCGTAAGCCCTCCAGTCTAGCAGGACAGACAGGAACGAAGAGTTTCCAGTAACCGATTGCTAACATCCCACCCACATGACGTGTCACCAGGGTCTCGGGGGCACAGAGGCCGCTGTCGAGCGTAATTACGCCAAGACGAACGGCCGATTTCGAGCGTCTCGAGGAGAGATCCTCTCCGAGAGATCCTCGAGCAACCATGACGACGTGTTTCCCCGCAAGAGGTATACACAGTGACGGGTACACGTCAAGGGTCCTCGTTCGGAACGTTAACGGACCGAATCGAGGCGTACTCTTGCACACGTACACACGGGGCTCCAACAGTGGATTATTTGAAGAGCAACCAGCGTGTTTGTATATTTCATAACTCGCTCGTGGAGGTTCTAAGAGGACCCATGGAGCGGGGTCCGTTCCTCGAGGGCGACAAAGGGTGGTCCACGACGTTCCATCTCGAGGGCCCGCGGGGGCATAAACAGAGACCCTTAAATTGCTTCCTTTCCTTGAAGGATCTCCGCTGGCCCCCTCCATGATGTTTTTCTTCTCTCTTTATTCGCCCGGCGCGACGGCCTGAACGGTGTACGCTTCTTCGAGCATTTAGCGCTCCCCGAGCTAATTCAATTATAGAGGGGGCGGCGGGGCGCGCAATAAAAAAATATCTATGGAAAGTAAATAAGCGCCGTGCACGTGTACACACAGAGGGCTTTCGAGGGGACGCTAAGTAGACCGCAGGGGTGGACGGAATTCTCGTCTATATAATGAAATTTTGAAGAATAGGTGATAAACAACATTTTTTTGGGGCGGTGGTGAAACTATTCTTTGCGCTGTGTAAAGTATTAGGTTGGTAAGAAGAAGATAGTTGAAACTTAACAAACTTAAAAATCTTCAATGGTATAATCATGAAACAAGTAAATAAAGTGACTGTGACTGTGATTGTCATTCGTTGTTCGAGTAAAATGGTGCCCATCTCGCGGAAATGGCCGTGCGGGTTCGTAATAACTACAAAACCATTTTCGCGGCGCCCACCTCGAAAAACGGTAAAGCCTGACTTTCATCGCTTCTGTGGATAATTTCGTCATTACCGTCCACGGTGATTGAATACGGTATACATAATCTCATTCGAGCGGGGCACGATACAACACGACCGTTCGAGAACGCCGTCTGCATTTAACGGCCCCCTGGGAATCCTTCGTGAATTCTCGATTCTCATCAGAAACGACGAGCGTTTCGATCGACTAATGGCGGAAGTCCTCGCTGTAACTGCGACAGAAATTCATTAAAGGGGACCGTTCCGGTTTTAGATACTAAAAATTACGATATTTTCAAGAACTTATTTGGAAGAAATAGGCGAGTGTATAGCTTTGATACATTGGGGGCACGTTTACGTATAATTGAAGTAGCTTTATGAATTTTTTCGTGTCCATGGAAAAGGTATTGCATGATTACAGCCTTCTTAATGAATCTCTACAAATTCCCTAATGTCTAAGACTATTGGGCAACAGGTCCCTTTTCCAGGCGTCACGTCTCGGACTTCGAGTAATCGTCCTTCGACTTTCTCCAGTTTGCAATTTCAATAGCGACGTAAAGAGGCATATGTAAGAAGGGAATAACCGCCTTTTCAGCGGTAGCATAATGGCACAGGAAACGATCAGCGAGATGAGTGTACGCCGAGCTTTTGCACAATCCTGGCCGTTCTGAGTGTGTGTCTTCGGTAAGACGGGTACGGATTCGCTTCTTTCCTTTCTCCAGCCTCGTGTCTCCGTCCTTTTCCTTCTGGCTGCCTCCTGATACGTTCTCATCCTCGTCGCGGTGTTCCTCGGGGCATCTTTGTCTTCGATTCGGGCCTCGATCATTTTCCTGCTCTTTTCATCGCGCGGTTCTTCACTCTTTCCCACACTTGGCGGGCTCCAGCCAACTGCAGACGTGGGCAAAATTTTATTCGAATAACAGACGATGATTGGAAACACCGCTTCGCTTATTCGCAACCATTACTCCATATTCGGGTGAGCGGTAATACGATTGGTAGTGAAAAGAAATATTGGTAAAATTTTTCTAACGAAAGGTTTCTCTCTTCTCGTGAGGATTTTGTTCCTGTAGTGAACGTACACGGCACGTGGATGCGCAAACGCAGCGAATCGCGTCGAAACGAATAGGTGGACATCTATTCACGGCACAACATCCACGGCTGGTGAGCCGATGATGTGGGCGCCTCTATCAATGATGTGACGTCACGCCTGCTGGGCCCACGTGGACGTTACCGTTGTCGCTCGTTGGCGTATTGTGTCGACTGTATTAGCGGTGCCGTCGATTTGCCCGACGTTTGGGGGAGGCTCGGTTGAAAACCGCAGGCTGATTCGATCCGAGACCTCGGCTTCCTGGCGCGGAATGAACGTGGAAATCTTACTCGACTTCTAAGTACTCGAGACACTAGGGCCTTGATAGGTCTCAGATACGAAAAGCATGGAAGTTGGTAGTAGTTGGATGGGATCCAAGTTTATTTGGAATTAGGAAAGATGTTTGAGATTTGGAGCAAAATGTTCACTTGGAAATATAGCATTAATGTTTATAGCTCTAGCTTTGCAAGCCTTAGAGTGTTTTTCAATTTGTTAATTATTTTGTGTTTGACTCGAGTTAGTGTTAATCTGTTTCAACACGTTGGAATGCGGATCTAGTGATCAGAACTTTTGGAAAAGATTATTTCACCGTTGGCCCAGATTTGGAATTGACTAACGACTGGTAGCATTACCATCGTGAATATGCAATTTATGGGCGAATGAAGGGGTTTCTCTCGTATCGTGTAAACATCACTCGAGGGCAATCATTATAGCTGTAGCAGTTCGAGCATCAAGAAGTGAGTGACCTATAGCCCAACTAGAGAGTGCAATCCTATACTGTTTTAAAGAATTAAGCCTATGAAGGATCTAAATTGAATCCAGGGATCTTATTCAACTCGTTCACCTACATTAGTTTTGAATTAGACCTAGAGAAATTATTATTACACGTGCTAAGATATCCAAATCAGAGGAGGAAAAGCAATTTTTCTCCTTCAGAAATCAGTTTAGTTTAGTTTCTCGTTAGGGTATCGTTCGATTGAAACTAGCCATGCCACGTGTCGGATGTCATCATTCAATTCACCTTCAATTTATACGGCATTAGGTTTCAAAACGCGATACCAAGTAGATTAGTCTTCCACCTTTAATTACAGACGGAAGATTTCTCACGCGTCGTTGGGCTGATCGTTCTCTAGAAACTTAATGGGTAAACATTGATCAACGTAACCGGAGTTGGAGACCAACGGGAACTTCCCCGACCCACTCCCGACGTAATAAACCCCAGGGCAAATAATTCGGAGCGTTAAACTTCCCTGGGTATCGTCCAGGTGGCACAATTAGCACGGTCGTATTAAACAAACGATCGCGGTCGAAATAAGAAAAGAGAAAACCGACGAACGAGGCGAACAGTGCCGCGGAGGCTTTTACCCTCCTTTCTTCGATGACCGTGATAAATTCCGATAATTACAAACCTGATAATGGCGCGTGTAATGATAAACGATGGTCGCCTAAACGGTACCCTATGCGGAGGACGGATAAAAACCGCGGTGAACGAAAATGAAGGAGTCAGCGCGGTGGCACGCCTCGAATCCCCGCAGGGGATCAGCATGAGTCAGGATCCAACAGGTGTACTTCTTGAACGATTCCTGCATACTTTTTGGGCCTGGTTTGCTCGCCGGGCCATTGTGTCCTCCTGTCTCGGCATTCCCCTTGGTTCCACGGGATTTTCAGCATCCTGTGGCTGACATTTTTTAGACCCTCTATGAATACTTGATGTCCATTGAATTTGGGACCGCTCCAACTGAGATATAGATAATTCGAGGTGATCGAGGAGGACAGCATCTAATTGCCTGAAAAGTTTCATTGAGGCATGATTGAGAAAACGGTATACTAGGTTTATCTTCTCCAAATTGTGACATGACCTATCTAAAATTCTGGAAACGAGCTTTGATCGAACTCGAAGATAATCAATTGTCCCTTTATTAACGAATGGTAATAATGGCCCCAAACTATAAGCACCCAGTCACCCAACCACCATTTTCAAAGACGCCACTCTGTCTCCCAAGTGCGTGCGTCCTGTATTTTGCATATTTAAATGAAGACAGACATCCCGACCACTGTGGATGTCAGGATGGAGATATTCCATGGCACGTCATTTATATTTCCGTTTGAGGAGCAACGTCGGGCAATTCTAAGCGCGCATAAATCACGCGACGCAGATACGGAAGCGGAATCGATTTGTCAAAAGCTACTACGCGAACCAGTCGTTAATCGAACGGGGCCCGAAATCGTTCCTGCTCCTTCGTCGGGCCCCGAGGATATCGCAATCAGGGCTCCGTCTCGCGAGATTTACGTCAGCGCGCCGCTTGAATAACGTTCATCCGCTTTTTTGTGGATTTTATGCGTGTTTCGGGTGTCCCGTTAATGAGCCCCTTGGAATCATGGAAGGCGACGTTTGGGTACCATCGTAACAAATCTGTCACTTTTTACGCCTCTTGGTACTTTCGGCATTATGTTCGAATGGCTTTGAACATTTATCTTGTCCTTATTTAAGTGAAGCTATATCATGGTATGTTTTTAATACTTTTAGAGGGTCTGGAAGGTTAGGTACTTTGGCGATATTAAACTATTTTGTGGTCCAGATGAAACTAGAGGGGTTTTAAGTCATCAGGATGATCATCACGATGAGGGACATACGAAATAATTACAAACCACGAGCAATTAGCGTGCAAAATTTTGAGATCGTACTGCTCTGATTGTCTACCTTTCGTCCAGACTTCTCCAGAAATCGACACGGTGATTTATCGACATCGATGAGACTTGTCTCGCGAACGGAAGCGTCGTCGATTTGTCAACACTTCCGAGCAAAGCTGATCCCCTCGCGAACGCGAAGATCCGATATCGGCAAACTGGACCTTGGGCCCGGCAATTACGAATCCAATGCGACCCGTTCGAAGATTTATCGGTTTCTTGGAAGCGGCGGGTGGAGGAGGGGGAATTAATGCGTTTCCGCGTTCCTGATTTAAATTCAATCGCGGATTTTTCTGCGGCTCGTTAATTACCTGCAGCGTCTCCCGTAATTCCCTTAACAGACCCCGCAACAAACCAGGGACGTGATTATTAATTATTCCGTGACTGAACTGGAGAACGTACAAACGACGACCCAGGGCCAAAGTCATCGATTACGCCAGTGGTGCGCAACCTCTTCGCTGCTGGCCCAAATAAAGTTATATGTATCATATTTAATAAGATTCAAGGGTGCAAATCTTCTATCGATTTCTTAAAGTCGAAGAAAGAACTCCAAGAGTCGAACAGAAAAACTCTTAGAAATTTTAAAGTTTGTTAGCAATCTTATCGTGCGTGCTGGACGTTGTGCATCACTGGATTACACGAGCCTGCCCTGGTTGACGCGGCAGGGGGCCCCAGATTATCCACATTTCGTGTTCCAGATTTACGCTCGTCGCGCGGACTTATTGGTCAGGTGTACGGCTCACTGCGGGCGGGACACGCACCGTACGTGCAACACAGGTGTACGATCGCGTATGCAAATGTAGAAAGAAGGGAGAAACTGTCGCCCCGGTTTGGGCAATGCCTCCAGAGAGTCCCGGAGCTTGTCCTTCCCCTACCACCGCTCGCTGGGCCTCCTTTGGGTCCGTGTGTGAACCCGCTGCGCGGACCGCATACCAAACTCCTTGCTTGTCCTTCCTCGTCCCGCGAGCTGAACTGTTTCTCCTCTTCTTCTTTGCTAGTTAGCTGCCCCGTTGCCAACGTGTCTCCCGCACCACGTTTTCTGTCCAGCTCACTGTGTGTACAGCCTCGATTCTCCGATGTGTACACACGTGTGAGTGTGTACAGAGTTGCGACGGATTTCAAGCTTAACTTTAGACAGAGTACTACCTTTTGTTACACATCATTGCGTTTAATTACATTCTGCTGAGGTAGAAAACTTTGTTCTTGGATGGCGTAGCGTCTCTAGAAATTTCTTCTGGAACTTCTAGAACTTCCAGATCTTAGATCGGTAGGCCTTGATCTAACGCTGAAGTTTGAACAGAGAATAATATTCCCGTGTTTCGTCTCAGGTGCGCTAGGTGGACTCATCAACAAGACTTATCGTAGCAGGCTTAAGTGCGACGTTATTGATGATTCGAACAGTTTGTTCGAGCTGGTTAGGTACTAATAAACTACCGAGTAATAAGAGACTTGGAACGATTAATAGCATCGCGTCTAACGCAGGATCAGCAAGAAAGAGTTCTTCTTTTAATACACACGCCGCAAGGTTTCTGTAGAAGTAAAGTAAGTAAGTGGCCCGAGCCTCTCTCGATCTCTGAGAGGCTCTCGGGGTAGATCTAACATACTTTGTATCTCCTGAATTAGCAGAGCTTAATGCGTGATTCGCCTGTGCACATACTCTGCATTGTAGTTTAATGCTCTCGGAGGAATCCCACAGGATTCATTAAGGACTATCGAATAGGAAAGAGGAAATCTTCTCGATCAGAATGGATGATGATGATTACCAAGCACAGAGAATGTAGTTTCCGTTTTTTAAGCTTGTAATAGCCTTCTTGGAGTGGCAAAGTCGAGCCAATTCACTCGAAAGCGGGGCAGCTGCTCCAATCTCAAAGTGATGCCACAATAACGAGGGGATGATTCGGTTATCCAAACCTTCCAGTTACTTGAAAAGACGAAAGTTGTAATTTGGAGCCCAGGGATAGTATTCTCACATCCTTAGAGGATCATCCTGCAGTCGTGCATGCACGAACGAGAAGTTTGCCGCAGGAGAGTGTTCTAGAGGCATTTAATACGAGGAATGCCAGGTTCCCGTGGCTCGATGCAGGTCCACCACTACAACAGCCACCGACTCGCGGAGCAGGCTCCTCCTTCGGCCCCTTTAAGCCTCGTAGAGGAGAAAGAGAGCCGCGGAGGCATCGTACAGAAAGACTTCTTGGCCTTGTGCCCCTGTGAATAGTGGCTACCACGGCAGATTCTCCTCGTCCCCTGTCGCTCGAGAATCCCCTTCGTTCTTTCTCCCCTTTCTGCTCCAACAGTCCGTTTCCTCCTCCCTCGGTCCTGTTTCTTTTTTTTCTCTCTCCCCTCCACCCTCCAACGGGTGCTTTCTACGGTTCCTGGGGACATCGCGAGATTTATTAGCCAGCCGGCTAATTGGGAAGCGAGGACGAGGAAAGGATTCCAGAACTTGGACGCTTCCCCGATGCCGCAGCCACGGGGCGAATCGTCGGAATTTCCAGGGAACGAAGAACAACCCTGAGGACTACTTCACGGGGAATCGTCTCTCGAAGGGGGCGAAGAAAACGACGCCGCGAATTTATCGCATCGCGACGTCTGACCTGCGGACCTTGGACTCTATGCGGGGAGATTTAGGGTCAAGCGCGAGCGGGGGCGTCGATGCTCGAAGGTGATCAAGGGTCGGAATTCTGGGCGGCTTTTTAGACTTGGTAGGGATTCCTGGGAAATAGCTGAGACTGAAAATCTACAGGATGCTGCTTTTCAAAGACACCTGGGGAGAGCTGGACAAATCGAGAGTAGCTTCTGAAGTGAGTTCAAACAACGAAGAGTGTCAAAATTACTATCTACTTTTGTTGGATGGTGCATTGTTTTAATACTTTTTGCAGTATCTCTTACTTCTCATCTATCGGGGCCTGATGGGCCCCCTCTAGCTCGGGTAACTCGGGGTTGCTAAGTCCGTACTGTAGCTACAAACACCGCTACAGCCCCTGAGGGCATACATGAACCAGTTTTGTATAACACGATAACAGTTAATGGGGGGACATGTTTAGTGTCTCCCCTGTGAGAGATTTTTTAGAATGATGACGATTCCTCGTGGAACTTTTCGAAACGCGCTGCGTTTAATTGAGGTATTACGACGAACACATGAATGCACTGAAATAATGCAGCCCAATGAATAATGCATCGAGACGATTTTACGTAAGGCGCTTTCACAAAATAAATTGGCGTAATCACTGCGTAAATCTCAGCCGAAATTCAAACGCGAACGGCGCGCGTTCGTTTTCGAAAGGGAAAGGTGAAAGATGAAAAATGATGGTGGATATAAATGATCCAAATGGAAAGCTTGATGAGCAGAATCGTGGTGAACATTCGAAGTTTAGTGAAATTAATTAATCGTTCGAGACTATAGAAGTTCTTTTAGGGGGCTCGAGAACTTTTCCAAAGGAGAAGGTCGAGAAAAATTCTGACTTTCACCTACTCTGAGGTATCGAGTACTTTCTACTCCATAGTCAAGCTTTCAAACTTTACGATGAAATTAGCAGGCAATTAAAGAAGGCTCTATTAATCTTATTGAGTTTATTTAGAAATTCTTAAAATCTTCATAGTCGAACCATTTTTCTACGCATCTGTCAGATATTTTTCTAAAAAGAGCTTTCCAAAAGTAAAATATCGCAGACTACTTGAAATCTTCACACGCGCTACTGGTTCTCGTACTTTCACCCCTCACTTTCTTTCATTTTTAATTCTTGCTTCCACGCATGCCTCAAAGGCATCCTCGCCCATCAAACTCGCCAACCTTCAAACCCATTTTTCATACACTTCGAGTCCACATCGAAATACAAAAAGTCACCTCAATGATGCAAGTTATCGACCCAGTTTACCACTCGATATCGCCACCATATTTTCATGATTTATTTCGTGTCTGGAAGCTTGCGTTGCCTGAAAGCAATGGAAGAAATCGAAGGAAACCGTGTGCACTCTCATTCAAGGTTCCCTCGATCTTGTCTTGGACGTTCTCTTCTGCTTAGTACGCGTCCTCACGTACCACTCGTTCGATCTTTTCCGCGAAACCAAAGACACGTTGCCTGACATAGAGAAGGAGACGCGTTCTATTCGGCGTACGTAAGTACCTACGTGCACTTACCAACCCACACACTCGACGTCGGCCCCCTGTACGTGGACGTCCACCATCGTCACGATGGAACGACAGCCAGGCAGATAGAGGCTCGTCCGTCCTCTACGTGCTCGGCTCGCTTCCGTCGATCCTTTTGGATCGCGAATATCGGAATTTACACAACGTTCCGTCGCGTCGACGAAGGTCGTAAAAATTACGGTTCGTCCCAATTCCCACGTTCCTCGAAATTAATATGATAACCCCGTGCCTCGCTAACTGGCCCACTAATAGCTCCATTGTCTGGCCAATTTTGTATTTTCTGAATCAGAAGAAACACTTAACGGTAGAGGTTTATTCGATCATTTGAACCAATCGATGCTTGGATGCTTTTTATTGTTAGTCTTTTTGTTGTCCTCTAATTAAATCTAAGAAAGAGTATTCCTTCTAACACGCGTCGTCGACTGGTCGCACGAAATTAATTAATTGGTTCACACGCGTCGACATCCGAGAGATTAATATTCAACGTAATGAATTTTCGACGCCCACGTGGCGACCCACGTCCAACGGCGATCCGCGAATAGATCGATCGACGATCGAGTAGCCCGGTGGTCGGATCGTATCCTCGGCCAGGGACTGGTGATCTTCGATAATTTATCGACATCGCGGACGTGGCTGGTTTTCAGTGACCGCGGTCGGTGTTTTGCCAGTGAAAGGGGAAATTCGTCGAGCCGTGCAGAAGGGAACACCCACGCGAATTCCTAGATCCACGGTTACGGTGGATCTCCGCGTGCTTGGGCGTTTGTTCACGCCAGACTTGCATTTTCTCTTGGAACGAAAGGAAAGCAACTTCGAAATTCACGTTCTAATTTAATACAACACTCATTTCAGTCAGGTATTTATAATAAATGTGCTTGCAGTCTTTAGGACAAATTTTTCATTTAATGTAATTAATGTATTGCGATTGTCTGAAATGTCCATGTCTACATTTGGTAGGTGGTACAGATACAGGTTCAAATATGCCTTTGAATTTTTTTAAAAAATTGGCACGAACTTTCTGGACGACCCAAAACATTCTCTATTTTTATATTATCCAGTTCCGAATTAATTGTTCTCTTTAAAGAAGAATATTTTTAAAAGAAGAACCATACTCTGCAAAGATCAGAGCTTCAATTGTCATTTCATTCTCTCTTTTATTTCCGCTCGAACGCTTCGCTTCAAACTCCATCGTCCATTTTCTACCCTATTCGAAGCTGTCCCCGTTCAATGGCATTTCAATCAGAAAACGTCGGAATAATAGAAATTTTATCTGATCGTGATTCCAATGCTGACTCATATCGATTAAGACGGCTCGACAAAAGGAGCGTTCGAGCGCGTACGAGCTGCACAAAGGACGGCTCTCTCTCCCCGACGTGGAAGCCACCGCGACAGACGAATTAGAATATATATACGAGGTGTAACGAAAAAAAAAAGGCGAGCATGAAAGTCGCGGGCGTGGGAACGGAGGGCCCCGAGCGAGCCACCAATTAACACCAATTAGCGCTCATCTGCTCTAGGTAGTGGCAGAGCGACGAGAACCGACTTTACATTTAGCACGAGACGTCTGACTCGCCGCGGATTGGTCACAACGCGCTCTTTGTGCTGACAAGATCGGGGCTGGGGAATGTTGCGCTTCCGTGAAAGCTGAGGAAAAATGAAATCGGATCAACAACACTGATTCATAGACAACTCCATTTAGTAAACTTATCGAACCTTCAAATACGTTGCTGAAATCTATGACGTAGCATTTTTATTTTGTTTCATTTTTATTAACCGTCCAATCAAATATTTTTTTACGAGTAAATGCATGGAAGTAACTGAAAATCAACGACCACTCATTGTCAGTGCTAATCGTACCCTCCCAAAACAGGCGCAGCGCAAAAAACGCCAGTAACGGTAACGACGGCTTCCTATTTCGGAAGTGTCGCGCCATTTTAGGAAGCCATCTGTACGTAAGAAACGCTCGCCACGGCATTAGCCGCGTTACCTAAGCATTTGGGTTGCCCAGCGGGAGAAGAAACATTTTCGCTAATTCGAGATCGGCAGTTCAGTCACGAACGGGCAGTTAGCCGACGGTACACGACACCAAAAGCGGGAAACGAATCGATCAACTGGAAATAACCCGTTCCCACATATCTCGGCGCAGTCTGAAACCCCGTGAACCGCGCTCGGACTCGACGCACAAAAGAATCGACGAAACTGATGCACCCATTATCCGCCATTACGGTGCCCATCGTTCCAGATTTGCGGAGAAATATGAAAAAGAAATTATGGATACAACTGCAATTTAAAGCTGTATGTCTTCCACGTCTTAGAAAGAGGGATGCTGAGAAAAAGCAATGGGAATGCTGGTCAAAGAAAAATTAATTTGCCCAAGGTTCGATCGCGCGAAACACCTGCGGTTTTAATTAAAAAATCGACAGGTCCACCCTGAGTTGGACGAAAGTCCCCCATCTCATTGTTTACTGTCCGAGGATCTCCAAGTTCATTAAACCGAGCGCACACAGGCGCGGACACGCTCGTGGACTCCGATGCGCTGTGAATCTTTTTTTCGTTCGACGGACCGGTTCCATCAGGAACACTTCCAGCTTTCTGTCGTCGGTCGGGACTCCTGGACACCCCCTTTGGGGATTCGCTGCTGCTGCCGCTGCCCGAACGAACAGATAGCCGCTGTCTTCCGCGGGAGCGCGATTGGAATTTATTTATTGCATTAGCCGACCGTCACTCACGGACCTTGATTGGTGGTACCAATCAGGTCCGACGATGCGACGAGCTGGGGACGTATTCCCGATGCATGGACACACCAGGACGGTGAACGAAACCACCGACGACTCGGGGTTGTGTCCAATCCAGCATCATTTTCTCGAAAATCGATCTTCCTCAAACCTATTGGTGTTTTTAATTAATTCTCTGCAGAGTCAAGGGTAACACTATAGACAGTAGGGACTTACGACCATTTGTGGTGATGATAATATTATATTTAGAAATTGGAATAATTCTTTTTTTTTTAATTAATTCAAAATTGATCTTTCCTAAATCTAGGAACGTGGTTGATTTAGTGGTAGAAGATTTAGGCTGGTAGAAGAATGGTAATTTTATTCCGTCGCGTTACGCGGCAGCGTCAAGGGTCAGGAAATGCTGTATAAATTTGCAAAAGTCCATCTCGGAAGGCTCCACTTAGGGCCACGGCCGCTGAGGAATTATTCAAGCTGGGCAAGGGTTAATTGCTTGCTTCATCAAACCACCTCCCTGCCTCTTCCGAAGCAGTCCTAGACGCGTCGTGACGTCACCGTTCCGTATTCGATTCGCCTTTACCGGAACACGGTAATTCTAAGCCCAGACGTTGACAGAGAATAGTCCTAACGAAGGAAGCATTTGAAGTGCAGTCGTACTCGACTATAATGATCATCAGGAGAAAGGCAGAACTTGCAGAATTTCTTCGTTTTAATTAAATCTACCTTCTATCTTTTTAATTCTTTCATTCTTTACTTAATTACTCGGAACTTTCACTTTGATACTTCTGAAATTTCCTCACATTTATCTGAATTTTAGGGTAATCTTGTCTGCTAAGCTATGAACAAGGCAGTCTACCGTCCAACTGTTTCATAGAGTCTTTTTTAGAACTGCTCGTGACTGGAGAATCCTCCGTTTAATTATTGAACTTTGCTGTTGCAGAGGCAATTCACGCTGATCCTGCAAGCGAGAGACGAGGCGAGTGCAGGCGTGATCGAGGAAGCGAGTTACAGCGGCATTGTCCTGCCAGGACCCACGTGGCACACACTCAATCATCAAGGAAGAAACGCTCATCTGGCCTATCGCGTTCGGGTCCAGTGCGCGGATCATTACTACAACGCGACCTGCACGAAGTTCTGCAGGCCGAGGAACGACATATTCGGCCATTACACCTGCGACGAGAACGGGGACAAGGTGTGCATACAGGGATGGAAGGGCTCCGACTGCGAAACAGGTGAGTCGACTGTTCACCGTTCTTTTTAAATTTCGCTACTCCTTACAGAGAAGAATAATTAAACAATTCCACTTTCATTTTAAACTACATTCATTATAACTTTACTACATTTTACTTCACGTATTACGTTTACATTATAATTCGCGTGCAACGTTCCACAGAAATTAAGAGGCACGCGGATAGGCTACCTTGGTAGATAACGCGTCAGACATTTTAATGTTCCAAACGTTTCCGATGGAGAACGCTTTGCATTTTCCTTTGCGGAATTTCAGTAGAGCAAGTGTTTTTTGCCACCTGTTCCACATAGTTGCATATTCCAGTAGCAACTCGTGAACTGGATCCATATCAAGTAATACTTAATGGCATAATGCATAGAGAATCTACCGATGTTATCACAAACGTTTCCATCCTTGCGAGCGCTATATGAAAGTTGAGCAATTACCACTATTTCTAGAAAAATCTCTAATATACAGAACAACGATTTTGCTGATTTCTCTGAAATCTGAACAATTTCGCCAATTAAGAATTCAAGCAATCTTATTCAATTCTTACGGCACCTTTCCTCGAATAGTTTATTAAATTGCTAAGATCGCTGTCTTTCCCATCGGTGGAAGCAAACGATCCGAAGGATACGTTCGTCCTGGCAATTAAGCGGAACAACACACGATCGTAAGAGGGAACACGATTCTCCAGGAGTACCAACGACAAAAAAAAAACCGTTGCTCCAGGCCCGGGTGAACAAGCAGCAAACCGTTGCTTTTGTCGTTTCTCGCCATCTCGTTACGTATGCAACGAAGCGTCGCGCAAGGCGATATTGGCGACTAAACGATTCCCTGGCCTTTTTTTGCTCGGCCACCGTCCAGGGAATAATTAATCGATCCACGAAGCGTGAAATCTCGCGTCGCGCGTAATCGCACTCGCGCGACTCGCGACCGTTTCGCTGGCTTTTCTCACGGGCGGTTGGCTATTCCGAAGCTAACGAGCCGCCATTGGGAATCCCACGATTTTTAGACGCGACTGGTCATTTCACGGGCAAAAAGTATATTCGATTAATCAGCAACAAGTCGGGGAAAAAACGGTGCCAAGAAAAGGGAACGAAAAGAGACGAATCGCTAACGAGAAGTTCAAATCGAGATCGGAGAGACGCTGATCTTTAAGAGTGGATTTAATTGACGTCGGCTATTTTATTTCGGAAGTCCAATTAAAAGCGTTTTATTTTCGACAAGGAAATTTAGAGAGGAATATTAGAAGGGTACCATTATTGGGCCATGTCTTCGAAGTAATGCACACCTCCCTCAAACAATACCTCGTCCAAAATAGTAGTCATATTAGCACATGAACTATAAATGAGGTCTTAAATCAAGTGACCAAAACGGAGACCTCGTGGGCTCTAGGCGTCATTGCTCCGAATGAATACTACCGACTTCGCTGAACCCAGAGACATTTCGATGTGACTCAAAGGCAGTAAACTTTTCCCAGCATCTTTAACCACCGTTACGCTTGATTAATTGGACACGTAACTTCGCCGCCTCTGTGCAATGAATAAACGCGAGAAGTTGACGCGCGCGCTGACCACTTTTGCAGCGTTCGTATCTTCCGGCTGGTCGTCCGAAAAACAATTACGAGTCTCCCGACCATAAATGCCAGGACGTCGATCGAGGACACTTAAGGTTTCTCGTGAGTTGCGTCAGTCTGGAGGGAAAGCGAAAATTTGCTGGACGTTGTATGGCTCGGTGAGTTTAACCTTAGAAGACTTCTCGGGGTCTACGTTGACCCCGCGCGTTTCTAGATTATGTACAGCTTGCTTTCATACGTTAGTTCGATATTAATAACTGGCTTATAGGCATTTGAATAGACGTGTTATGTTGATAATTAGAGAAACAAGAAGTGCAAGTGTTAATTTATATAACGTCTTTATGTAGGCAACGAAGCATGGGGTTGCAACATGGTACAGGACTTTTCGATCTCCTCCTTCGTAAATAGGATTCTATGCAAGTTTATAGGGCTTGTATGAACATCCAAGAAATAATTTCATTTTGAGAAATAGAATAACATTCATAATTGGACCTGAGTCCTATGACTTCCCTGCTTCGGTATCAAGTGATGTAAACCACTTAGATTACAATGCTAGGATAGTTAAATGGCTTTATGCAACCCTGTCATTCATTCCTCCATGAATAACTCTTCCTCTGATCGGTGCCTCGGAGTTCCTATCGAATTTCTCGAGCTAACAAGGAAAGACAGAGTCTCGATGCGTGGATCGACGCAAAGAAGCGGCACTGCGAAACACACGAATTATCTCGAAGCGTGCCTCAATGAGCGGACGTTAGACGCATGTCGTACGATCGTATAAAGGTAAATAGCAGCATCACGCCAGATCCCCTCGCACAATGCTGGCCCGACTAATATGGCAGCTCTTTCTTCGCTGCTTAATCGTTACTTCCGCCTCCCCGTGTCCACGACTCACCCGACTCCGTAGCATGTTTTATCCCTCCTTTGCGGCGGGGATCGTTTTCGTGAGGGATCAGCCCAGATCGTTCCTGTTAGATCTACCTACTCCGGAGGTAAGGGAAATCTACTTTTTAATTTTGTTGTTACGGTAATGACGAAATTCCAAATATCGACGTTGGTATGGATACTTGGATACATTTCAGTCCTAATAAACATTAAGATCGATGGAAAGCAAGCCAAGATATCCATATTTTTCTAGAATTAATCTAGTGCATCTTCGAATGTCCAAGAATAATTATTATATATTATTTTCAATGTTTGACATAATTTACTCCATACGTCTATTACCAACTCACACCTTGTTCGTTAATGAGGCTCATTAAGTGCAGTTTACCTTGAGCAATTCTTTCAACAAATCAATTTATTCCCCGTTCCATGAACGTATCCTTAATCGATGTTTACGTTTCACAATCGAGAATTCTTTCCCATGGCTTCCTCCTTTTTTCTTCCCTCATCTCGCATGCATGTGTCGCGCGTAATCAGCTATTCGTTTATGCGCTGCTAGATCGAGCAAAGATACACAAAAAAGCGGTAGACAGCGGTTTTCGAAAGTCTTGAATCAATTTGAATAGCTTGAAAGCAAGTTGGAGAAAGTAGGACGAAGTGTTATAATTCTTTTCCGTGGAATGGTAATTAGCATTAGCGATGATTTCTAGTGAAACAAAGCTGCTTCGACTCCCTGTTCGTCGAGGAGAGTTATGATAAAGAGAATTCGTATTTGTCCGTCGGTAAAATCGACGATTCATCGTGATAGCAGCTCAAAGTATAGTGGATGGCGACGAGGACGCAGCCAGTTTCCCTTGACACTGTGAACTTTAAGATCCTCTTGCTTGCGTTAAAATACGAACTTGATCGTCGCGTATGAAAGTATCCTGTGACCCTTTACTGCAGTACTATTAATAGTTGTTAGTGTTCGCGTGATCAAATTATAAATTTATCTAAATTTTGCTTTTAGGGGTGCGACTCGAATTAGTTTCACTTTTTAAAAAAAGAGAAACTAGTTTATTTAAATCACAAAGTCTTCTAATGAAACAGAATAGTCTGAAACTGACTTTGAGCAAGCAGACCGCCCCAATTAAGGATCAGGGGTGATCGGAGTAGGGCCGTTCGCATAGAAAGTGTCTCCAAATGGAAAGAAAGAGGTCGTATCCCCTTGACACCAGAATATTCCGCGGCCGTTTGACGATGCAGATCATATTATCGTCTCGCAATTAGACACGTTCCACTTTCGGTGGAAGCCAAGGGAGGAAGAAGGACGAACGATCCCAATTAGGGACTATCGATGGAAATCGTGTACTCGTGAGACGATGAGCCTCTGGTCGGTTACGAGAAGGAGAGAACTGGCTCCGGCATTTTTGTCGCGCTGTGAAAGGTCAATACGAGAATTTCACTCGTGCATCGTCTTCACACGAGCTCTATGCACCAACCAGCATCGCGCAACACCGTTCGTGGAGAGAAGCGTCGTATCCTCGCTCGGACGTGGCACATGTTCGTTTGCATTTGACCCCTTTTCACCGTAAACCGCGATCGCAAAGCTCTCGACGCTTCTGGAAAAATCTACGACCCGCACGATTCTACTTACTGTTTCAAAAAATTAAATGGTCTCGACACGAGGCTGGGTTAATGGGAAATTAATATTAAACGGCTGGAGTAAATTGGATCAGATTTGTAAATTTCCCGGGGCTTTGTTCAATTCTTTTCTTTTAATGTAAAAGAGAGTAAAAAGTAAATAATGGAATAATTTCAGTTTAAAGCGAAGAAATGAGAATTAAAGATGATTTAAATAAGGAAAACGATTGCAAAGTGGAAAGAGGGTCAATCAGGTGAAACCGGTGAATTATTTTCGCTAATACAATATTAGCCGACTCCGCTTGCGAAGTCGGCGACTTACGGTACACAGCCTGTAAATCGTAAAATGTCGTAGTTAATAGCGCGAGATAAGTAAGCGGTCGCTTTTCCATGGAGAGATTATCGCTTCTGCCCGTGGCAAAGGTAAAGCGTTACACCGTGAAAGTCGTGAACCTTCACCTGTAATCCGATTCTTCTCGCGTTCGTTCTCCGTTCACCAGATCGGAGAATAAGAAAATAAAGAAAACCGCGCGGCGTACGAAGACGAATTGCGCGAGTTAATTTGCTCGCTGCTGCTGAGAATTGACAAAAAACTCATAGACGTGTAACTGTAGACCCAGAAGGATGGATTTATAGATCCTGAACAAGGAGAAAACGGTACTGTGTACTGGGTGTTGATAAAACGGGGGATTTTCTGTTCGAAATATTGCACTTCCTCGATTGAGTCACGATGGACGCTCTCCAGCGACTGCAAAGATAGGCATCCTCTAGATAAGAATATTGTGTAAATAAAAAATCGAGTAAAAATACCTCATCGGTTTGAATAATCCACAGTTATCTTTATCCTACGAATAATAACGACTGGTTAATTTTATTTGAGATCGTAGTGTAATTGATTCTAAGGAGTAAAACCAACTCTAGTATTTTTCTGAGAATGAAGAGCGAGGAAAGGCGTAAAAGATGTTTAATACCTTGGAATCCACTCGTTTCATTACATTTCAGAAACTATATGAAGACAATCCTCGTTAAGTCATTCAACTTTTAGTACCACCAATGTTCCCCATATCTGTTTAGAAAAAAAGTTACAATACCCGTCTTCAGTTTCTAGAATTCATCCTGGATAATAGATAAATTTGTCACTATTTTTGCCCATAAAATAGCCGTGTACGGATCCCATCGACGTTCCCAGCCAGCCCACACACTCGACTTATTCGATTTCACGCGTAGACAAGTACAATTAACGCTCTGCAGAGCCCCGATCGATCCCCTAGCATTGCAGTCGACTGGGGCAATCGACTTTCTCAAATCGAGCATGAATCCTCAGTAATGAATTTCTAATTTACACTAATTTTTGCAAGCACCTGTTGCGTTCTCAACGATGAAAAAGTTAAACAGCCAAAATAATACATGTTCTATAATTATATCATAGAATTTAACAATTACGGAATGTGTCGCCTCTAAACTTTCTAATTATCTTTTATTCGTTACTTGAAATTTCTATCTAGATAAGAATTCGACCCACGAGTCGCGGACATATCGTTATTTAGGGCCTCGAACATCACGTTGCAGTCGCATAAATATGCGCGAACGAGAATGCAGGACTATTAATCATTAAACATCCCGCGAGCGTCCTTCGTACACGCGTCCCCCTGTCGTCGTAGCTTAAAATATGCAACGGAGGCACTGCAAATATACGTATAGGCATGGCCAACTGGTTTAGGTTGAAAAATAGTTGGGACTCGGCCGTGTGTAAATACAGCCTGTCCTAGATTCGAATGGACAGATCGTGACAGCAGGTTTCAGGGATTTCTCAAAGGGGAAGGTCGATTGGGTCCAGACAACGAGCGTATCTCAATCCAGAATTTTAAAACAACGACTTCCACTGATGGTAATAATAATAATGCATAGTATTTTAACCCCGATGATTTATTAAATGAAAAGTTTAATTTGTTGGTAACTCGAAGCAATAGATACTCATTAACTTTCTCTTACACGTACGGGGAGTTTCTAAAAAATCGCGAGGCCTCTAACAAGTTACCCGAGCCGCTCTCCGTGAGGTCCCACATCAAAGAGCCTTGTCGACGCTCGGTAACTCGTATCTGTACCACTTTGTACGCGATCCTCCTCTTTCGCGTCTACGTCGCGGACGTAACGGTACGGAGTTCGCTGCGCCAGGTTTAAAAGTTTGAGGGATACGTGCACGCGTGTCGCGCGGCGTGAATTTTCGTTTCACGGTTAGAGGGATAATCCTTCTCTCTGTCACTTCTCATCCGTCTTTCTGTCCTCTTGGCTAATTGAGTTGCTCGGCCCCGGCCAGAAGAGATCCCCCAACGACGTCGCTGTCCTTTTTTTCGTTTTCTGGCCGACCCGTGGGGAACGAGAGCGTCGTTTCCAGAGATACGGTACCTCGGCAGCACAAAATTGGATTTCGTCATCCTGCCACCTGTAAGAGAAGACGTTGGGTACCTGTTGCCCCGCCTCCGTCGGAGGGAACAGCCTTCAGAGAGAGCCTCCAAGAGAAGGCGCGCACGAAACCTCCGCGATCGGTATAATCCTCCGTGGACGTGGAAAATAATCTGACACTCGCGCCTTCGCGGCCGTGGGTGAATTAATCGTTTGTGTTTTAACTTCCATTCACGGCTGCCTTTTGTGTCGTTCGCGCTTCACCTCGATTATTGTTCGACGGAGGAGGATTACGCGGCTGTGAAATCGTTTGAGTTATGCGCGATAGCTAGCTCTTCTTTCTTCGTTATTTGAAGTCTGGGAACGAGAGAATGGGATAGATGGGGGTTCTAGATAAATAATGGGGGCAAAGATCAAGCTGGAGGCTCGAGTTTATCAAGACTTAAATCTCTATTGAAGGGCAGAACTGGTAATCGTCTAGATTTTCTAGCTGAATTTATCAGGAAATCTATTTGGTAGATAGGTTTCCTATCCACATTTTGTAATTAATTTATTCAAATTTGTAGTGTATTAGAAACCTAAGGGATGTATCGAATCCACGATAGGAATATCGGTATCCATTGCTCTTACTTAACTATACACGTGCTTTCAGCTGTCTGCAAGGAGGGCTGCCACCCCGTCCACGGGCACTGCAACGTCAGCGGCGAGTGCAAGTGTCGCCACGGCTGGCAAGGCGACCTCTGCGACCAGTGCACCCCGTACCCAGGTTGCAAGCACGGCTATTGCAACGGTTCGAGTTGGCACTGCATCTGCGATACGAACTGGGGCGGCATCCTCTGCGACCAGGACCTCAACTACTGCGGCACTCACGAGCCCTGCCAGAACGGCGGCACTTGTGAGAACACAGCTCCTGATCAGTACAAGTGCACGTGTCCCGAGGGATTCTCTGGACCAACTTGCGAGAAGGTGGACAACCCTTGTGCCTCCAATCCCTGTCTGAATGGGGCAACCTGCAGAGAACTGGGGGAGAGCGCTCATTGCGAGTGCGCCCCCGGCTTTTCCGGGCCCTATTGCGCAATGGACATCGACGAGTGCGCCTCGCAACCCTGCCAAAATGGCGGTACTTGCGTCGATGGAAAGAACGGATTCGTCTGCAACTGCCCAGCAGCTTGGCAGGGTCATCTCTGTCAGTTCGATGTCGACGAGTGCACCCTGAAGGAGTCCCCGTGTAAGAACTCGATGACCTGCGTAAATCTCGCCGGCGACTACAGGTGAGCTTTTATATTTACGTCGTACATTACATCGACGTCAGCGAGTAGATAAGACTTAAACATGCGTCAATTCCATCGCCATCCGAATGTTTCCGACCTTCGCGTTTCGCAACGAGTTGTCTCGACCGGTTTGCTTCAGAGTTTACGTTCAGGCCGTTAAAAGAAGTCGGTTATTAAGATATCCCATTAGTCCAGACTAAATTAGAACGTCTTTACCGCGGTGCCCGCAGTAACCAGTGGACGGAGTATGCAAAGCAACGTTCTTTAAACCGTTGATATTTCATCCGCACCACCTGAACTAATTGCCTCGTCGAAGTTATCGTTCGATTACCATGTGACGCAATCTTCTCGTGAGAATTTAGTATTGGGACCTCGTGCCTGGCCAGCTGGAGTCGAAACGTGTTTTAACTTTCAATAAGTACACATCACCTGGGGTTCAATTGAACCAGAAGCAATTCGCTCTACCAGCTTATTTGCACCAGACCTATTCTGAATGCAAGAGGTTTCTAAATCAACTTTGAGGTTTCTAAATCAGCTAATACTGTCGACAAGGGGGCTCTGAAATCGTTTCTCCTTTAGCGTGATTTATTTTAGGTGCAACAGGTTTGCATCTACTAAACGAAGTGAATCACTTCTGAGTTATACTGTGTTTAGAAAGGCTATTTTGATAAACTTTATCTTCGAACCTTCAATTTTCAGATGTCGCTGCAGAAGTGGCTTCACTGGAAAGAATTGCACCAAGAACATCAACGACTGTGTCGGCCAGTGCCAGCACGGCGCGCTCTGCATAGACCTGGTAGATGACTATCACTGCAGCTGCACCGCGGGGTACTCCGGCAAGGACTGCGACGTCGACATCGACGAGTGTGCCTCGAAGCCCTGTCAGAACGGCGGTGAATGCAGGGATCTGGTGAACGCTTACGAGTGCGTTTGCCCCGTTGGCTTCACCGGTTATCAGTGCGAGATCGACAGGGACCACTGTAGCCCGAATCCCTGCAGGAACTCCGCGCCCTGTTTCAATACTCAGACCGATTACTATTGTCACTGCCCTCAACAATGGCAGGGGAAGAATTGCTCCGAGCCCGCCTCTCACAACCCGCAGTTCGGCATCATGGACGAGGAAACTGGATGTGGTAGCGAAGGCACTCCTTGCGGCGGCAGGGGCAGATGCAGCGGGGGCAGATGCATCTGCGATCCTGGATACACGGGGATGCACTGTCACGAGAACATCAACGACTGTCGAGGCAATCCTTGTTTGAACGGAGGAACCTGCGTAGACCTGGTCAACTCCTTCCAGTGCATCTGCAGGGAGGGATGGAGTGGAGATTTGTGCGACCAGGGTAAATGTCTATTTTTAATGCACGTTGTCCTCTTCTTTGACGTTTTTCTGTTGTATGGGCATAATGAGGTTAATTACTGGTCCTTATTTCTTTGTATCCTCACTTTTACTACTTTTAGCTTTCTTCTACCAATAATTCTCAATATCCAATATAACCAATCCAGCCAGTCGAATGAAACTGAAACGACTAAAACTAGTGTCTCCTTTTCCAGACGTGGACGAGTGCATGGAGTCGCCCTGTCGCAACAACGGGACCTGCGTGGACGGCGTAGCAGACTTTACCTGCATCTGCAGAGGTGGTTGGAAGGGCAAGACGTGCACTCTGCGAGGTGGCCACTGCGAGCCAGGGACTTGTCGTCACGGAGGGACGTGCCAAGACCGCGGTGACGGATTCACCTGTCACTGTCCACCAGATTGGGAAGGTGCAGCGTGTCACATAGCTTCTCCAGCCTGTGCCAGCAATCCTTGCGAAAACGGAGCGACCTGCGTGAACACCGCCGATGGAAACTATCGATGCGTCTGTCGAGAAGGCTTCGAGGGACCAAACTGTCGTCGCGACGTCGACGACTGTCAGCCGTTGCCCTGTCTAAATGGTGGCAAGTGCGTAGATGGGATCAATTGGTTCAGGTGCGAGTGCGCGCCAGGTTTCACCGGGCCAGACTGTCGCATAAACGTAAACGAATGCGCCAGCGATCCCTGCACAGGTGGATCCACCTGCGTGGATGGCATAGCGAGCTACTCTTGCGTTTGTCCGCCAGGCAGAAGCGGGACGCGCTGCGAAATCCGCACGGCTGGTGGGCCTGGCTGCATGGTCGCCAGCTGGGACGACGACTGCAATATCTGCGAGTGTCGTAATGGAAAGAATCAATGCAGCAATATCTGGTGTGGTCCTGGGAACTGTCTGAACGGGACCTCGTGTCTGGCTCACGAAGTCTGCGTCCCCAGTCCAAGCGAGAGCTGTCTATTGCCGTCGTGTCCAGCTTGGGGAGAGTGTCGACCAGTGGAGACTGGCAGAAGGGTAGGACCTCCTGCTTTGCCTGCTCCGCCTTCCTGTTGGCCTGGACAAGCTACCACGGGACCAACCTGCTCTAGGCTCACCATCTTGTTAAGAAGAGACACTCTTGCACCGGGCACATCGGTAGAAATACTCTGTCGTCGTCTGAGGAAGCTTTTGGCTGATCCCAGAAGACCGCAGTCGATCGTTCTTCTCTGTGATCTGAAGCCAGGCGATAACGATACAGTGGAAGTGACAATTTTCTCTGAAGCTGCCGTAGACGCGGCCAGAGACCTCGGCGAGACTCTCAGTCGACCCCTGGGAAGACCTCTCGCCCTGGCCTCCGTGCTGGAGGTCAAGGTGGAGACGGCCTTGCTCAGCGAGCCGAGCTCAGGGAACGCCAGCAGCGCTGGCAGCTACGTGGCGGTGCTCGGAGGTGCCCTGGCCACAGTGCTCGTGTTGGCTCTCTTCGGGGGACTCTGGTACCTCCGATCGGTCAGGCAACGCTCGAGCATGACCGCGACGACCAGCAGCGAGACTTCGTTGCACAGACACCGTAGCGACTTGGACGAGAAATCCAACAACCTCCAGAACGAGGAGAACCTGAGGAGATACGCGAATCCGTTGAAGGACCAGGACCAAGGCGAGCCCAGAGTGTCCGTCGTGAGGCCTCTGTCGGGCACCTCTCTGGGCGCGCTGGCTGGAACCGAGGAAAGCCTGGAGATGGTCTCCGAAGAGGGTAGACACCGCCTGCCACCACTTTACAAGCCACCCAGCGCGGAAGCAAGAAACAACACCGCCAGTTTCAGCTACGAGGAAGGACCTCACAAGCCGTACAGCAAACCAAGACTACAGGAACCGTCGTACTCTCATCAGCAACCTGGCACCAGCCAAACATCAGGACCGCATCAAGTGTTGACTGTACACGTGTAACGCGAGAGGACTCGCGATTAAAAGCGTGTGAAACTAGAGCATTGAGGCGAAGAGAAGGCATCGAGTTAAGGACATTAAGATCGTCGTGAAATAAAGAACGTCCGAGATCTCGACGTTTAGAGATTCGTATCGGCACTGTGCGCGAGACCCTCAAGGCTACCGAGGTTTCTTTTCCCTGTGGAGGTCGTTCGAAGGCAGGGCTAGATACGTAGATAGGTAGATAGGGAGAGACAAGAACCGAGGCATTTTTTTTCTTCTCACCTCTCGTGAGGTTAAGACTTTAATCTCGATCGCAACGAACGCGAAAACGCGAGTACTTGCACGCGAGACTCCATGTTTGAGTCACGATCCTGCTGTCCTCTACCTTCGTCGGGCCTTCCCCCGCGATTCCACGATACACGACAATAATTGATCGACGATATATAATTATATTATTGACGACGCCGACGTTGTTTCATCGTTGTACATATGTACATAGCTCGTACTTATTAATTTCACTAAGCCTGTATCTCCCCTGGACGCGCCGTCGGCCCTGCAACTCTCTTAAAGTGTAACATTCGACGTTGTATCCGCGTTGATCGTAGATTGTCGCATTTCCTCCCCCATTTCCCCGTCGTCTGAAGCCCACTTGTCTGAACGACGTAGGCGTGCAGAGATGGCCAGGATTCTTAAATAGACACAAATTTCCAATAACGAATGAAGAATGCGTAACTGTTCATCCCTCGTTTTAATGAGTTAGGAGAAAGTTGTACGAATGAATGACACGCGATGGTTTCATTTGTTATCTGTTATTTGAAGAAAATTCTGTCCATCTCTGTGTAGCACTTAGGCGAACAATTCTGCGCGAACGCAGGCTTCGGACGCTCCGTCGGACGATACTATTGTGATACTCATAGAGAGAGGACATCGTGCGTAAGACTACTTCATTCTTATGCCACCTCCCACGCCCCCCTCAAACGTACATAGTTCCAGATCCAACCCTCGTCTAACGAGTTTCTCCCATGGATCCTCCTTACCTATGTTCTCCTCCTCTCCCTCCCTTTTAGATGTGCAATTTTACTTTTTTATTTCTTCTTCTCATAGTATCGTTCCAGCGTCGCGACGCGCGACGACCGAAATCGCGCGAACACTTAGACTTTAACGGAAGCGGAAGGGCGCATAACTCGCATTAGGCGGTACCCCGTAAGTTGTAACGGATGGAAGAAATTTTTATAACAGATACCTTTATTTTATAAAGAAAAATCTATATTATTATACAAATATATAGAAGCGATGAGAAAACAAAAAATATATATATATATAAATATATATATTATATTATTTTATATTATATTATATTATTTTTATTTTATTTTATTGTATTGTATTAATTATTGCGAGATCACGGACAATAGTTCTTCGATCGTTCCTCAATCTCCGAGCATCGATCCCGCGACCAGGTTCTACCCAAGCATTGGGCGAAATGTAAACCGCGATTGGAGGTGGGCAAATTTCATTTCGAATAACCAGAAAATATTCAAGTAAGATTATACTTGTTATTCGAGAGGCGAGCACGACGAATAATTTGTCAAGTTCGTCTTGCCACGTCTTATTTTTGTTCGTCGATTCACTCAAATGATTACTCGAGTAATGTCCAACTCTGCCCACGATTGAACTCGATAATCAATAATCGCGATTAATAATTAAGAAATAATCAATATCAGACACGATTAGTTACACATTTCAAAACCACTACTTCACGATTGCGGATTAGAAATGCGCATTGCCGACTAATCTAACAATCGTGGATGATCGTTGTTCAACCCTGCGATCCATCGAACGTCCATGTCTTAAAAATAAGAAATTCCTCGACAAAACTCCGACGAACTAATGTCCCTGGTCAAACGGTAGATAGCTAATGGATAATCCCTACGCGATGTGATCAGCCCCCGTTGTCAGATACAGAAGGAGGCGTGAGCGAGTGAGTGCGTGTAAATAATAAGCTCCTTCCAACCCCCAACCCCACTTTTTCTCGCCTAAAGTTACGAAGATGAAAATGTTTCAATAAAAAGTACAACCCTTCGAAAACGTCTTGGTTTTTTTACGTTTATTGCACCCGCGCTACCGAGCGAACGAATTCTCTCACGCGATGCTCGTGTCGACGAGGCCGCGCAGCTTGCATTCAAATCACCGTGGACGCAGAATCGTAGCCGTAAACGTGCCTTCCTGGTTCGGAACGCGTCGGGGAACGTTAAACACCGATTTCAGAGGTAAGAAGGTAAACGTTCCAAATTATGTCATGTAAACATTCTGGACCGATCGTTACAGCCACTCAAACGAGATCTACGATTGGACAGCGTAATAATCTACTATTGCAATCAATTTAATAAAATAAATGTTGAGATTTGACTATTAGCCTGGCTGTTAGTCTATGTATCTTTTCGACTCATTCTCCTCGAGTCTTCTCATCGAGTTCCATTTTGCTTCCAAAACTTGGGTCCACGACAGCATCCATCGACGTTTAAGCGTCGTAACAGCAATGATAGCGATAGTCATAGACATATTTCTTTTCCGTGTAGCGATTAGCTAGCAACCTTGATTCCTTGGCATCCCATTTACGCCGCGACGAGGCACACGGGTTCACACGGGCCTTATTCGGCCAATGGCATGGTTGACTCATTTACCGAGTATTCGTCAAGTGGCTCTTCTGGGCCATTGTATTGTAATTTCGACAGATCGTTCATTCAACGCTGGTGTACCGCGTCTCGTGGTCAAGATCGCCCGATGAACGCCGTTGTCTCGGCTACGAAATTGCCCACATCGGGGCCTTTGTTAATCTCAGACGCGCTTTCGATGATAATGAACAGCATTATCCTCAATGAAACGATCTATTGAAATCCGTGGCCACGGTTTGCCGTGGATTCACGAGGTCTGGAGTAATTAGGAAAGTCGAGGAGTTATTGCACTGAATCCATACATCGCAATACAATTATTTCTATTCTTCTTGACATTATTTTGCCTTACGTAAATCCTTAATTTTGATTTAGTTCGCGTTATTTGCGGCCCACTGACCCCCATCTAGCTGGGGTACCCCGGGGTTTCTAAAGCCCGTACTGTAGCTTCATATTCGCATGCTACATACAGCCCCTGAGGGCAATAATGAGTATGTTCTTTCATAATGCAACAAAACTTCCTTCAGTTTGCGACAGAATCACAAAGTCTGTTTTCTTTTTTTTTTTCTATGCATTTTCACTTAACATGTCAACTCCATTTTCTTCTCTCCTCGATCTTCAAGTCAACTATTTAATATCTTCAGACTCTCCACATCTTCGATTCATACTTGCAGTAACCATGGAAGGATACAATGCTGATAATACAATCATTTTATAACACATAAAAGTGGAAGCTCCTTCATTTGGAAACGTTTAAAGAAAGATATAAAGAATTGTAGGTTACCTAGAACGCAAAAATGGACCCTTTGGAGGTGATGCTAGTATTCATTTAACGTTAATTTTTTTTAATTTTATTTGACTCTGAATTCATATTTTAGAATGTGGATGACATCGACAATGTCACGGAGGTGTCCGATTATTCCGATTACAAAGCATGGCCCGTCTATTCCGAAGAGGAAGAGCCGGAAGCGTTGGACGACGTCGCGGATGAGATCGAGAAGCAGAAAGAAATGGACAAAGAATCGGAAAAGATTGATATATTCGAGATTGTGACGATGCAGATTCGAGACAAAAAGGCGGAAAGAATCGCTGCTGAGGCCGAAGAAACGAAGGAGAAACTACGAGAACTAATTGGTGTAATACTACTTTAGCAATCTATTTTTATTGAATTAACACTAAACCTACCACGACCGGTCAAATAACCATTTTCAAATTTTTGTATACAGTTCTTATATCATTATTCAATTTACTTTCACGTAACATATTTCTGCAATTAATTGAAAAAAGTGTCTTTAAGACTTGTCATTTGTCCCATCACGATAGAAATAGTTACAAATTAATGTCGGTAGGTTTAGTGTTAAAAATGTCGCATTTAGAGTAGATGAAATCCTCTGTAAAAAATGCTCTTCGATATTCACGTTGAATTTGTAGATGAAAAAAGATAGGGGCGTGTCTGAAGAGACTCTGATCACACCAGAAGAGAAATCGCTTCGTTCCGTGACGTCGTCCACGGAAAGCTCTATCCATCCGTGCCTCGTGGACATAGATATCAGCGACTCTCAATTAAAATTACAAAATCTTTACACTATGTACCCGATACCAGACGATCCTGGCCTGGTACCAGCGTTCTGGAATATTCGGGAGAGTCCAACCAGTTACCCAGACGATGGCGTGGCGAAGTTAAATGATTTGATCAAGATGTCCAAGATGCAGCCTATAAAGTCTTTGGATGACATGCTGCTGTCCAGTGAAATCAATTTACAGTATTACGGAGTGGACCCAAGGATTATCAGGCCTCTTTGCGAAGCCCTTATGGAGAACACTACTGTGCAGACTATCAATCTTACAGTAAGACTATCAACCCTAACGTAAAGTCATTCGTAACTTTCAGACATTTTATTTTGGTGCTTTGTGTCCTCTGTGAAAATAATCTAAACGAGGAGGAATAGTGCACGCCACTAAATATGTTATGAAAAAAAATTCGTACTGACACATCACCATTATTTCAGGAGAACTGGTTATCAGAAGACGCATGCTATCACCTGAACGACCTGCTCTTAAGAAACAGCTTCGTGAACACTCTACTGCTATCAGGATGTCGAATCGGTGCGAAAGGCGTCGAGAGGCTTCAGGATGGAATTTCAAACAACACAACCTTGATCAGGCTAGACCTCTCCAATTGCAACATTGGTGCAGAAGGCCTCGATTACGTTGCAACATCAGTCTGCAACAGCAGCAGCCTCGAGAGCCTCTCCCTGAACTATAATCACTTGGACGAATTTTGCGTCGACGCTCTACAAAAGCTGGTCTCGTGTTCGGATACCCTGCAGCAATTGGAGCTGTCCTGGAACTCCTTGTACACCGCGGTGACCTGGAGGAAATTGAGCAAAGGGATCGAGAACAGCGTGGCTTTGGCCGATCTTGACTTATCCTGGAACGCATTGGGCAAAGAATGTGTTCCCTATCTTCGTCAACTATTGGTGCGTTCTCCAACACTGACGAAGTTGAATCTGAGTGGTAATTAAGTACTTCTTAGAGCTTTGGTGATTGCACTGATGAAAGAAACTTTGAATATCTAGACCTCGTGTACCTAAAACAGACCTTTCGAAGTATTTCTTCCGTCATTATTCCTAGGAAACCGATTTTACGATGAAGACGCTGTGGTCATCGCCAGAGGCCTGACGAGAAACAAAGTATTGGAAGAGTTGTATTTAGGAAACAACCCTTTGAAAGTGGACGGCGCGTTTGTTCTTGTTCGAGCAGTCACCCCGCAAAGGTCTCCTGAAAGTCAGTTACGCGTTCTGGACCTTACGAACATTTGGGCGAATAAAAGTATATTGAAAGAGCTGAATGCAATCGAAAATGGCAGACCTTGGTTGAAGGTCAAGCTGGGAGGAATACTCAGCAACTACGAGATCCGTGGTCCAGATGTGAAGGCTTTACTTTTTAGGAGAGCGAACTTTGAGGCGCTGAGACCGAAGAAGAAACGACGACGCAGAAACTTCGGCCACTTTGTGCTGTCGCTGGCTGATGATCTCATTTCGAGAGGTATGTGCGATTGTATGGTAAAAAGATGATATTGTTTACAAGCCACATTTTCACGTGAAACTTTATGAAAATATGTAGATGCTTGAAATAAATGATAAATTGCAAGGTTTTTCTCGACAGCGAAATTTATGGAATCAGTGAGCCGCTTCCGGTTGAAGCTCTCGAAGACTCTTGTAGATGCGATTATGAATGAATTTATTGGAGCAAGAAATACTGTGGACCAAGAATTATTAAAGGCAGTCTACTTGACACTATACCCTGATACGAAACTTCCACCAGAGAAACCAAAGAAGAAGAAGAAAGCTAAAGAGAAAGGGTTAAAGCGGAAGAAGAAGGTAAAGGATTCATGAAAAAATCATGAATAGGGAAAGATTAAGTTCCTATCATTTAATTAATATCATTGGATTAATTGAAACTGAAATGTTAAGAAATATCATGAATTTATTGTATCCTTATTATAATAATAATTCTTCAAGTGAAAAAAACAATAGTACCATAATTCTGTTTTATAAGATGTGAAAAATAAATAATGTAAAAAATGACGATACTAGGTAAAATATCAATTGTACAATTTAATGCATTTCTTAATATTAATCTAAATAAAATATCCTTGCAGAAATATCATCTACAATCCAGTTTATTCCTTCGACAAGGTTTTCTCCTGTAACTGCTGAACATTTATATATTTGCCAGTGATGGGTTTTAATGTTAGGTAGTTCCAAAACTTCTGCAATGTCTGATGCAGACATTGCTCCAGGTAAATCTTGCTTATTTGCAAATATTAGAAGACTGGCACCCTCCAACCTTTCCTCTTGCAGAAGTTTATACAATTCTATTTTACAGTCTTCCAATCTTCTTTTGTCTGCACTATCAATTACCCAAATAAGCCCATCCGTAGATTCAAAGTAATTTCTCCAGTAAGATCGCAATGATTTTTGACCACCCACATCCCATATATTGAGCTTGTATCCACGATGCTCCAAAGTTTTGATATTAAAACCTAGAGTTGGTGATATTGTGTCGATAGGTTCTCCACTCATCCTTTTCAAAACTGTCGTTTTACCAGCATTATCCAAACCTCTATAAAGACGTGCAATATTAACGAATAAATCAGAAAATAATATTATTTAATGTTAAATGATATTAATTAAAATGCAAATATGAATTTTAATAGAACAATCGATGAATTATTTTGTACTAAATTATACTTTCATTGTAAAATGTGTTATTTCGGTAAAAGTGACAGAACTCTTTTCTAACCTTAAAATTATTCAAAGACTGAAAAAAAGAATACGTACAGCATTAAAATGCGCATTTCTTTTTCTTTTTGTTTCAACTTTTTAAGCACTGTTAACAAGCCCATTTTATATTACATGAAAAATACTGCGGGTAATGATTTAAAATATCCGAATATCCAACGATCGAAAGCAAAACTCCCTCTACTTGTCAAACGAAGTTAACCTATATCAATCAACATTGACGTTAAACGCTAAAGTTTTTAGTGGTATATAATTAAATGGTACTAAGAAATTTAAAAAAAAATACACGTTTACAATGATAGAAGCAAATCTGCCACTTTATTAACAACATCTGGATGACAAAAAGCATTAACAATGTCTTCAGACAATGGTTCGCAAGAAGGAAACGTGTTCTGAGTGTTATTGTAAGATTCAGAAGAGTGTCCTTGTAATTCAGTAATATTTTCAGAAAATCTTTCTCTTTTAGTTTTCAAAAATTCCTCCAATTCTGTTGTTTTAAGTTCAGAAAGAAGCTTCACATAAGCTGGATATTGTGCTTGTAAATCTTCTGCTATCCATGTAGTATGCTTTGTTTTTTTACAAGACTGTTCCATACTTTCCACATTTTTACATTCGTTAAGAGCAACCCTGAGCTGTTCAAAAAATTAATATTAACTCGTGTCCACATCACTACAATATTTGTAGATATTTTTTAATAAATTACCAATTTCACATAATAAGATAAATTGCAGTGAGCATCATCAGATGTATTGTAGACATCTTTGCCAATTCTAGCTACTACTAATTTAACAATAGCTTCTTTAACTCGTGATATATTATCTGTTATTATTGGTAACCATGTGTTTACACTAATAGAAAAATTCAATGATTCTACGTAATGCCACCAACCAGCAGGTACTAGCAATACATCCCCTGGCTCAAGTGTTATCAGTTTTGGTGCTTGTTGCACTTTTAGTATCTCTACCTCATCTTCTTTGGAAGGAGAGAAGAAATTATATTTACTATATACAGTTGATTCCTCGTAAGGAATCCTTGTTGGATGTAAGAAATTACTTGAACTTGGAGGAAACAATAACCATTGTTTTCTAAAACAAGTTCTTTTGTTAAAACAAAAGATAACAAAATATTTATGAATATAAACGAAAAGTAAATAATTAACCTTCCATGAATCTGTGCTACCAAGTTGCAACCATAAGAATCTTGGTGACAATTTGTATGAGCACCTTTGTTTCCAATCCAAAGAGTAGATTCAGATCCACTCTTGTCAAATCCAAATCTTTTCCAACTCAGTGAATCTATTACCTCTGGATTATCTTTAAACCATTCATGCATATACTTATAATCAAAGTAGTACCACTTTTTATCATTTTCATTAAGATCTACATTCCTAATGAAGTCTGACAATGTCATCGAAATCATTGGACAATTCACCTCCCATTGGGGATACTAAAAGAAAAGTTCTGAAACTTGTTATGTTAATATTTATATTTGTGCATCAAAAAGCAGATACACATATAAAAACTAATAATAATTTACCTTCGATTTAGCATTATAACCGACTCGAAACGGTAACTTAGAATCTCCAAATTTTTTGGCAAGTTCTGACAAGTTCCAATTCAATAATTTCCAGGTATATGCACCTGTTGCATCCTGTAGCATTCGTTGAAATAATACCGGCTCTTTAAGATCGAAAATAGCTTGTTTTAACACTTCTTCAGACGGTGAATTAATTTCTGCCATTATAGTGTTTATTATTCATTAAAGGTGCGCAGAAAGTAAACTAGCGCCATCAAGGAAATGTAGGTGAACTACGAAACAATTTTTCGCGTTTTTCAGGCACAGTAATGAGGGAAACACATAATGATTACGCATTTCGTAATCAGGGGAAGTAAACCTATCGATCAATGAAGCGTTTTTTGTGGAAAACTTGCAAAAAAAATTCCTATATTCACGTACATAGAAACATGTCCGTGGTTTCAGCATGGTTCAGGACCGTACTAAGAGTATACAGCATCCGAGCTTACATACATATTGTTAAGAAACGTCATGTATATGTTAAGGTTGTTTATATTGCATTGCAATTAATTGATACAGAATAGTCTGTTACGATAATGTCAAAGAAGTAAATAATACAAAAATGATATGATAGTTATAATATGGTATGAGAATACCAAAGTACAAATTGTTACTTGTATAATAATTTAAAATCAACGCGTAGGAGATATTTTTGTAGCTGCATTTCGTGTGGAACAGTGTATTCTCGAAGCTTTGTACAATGCATAGGAACATTAATATTACATAAATTTCCCTGTTAGAAAGTTTATATCACTAAAAAATAAATTAAATACAATATTTTAATCGCCTTGCGAAATAGGGGATCCACGATCGCGTTTGGACCCTTTTCCTTTGCCTTTTGTCTTCGTTTCTCGTTTCCTACTTATCGAAGATGTCGACGTTGTAGATGTCGAGTCTGCTGGGCTCGAATGACTCGATCCTTCGCGATCCCAACGTGCCAAAACTTCTCTCAAATTTTGTCCATCTCCTTCTTCATAAGTATCTACATCTACATGAAGATTATCTTGACCAGTTTGCGTATTGTTACCTGTTTCCAAATTTGCTCTCATTTCCTTCCTTTGATCCTCTGTGTGTTGCGGGCATCTCATAGATCTTGTGCACAACTTTTTAGTGTGTTCTGATATCACTCCACAAATTTGAGTTAACAGAATCCGTTTGTCTTCTAAAGACATATTTTCATAATTTGAAGGAGAATTTTCATTGCTGCTATGGATGTGTTCATTTATACTGTCTCCATTTCTTTGATTATTCTTTTGTTGCTTTGTTCTCTTAATACCATTACGGTCTTTTCTGCGTTTACGTTTATCATTGTTTAAACTCCAATCAACATCATCATCATCGTCACTTATAACTCCACTGAAGTTGCTAAGATCTTTGGAGTTATTTGCAATACGTCTGGATGCAATTCTTGAACTGTTTCTCCCCATACCCATGCACTTTTCTAAATGAGTTGCAAAGCGACATGCTGCCACTCCTCTGTCGCAATTTGGACAATTACATTCTTGAGATTTTTTTACAGGGTGTTGCCCAAACACATCCAACCCTGGAGAATCTATGATGGATTTTACTGTTAGATTCCACAAATGTCTCGAATTCAACACACATACTCGCTTAGCACACACAACGTTCTCTCAAAATAATAAATAAACATAACCTGAGTAATATCATCTGGTTAGATGATATTTTTAAGAAAATTTACTTGCTTCACTCACCTACGATAGCGTAAGATTCGTCATCGGGTATACCCTCCTCGACATCTGAGCTACCAGTTTTTGTAGTTCGATGCACGTCAAAAACAAATCCCATTAAGACCTCATCGAGAAGGTCTTCGTAGATTTCTTTCGTGGCCGTTTCAACATTCTCGCTTTTGTTCATAAACTCCAGAAACCGTCTGTTTAATTCTTGAATTCTTTCCTCGGTAACAGACATTTGAAATGTTCGGCTACTCCAAGGACGGGAAAGTCTTCCTGTTTACTGTCCCGGAATGACAACTCTAATTCGTAACATGTATAGTCTTTGTCTTTTCGACAGAATCACACCGATAAAGTTTAGATACTTATGTTTAACCGTTTACTACACGTGTTTTCTCGACAATGAAACTTCTTTCCGATGCGTCAAGAGTTTACGAATACTGTTACTGAATAGCGATATCCGTACCATAACTTTTGACACTACGATGATAGACCGAAACATACGGAGCTACTCCCATCTGCATTATCCACGGATGATTAAATTCTTTTCTTTCTAAGAAAAATATTAAACTTCCGAGTATTGTTTTGATATTCCTACGTTAGAATATCGGGTAGATATTAGGAAATATTAATAATATAAGAGGATAAGTATAGCATATTCCAAAAGAATGTTAGAGGGACAAAATCAAAATAGGGAGTCTAAGAGTAGGTGAAATATATTGAATTCACGTTTCTACTTAGTGAAACTTTGGTAGGTAGTGCTAGTAGGTATCACAACTACATGCCTATCGCATCAGCAGCATCGCCGCTATAAATATTTCAGCGTCAGTGAGGCGATAGTGTCGCCATCAGACACAGATCAATTGAAACTTGAAGTCTATTGACTTACCGATTGCATTACTTTTAAAGCACCCTCTATGTTTAAGGATAGCAACTTTGGAAACCATATCGACTTATCGTTGTCGGTAACACGAAAAAAACTCGCCCCTTTGACTCTTTCATGGTTCTACCAACCATGAATAGAGAATAGTGATAGAATAGAGAAACATATTGTAAGAAAACAAATGAAAGAAACAACAAACACATTGTTGTGAATGAAAAAAATTAAATACTGTTTCGATTAAACTCTATATCAATGGAACTAGAGCGATTAACATTGTTTGTATTTTATTTTAACGGGAGATATCAAATTTCCAAATGGTATTCCGCCAGGTCTCTGATGAAATATAGGATATCAGATTAGGCTCTGAGAATAGATGGGATTTGGAAAATTTTAGTAAGGTACTAGGACAGTTATAACTTGGAAAACATTCTTAGTCCCATGTACTCTAGCGTGACGTTAAAATATTCAAAATTCCATCTGTGCTTACATCTTTGAAATGTTCCACCTTCCATCTATTTCAACATAAAGCTACAGACGAGATATAGAATTGACGTGTCAGCCAATGCTATTTTCTGTCATGCGATTTTGGAGCTTTAATAGAGTTATCAAAATTAAATTTCAGAATGAAGTTTAGAATACTTCAATTCCTGTGACGTTAAATTGTATCAGAAGAAAGGTTCATTCTGAACTTTGCCTGTTACTTTATCGATAAAATCTGCATCTAACTAAGTAGAATATTTAAAAGTTTTTTGGGAAACGTTTTAAAAGAATGGTGTACAAGTGATAAGTTCAATATATTTCATTGATATACTATAAATGTATTTTTAATAGCCTGTCTTTCCTCATTACTACTTAGAGAGACGTGAATAGATTTCGGTCCGCTTTCATGAGATTTATGACCTTCGATTTGGCAGACTACAGAAATATCCTTTCAAGTTATTGCCCCTTCTTTCTAGAACGAATAAAATCTTTTTTTAACCACTGCGCGCGCAATGAATGTATTGGATTTCGAATATTTCGATTTTCTCGCGAAAATAACAATAAATGTTTGTAATTAAAGGACCAAATTTAACTGCGAAGAACTGCGCAGAAGTCGAGGCCTTTTACTTGGCAGTTTATCAATTTCTACGAGTATGTTAAATTCCAATGGAAGGATACGCGATTGTCATACAGAAACATGTTGTTCGAAACAGATGTATGGCCAGTTAACGCTTTTGTAACAAAGACTTAGGGTTGGATCCAACCGTTGAACTGGAGAATTGCCAGTGTAATATGTGAAGTAATAGAAGTATAACCGAGGATCCAGTTTATTGTTAAATAAACAAAAGTGATGTCGAACATTTCGTTCCGTTTCTGTAAGGAAAAGACGTCATCGCCCGGTATTTCGAATAATAAGAAATCTGTTCACGTTATTGTAACGTTGATGTCAATGGTCGTGTTATCTTTTTATCGACTTCATTGCGTTGCTTTGCGTGGAATGAGACAAAAATAAAAACTAATAGCAGACCGCGACGATTTTTTTAAAGTCCCTGACCGATGATTCGCTCCGGCACCTTGACATCATTTTCCTACCCCAGAATTTACGGTGTGCCGCTTTTAACCCTACGAGAATTCCTGGATATTTGGTTGATCCCACGCTCGAGTGTGTTTCTTAAATGAGCTTTTCAACGGAAGCTCTAAGGTTAAAGAAGAATTGCTACTATATATTTATCGATAGCCTCGCAAAGAAAAACTTCACTAAGTTTACGAACGTTTCGAAGGGATATGGCATTCTTCGAGGTCTTGACGCAAGGACTCGGTAGAGGTCTTGGAAAACGGGGTAAACAAGGGACCGTGAATCGAAGGTGAGGATCGTGGGAGGGCGATGAAAGAGGGTGGCCGGTTTGCAACCTTAACACGATTCTATTTCTTTCGATGCATCAGACCGTGTGCTGAAAATGACGCAATTGAAACGGTGACTGTGGGTCTCTTCTCGGGGAGACACGACACACGTTAAAACGTCTTCCGTCGTACTTCGTGCCGTGTAAAAGAAAAAGACGCAGCGAGGTGGGGTAAAGGCGATCGTGGTAGAAGCCGAAGAAGAGTTCTGGCGAACGAGCAGAACCGTACGAACCTTCATCGCGACCACAGTAGCGGATCTCTTCCACCCTGGTGCACACGTTATCGTTACGACACGTACACGTACACACTCGTAGTACCAATTGTCGACGAGAATTCGAGTGAAGACACGTATAGCACCGAACGAACGAGCAAATTTTCAGCCGAGAAGAAGAACGAAGCGAGAGGAAAAATGGTTTACGAGAGCGACTTCTACACAACCCGACGACCCTATACGCGGCCCCTCGTCTCGTCCTACAGCGTCACGGTCAGTATAACAACGGAATTGCCGAAAGAGCGGGATGAAGTATGTCTTAATAATGTTTTTGCTGGATGGCACTAACGTCGAGTAAGAGCCCCGTGTGACACGGAAACACTTTAACTGAGCCAACCCTATTGTGATTTTATCCGATCCCGAATCAACGTTTCGTCCCCTCGACGATTTCTCCAGGATCATCTTCTCTTCTTAAACTTTGAGTGGAGTCAATCGAACACTCGTATCGGGAACCGTTAGAGATCTGTCAAACGGCGAAACGTTGAGTCTCGGATGATCGAAAGAATGACACGCCTTGATCACCCGTTCGTTCACGAAATCGATCAACGACAGGTACGACATCGACAACGACAACAGATGCGTCCGACCTAAACGGATCGTTGTTACTGTCGGCAGATCGAATTCGATGTACATCGAAGTCTCTACTTCCACACTGTATTCCGACCACTGTATTACTTGTTGCTACCACTGTTATCATTGTCTACCACTTTTTCCGACCTCGAAACGTGCACTCGGTGTCTCCCGGAAGTCAAACCGGAAATCCAATACGAATCAATCGTCGCACGACTGTCAACGATTTCACTGCAATCTACATTTCAGATAACGTGCCAGATTAACAGCACGAATCGAGTTGTACCTTTTTTTTTTTGTTTCTTTTTAGTGAAGATTTATACGCGTTGTTGCACGGTCACAACCTCCAGTTTACGGAATTAATTTGCACCTGCACCAAAACAAACTCTGTCACGAGTTCATCCGTCGAATTAAACGGACGGCAAGCCACCCGTTGAATGATTTGTTGTCACGATCATCCCCTCGCTGTGTCCGTCTTTGAACCTGTTTTGTATGCATACGTTGTACCCTGAAGTAACGGGGATTTTGGCAGCTGTGGGTCAGCTGCACGTTTTACGCACCCTTTCGTCTACGACTATTTAAATATCGAGTTATTTTGCGTACGAAACATTTTTGAGCCAATTTATTTTAAGCAAAGACACGAGCCGATCGAATATAAAAAACGTTACGAGTCTTAAGTTACAAAGTCCGTCTCTGTCGTCGAACGAAAATTTGAAAATTGATATAAATAGTGGTTTGAGAGAAGGGAATTGGAGGAAAGACTATTCATAGCATCGCAGCCATTTTCCGGGACTTCGTTGTGTTAAACTTAGATGCCGTACGACCCGGCGAATCTTGGATCTGTGAACAGGAAAATGTATTTGGCCGACATGTCTGCACACGCCGAAAATTGCATGATTGAACGGAGGGCGTGTATCCGAGAATGTAGGTAAACCAGCTGGCGATGAACTATTTCAAGAAACGTCGGATCGTTTCCAGCAACAAATCAAACGACGAAGCTTCTATCGCGACGCCCACCAGTTCGAAAGTTAACGGAAAACACGAAATGCTTTGCAGCATTTTTGATCGAGCCTCTCGTCCGAGAACGAAACGCCAAGTTTTGGCAGTGTTTCGTCCGTCAGCATTTGTTTTGACAACTCGGATAATCGCGCCGTTCCGGTGTCGATCGTGGATCAATGGTGCCGCTAAAAGCTGGCCCAAATACCTAACTCCCTGTCAGTGATTCTAACTATGCCCGGAAGATCTTCGTCGAGGTCTCTACCTTGAGCATGTCGACCGATTCCAATGACAGAGGATGGTGAATCGACACACGAGGGAGAAAACCTCTTTCAGAAAATAGTCGGCTGGTGTGTTATTAAGAAATTTCACGTCTTTCTTCGTTTCGGTAGAGGGGATCGGAACGTCGGGTGTTGCGTTACTCTGTCCTAATTTAGGCTCACGACGTAGCAGCGATGTTGACTCCCACCACGAGTGCTAGAATTCGTCACGGAAATTCATACGTGTGATTTCTGGTAGCCATATTTACGCTACCTAAACTCTATATCGCGAAAGTGCACGCTTCTCCTCGTTTCGTTCGTTTAAAGAATTGCATCGACGATGGCGGATTCCGTTCGAAACGATCTAGACTAACGCGATGTAACGCGAAATGTCTTTATTAAATATGCCTCATACGACAAAGGAGAGAGAGTTCTCGATTCTCAAGTTATAATTAGATCCCGACATACCGTAGTATGTTTGGCTGCTGCTGCTGCTGCGATTCGACCCACGCGATGGATCACCGAACAACCGCGTCCTTTGTGGTAATTTCACGGGAAAAGTTACGCGAGAGTCGCGAATGTTCCTCGTATTATTCGAAAGATTGACAAACTTAGAGAAGAAGACTCTCGTAACTTAAAGATACCGTAATATTTATAGAAGCCGCGTAGAAGAGGGTTGCCGTATATCCTTCGATCAACGATCAGGAATGTGCGGGGGCGTGTACGAAGACGCGGGTGTTGCGTTCTTCGTACACCATTCACGTTGGTTCCATCTATTTTTGCGTTCGCGGCAAGAGTCGTTGCAGACGAGAGAAGAGAGACAGAGCATCCATGGTTTCCTTGTACTTATCGTAAGCGCGATGGTAAATGCTCGAACTTTAAACAACCGAGATCAGAAGATAAAGGGGTCTTCTCCCTTCGCCGACGCGAAAAAGGAACATCTTTGGGAATTTTATACAGCGAAAGCACGAGACAGATTATCGTCAAATTTGGCACATGTTTTCGTTAGTCATCGAACATGATTTTAGAATTTTTGTAGCCAGATAAAACAAACGGAAAAGCCGCAGGGTGTTCGACAACGGTTGTCCGTAACTTAAAGGGCGATTTTGCTCGTCGAAGCACTTTACTTGAATTTCGTCTTATTCTGGCATGTAGAATCACCCCTCGAAGTTTCGAACATCTGTCGCCGAACGTTCCGTGTAACGGTAGGAGGATCGGTGTGGAAGTGAAGACGTCGAAAGGAAGAGAGATCCAGACGGAGGAGAGTTAAAAAAAAAAAACGCCCCAAACGGAATAAAATTTACAGAAGCAGGACTACTTCCCTTGGGAGAAGGTACCGTTTGTTCCACGGCCATCTTTGGTACCGGACCCGTTCACCGTTTGGGGTCGTAAGAAGCAGGATCCACAGAAGGAATTTTACCAATATGTCACCCTAAAGGACAAGGAGGGCGTGGTGCGTGGAAAGAATGCCGCGAAAGAGGAACATAAACGACAGCTGGTGGACGGCGGCGCCGTGTCAAAGGTCACTTTAGATGCGGCGACCGAGCTGGCGACCAGGGGTCACGTCTTCGAGAAGGGTGTGCTCGCCAGACATCTAGGTGCTGGAAGACGCGTCACCACTCCTGCCAGCGGTCGTACCAAGATATTAATGGCACTCCAAACGCCATCTTGGTACCGATTCTAAGGTCGACTCGCAAACAAACGAACGATACGTCTGTCGGTGGATTCCGTTTTGTGGAAGAAAAAGGTTTAAGAGCTCGGCTGGGAGATATTTTTATACCTTGCTTGGTAGATTGTAGTTGGCTATCGAAACCACTTCAATTTCGAATACTGGAAATATACTTTGTCGTCAGGAAGACGTTAGCGTCGTTCTATCGAAAAACACAGCGTGCGTTACGTGCACTTTGGTCGGTCAAATATGGATTTTATTTCGGAATTTTTTCAAAGGGATGTCGGTACGGTTAAAACTGGAATTCCATAATCGATAGTGATTACAATAGCTCTGGAGTACGCTTTTAGCTTCGGGTGTTATCTTTTTATGTCGGACCTAATATGTACCTACATGTTCTTCTTTAGCATCCACTCGCGTGCAGAGACAACGTTTCTTATGTAATTACGAATAATTAAGGCAGACTGTCCCCTTAACCTGTAAATCAATCTTTAATTTCACCTGTACGCACGTAGGAGAAATAAAGTATTTCGATTTTAAGAAACGCTTTTACTTGACCCGTTCCTGAGAAAACGCGTCTAATCACACCTAGGCAACCTTGCCTTCCTATAAAGAAGGAAACGAACCGGTCGAGTATGTCGATACTATCGATACCGTGAAGTTTATATCCGGCAACGATAGCCGGAAGACGATGCTTACGCGAAGTTTAAAGACGGCGACGGTGAAATCGAAAGAGGCTCCGAGATAAAGCTTCTAACAATAAGACGAAAACTGACATCGAAACGAGACACCGAGCTGCACTCGTGCATACTCGAGCAAAGAACACGAACATAAACGTACACAGTTTCGCGTAACGTAATCCATGTGTTTCTTGGCAAGGGCGAGTTCAGTTGCTCAACGTAGCACTCCGAGTGTCCTGAATATCTCGGCAAGGAGACATTATTAATGCATACGTGTACCGCTCTACGTTTATAATTGGCCCGCACGTTGTGTGTCTACAGATAGAACGGATATTACCGCGAAACGCCTTATCGAACCTATTACTCTCTATCTTCCACGTTGTAACATGAATAAACCACTGACCGTTGTAATCTTCATTTAACTGTGCCTAACGTTGTCAGCCCCTTTCCAACTGTCCCTCGCTACGCTTCGTCTGGATTCCTCACAATTGCTTAGAAACGATGATCGAATCGCGTCTGAACGAAGGATCGTTTTAACGAGCATCCTACGAGGAGGTTTTGGCGAAACGAACCGGACGAAGCATCGCTTCACGCGTCGTAGTTTTCTTCCCGTTTCCATTGTTCCGTGACACACAACGTCCTCTTATCCAGCACACGTTATTCCGATACGGAGAACAGAGTCAAACCAGGTGATTGGAAACCCGAAACGAAAAGGAAAGTCAGCGTAAATAAATTCTTTCGCTTCTAAACGATTAAAACTCAGTGGTAGGCAGTGTCTAACAAGTCGTAGGTATTCATTGGTGACTTGTATCGAATATTCTCTACCTAACTCGATGCTTTCGGGTCATCTTCTGCGATGCAGGAGTTGATTGAGTTGAAAACATTTGACACAAAGTTTCGCCGATAAATTAAAATACGGCTTCTTAGATCACGAGCCATTGCGAATTTCCCTTGAATCGATACGTTGGTAGTCGCGAATGGCGTTCTGTTCTCCGGAAAAGCCTGTTCTCCACGTTGTTGACCTTGTGTAACCCGAATCTATAGACGCCTCGGCATTACGTGGTCCGTGACTATCCGGAAGTCGGCATGAGGGCTGCCCAAGAGCAGTACAGCTATGCCTACACCAACACCAGCTCGACGAGTTCCTCCTCCTCGGATCCGTACAGCCGTCCGCAGAGGTCTAGCTACAGCACAGAGAGCGTCGTCAAGAGGGAGAGCGGACCTTACGGATCGTACTCGACCGAGAGATCGTCTAGGACATCGTCCGGCGGCGGTCCTGGAAGCTATCATTCCTCTTACGAGTCCCATGCTTCCGGCCGTTTACCTGGTGGCACCACTTACCGCCATTTCTCCTACCGCGTCTAAAGCCTCGACCGACCCCGTGGCCCTCGATACTTTCGTTTCACCATTCTCGATGCGATGAAATTTCAATTTTTAAATATTCAAGCAAGAATTCGACCAACGCTTTCGCGAGCATCGAGTTTGGCGAAACGAATACGCCGCCTTCCTGTCACTCGTCGAACGCTTCCATTCGTTGTATCCTCGCGGACAGGAAGACGGCTCAGGTTTTTGTCATTTGTTATCCGAATTGCCGCTGTGCATCTGTAACACATATTGTAACGAACATGTATCCCGTAACTGCATTTAGACGTTTTGAAGCTAGGCTCGCTACGCGCTAGGTACCATCGAAGATGATGGCTCAGAGTTGGGCAGCGGTTACAAATCGAGTGAAAAGATAAACAACTCTTACGCAGAAGATAAAAAGATGCAAGTGCGGCTCTATGCGTTTTATAGATTTTTCTTTTAGATTTTCTTTGATGCATTCAACGTAGAACTTATTTTGTAATTCGTCTTTTTCCACTTATGGATTATACGTGTGGGAGTGTTTTCTTGCTTTCGCATAGCGGACCGAACCTTTTATATTCGCGCAACCATAGATTTCGTTTCTTTTACAGTGTGGAGCGTCGGTGTGAATATTAATTTAACCTCGAGAACGAGGTTCGTTATACATAATGTCGTCAACAAAAAAAGGAACCATAGTTTCTCACGCGACAGACAAGTATCGAGAGAACACGACCGCTTTCATGCCGGTACATGGACCTTTGTTCGCAATGGGAATAATGTGTACCAAACTAACCGTGACTAACCCATACTCATCGTCATCTCGTTAGACACACAACGCGACAATTGGCCAAACATGTTTGCTCGCGGATAATTTGAATCGTATTGCTTATATCTCTCGTCGAAGGTATACTTTTTCTCTTGGTTCGACACTCCTTTCTGTTTCGCATTGTTCTTAATCCCGACACATCGAGAGCACGGGTTCGATTCGATCGATGATCGCCATTTGACGACAGACACGTGCGTAAAAGGAAACAATAAGTAGATAATTAAATGAATAAATGAAGTAAAAAAATAAAAGAAAGTGCTGAAACATCTGTTTCTGTATTGGCAAAGTTACTAACCGGGTGTTGTTCTTCTTCTTTCTATTTATTCTGCTTCCCATGTGACTCCTCGTCCCCTGCCGCCGCCGGATTGCGCCCAATATCGTCGAAAATCGATTAAACGCACAAAAATATACGCCTACTGTAAATACAACCGAACCGGGACCCGCAGGACCGACCCATTGTTTTACCAATCTCTACTGTCCTCCAGGTAAGTAACATGGAATTTATGCTAGTAAACGAAAATGTAGCTCGCGAAGCCTTTAACCGCTAAACGCTAAATGCAATAAGTGCGATCGTGGATTTTGATAACGCCGCTGCGATAACCCAAGTAAAATTCTTTCTGGTTTTCGCAACGACCAGATCGAGCAGACGCCTTTTTGCTCGAGTCCATCAGCTTTCACCCGTTTCCTTTCCTCGAGCTGCATCGATTCGACAGGTTCAACGACCGCTTTTACGCGCATTCGATAACGCCGCTTTTCGACTCCCTCTGCCATCGTTAACTCTAGGAGACTTCTGGGTTAGATTACCAAGAGTTTCCGTATAGCTCACGTTAAGAATCAGAAAAAGAAATATAGACATTTCAAACTTGCCAGAAGTGATCCTGGGGTTAAAGATTCCTTTACTCATCGCTCGCTATTCATGCTCATCGAATCTTCCCCGACTAAATGTATTCATTCATCGCTTACTCATTTTCACGATCGCTGAATAAACAATTCGAGGATTGTCCTCGATGCAATCGCACGTTTCAACGCTTTCCTGCTTCCTACTTTTCGATGCCACTGGAAAGTTGATCATTGTCACGCTTCGGAATGATTGTCTACTGCTGCCAGATCCATTAGAGAACGATTGCACGATCGATTCGTTAGTTGATCATCGAAGAGAGAAAGCGAGACTGGCGCGCTACCGCAAGCTTAATAAGAAACACGCTTCTCCGATGCTAATTGCCGCTGACACCGCTGGGAACGTAACGATGATAGTCGATACTCGACGGATTAGTAAAGCATAGTATCGTGCCCTCCAGTTGAGGGGCATTCCTCACATGCCATACGTGGCACATAAAAGGCTCGTGACTGTAATCCACATGCCGTACCATACCGTGTACCACGGCGGAAGTCTGATACCGATAAGAGTTCATGCGCGCGTACGTCCCAGCGTCCTCGCAGCCGAACTCAACAGGATACGGCATCTGACGAGGCCCTCGACCGAATCCTACACGGAGAAGTATCTACAATCCAGGGATCGCATCGTAAGTCTGCCACGTCCCTCGTGGATTCTCTATCGAAGCGCGAAACAGATCCATAACTCGTCGCCATTACCATTGAGAGTCATCGAGTCATCATCCATGTCATCGACACGTCGCACCATCCATCATCTTCGTCGTCGCATCTACTCGTGATTTTTGCTCGTCTTCGACGGGCTGGTCATCCTCGTTCAGCGGGATCGCGTCGTCTTTTCGATATTAATACCGATTTAACCGAGTCGAATCGCACTCGATTCTCAGTTAACAGGAATAATCGAATAACAAGGAAACGTAGCGAATACTAATTCCTCTCGCAAGAGAGCGTCGGCTCGTTTACAATGTATATTTTACGTGTGTCTCTTCGCAGTACTTCGACGATGAGGCGAGGGAAATACGCGCGAGGGTGGACTCCCTTCTGAGACGAGTTCACGTCTTCGTCCCACGAGCCGTGGCAAGGTATCTAGAGAATCGACAAGTTATCTATTGGATCTAGCGAAGACATCGTGAACGTAACGCGAAATTTCAAACATGTTTGCAGCGACTTTCTGGAAGAAATAGTGCCGGAACGTATGCGTTGCGGAGACTACGTTCGCCGACTGATTTCCGGCAAGCAAAACGCGAAGAAAGACCCGGAACCGATTTCATGGTACGAGGTGCCCGAACGAGGTAACTTCGGTAACCTGGCGTGCGTCAAGTATGTCGCTGGCAGTCCACAGTCCGTGAGGAGACCCTACTTCAAGGTCGCCGATCTACGTCCATCGGACATCAAGAACGACGTTAACTTTTTGAGCTACTACAAAAAGAATCGTCAGGCGGCCGCCAACGCCTGTGAGTAGTTTCGTTACATCGACGCGACGCCAAACAAACAACCGATCAACGTACGCGACAGCAATCGAGAACGACTGCGACGATTACAACGACGACACTGAACGAAAAAACAAGTTTTTCCTTATATTTCGGTCGAGTCCCCGTGGCAAACGATACGAACGAACGATCCTCGCTCGTCCATTTATTTATTTAATTTTTTATGCGAACGAAAATCGACCGAATCCGAACACGAAACACGTAGTTAGAGGCACAGAGTAGAAGCGAACGATCGCGAGGAGGGTGTAATTACGAATAATCGTCGCGAAACGCTAGTTTCGTTTCCTCTTTTATTATTAACATCTCGAGAACAGTATTATTCGGCGTTAACCTTCCCCGCGCGTTACCAGTGAATATATATTTTGAAGCGAATTTTGGAAAATAAAAGCGGCCATGCGACGCCGTTGTGTGCACCTTTTTTCTATTGGTTTTTTCTTTCCCGCTCGTTTCTCTACTTTTTTCCTTCCCTACTTTTTTTGGATGAATGCCATTGATTCGCACTGTCTGACAAATTTTTTGGTTGTGCTGTGCTGGCTCTTATATTTTGATGTTTTTTTTTTTTTCATCCCACGTTCGTTTACACGGTCACCCCTTTATCCGTCTTTTTCTCCTTCGTTTCGTACCTGCCCATTTCTGTTATATATTGTGTCTAATTAAACACGTAGCGACGAAGGTGTGAGACAGTATGTCGGTTTTCCCTCCCCCGTCTAAACTGTGTCGAGCGGGTGTCTCGTTTCTTTTTCCATTTTCTATTTTGTTTCTTCGGAATTCTAATTGCGTGTTACACATACGGAGAAAAGAGCAATCGACGAGTATACAGCGTGAAACAGAAAACGGGAATGAGAGCAAGATTTTACACGATGGCAGACTCCAGTATAATGGCAGAACCAGATGACTGGGACACGTACACGCGGGTAAAAATGGCAGAAGAACCAGTTCGAGCTTTTTGAACGTTTCAGGCAAGGGGTGGAGAGATCGTGTTCCAGAGCTGTACGAGGATCCGACAAAACCCAAAAAGAAGGACGAGGAAGACATAGAGAACGACGAGCCCGCCGAGGAGTGACAACCGTCGCGTTGAATATTGTTTATTCTTAAATCTGTGACAAAAAAAAAAAGAAAACCAGCGACCACGTTTGAATACACGCGTACTCATGCACAGAAATAACTTACGATCTCGCTCTGAAGTAATTTAGCCTTCGAGATGTAGCTCGAGTACGTTTTTACGAAAGTTTTGTAAAAAGTGATTTTTGTTTTTTAGTATCGACAATCCCCTACAGAATCTTATCCCCGTAGCACTGGCTACGAAATAGCAATCGTTCGTACAGTTCCCCTTCGATCCAAAATCCGAATGGCGAACGCGAATTCGAATGAACAAGGAATTTTAGAACGAGTATTTTTCGAATAGAAATCCGCACGTATTCGTTGCATTAAACACTAACACAACATTCGCACCGTTACGTGTAGCGATCTTTAAAATTGTCCGTGCTTGCACAGAAAATGTCCGAATAAAATGATTGTACCCGATTAATTGTAAACAATACCGTCAATTATTTTCCTTGCACGAAAGTTGGAAAGTTAGAAGAGATGGCTAGCGAGCGAATGCGTTGTCCCGAGGTAAGCTTCTTTTACGTGCTTTATAATTTTATTCTAGCAAATTAGGTCGGCTGACGTTTTGTTTCTGAAGTGGCAAGTTGAGTGCTTTTCGGTTGCTGAGAAAACGAAACATTAACGTTAACGGCGGTAACAACAAACCTATGACGACGACAACGATATCGCAATTAAATTTTGCGTCGAAAGGGACGAAGGAGTAGCGCGCCAATTCGTCCTCGTTCTGCGTGCGAGCGATGTCTAATTATTCTCATGAAAACCACGTAACTTGTATTGTACGTACATTCACTTTCATCGCAGAGAACAGAAATGGTGAAAACACGTTGCTAAGTATACCGTGTGTGTGTTTTTAATTGACCATCACTCGAACACCGTGATTGTAGTCGGAGTCCAGACTCGTGTCATCAAAGCAAGACGAGAACAATGGATCTGGTTCATCGTTGATTCCATCGTTCCTAAAACTACTGCGCAATACCTATTAGTAACTGGAAATGTTACCGATTCCAGAAAAAATTTCATCGTCGATCGCCGATCGCGTTCGATGTTCCTCTAATATCCTAATTCATTCGTCGCACACCATCGTATGCTTAAATACTAATCACTCGTTCTTTTTTTTTTTATAGCTTTCTTGGTAACGTTTAAGTGCATAACCGATTAACACTAGTGCCTTGTTACAACACACTTTCCACGTCTATCACGGACTAACTTCGTAACTACGAATTTATTTGGCATGATCATTCCTGTTCATTTTAGAGACAGAAACGTCGCGACGTCGATCCTTTGTCGTTAACAGAATGCGTTTATGTTTCATGCATCCCGTAGTGCCAGAACTGCCGATGACGGAGCGAGAATTGCGGAAGGGTCTGTACAATTTGTTCGATACGTGTCTATACAGGGTGGGACACTTAAGGCAGACCTTGAAATCAATTGAATGAATTATTTAGGTAGTCTGTCCTAAGTGTTTCACGCTGTATATGCAGTGGGGGACAACATTAAGTGGAAGGGGAATAGAAATGACTATTATTCAAATTCAAATAAGCACTACGATAGTTTGAACCACGAATGCAATATTTGAGCTTGTTTATCCAGATTTGAATAATGGTTACCTATACACCTACCCATTCAATTTTGTCCTGGACTGTACCAACGTTGTCCAGTTACCTGTTCTCACGTAGCACAACAAATTTTAGCGCGAGCATTGCAACCCGATTTGGACGAGGCAGCGCTGAGAAAGGGTATGTTACGTTCCTTCACGTCCTAGCAAGTACATGTTATGTCCGAACGTGATTCCCGTATCGTTTCGTGTGTCTTGTAGCACCTAAGGTAGAAAAAGAACAGGAATCGAAGCCGGAAAAGAAACGCGAATCTAAGCGAGAAAAAGCGGAACCAGCGAAGGAACCGGAGCCTGCGAAAGAACCCGAACCTGCGCCAGAACCTGCGAAAGAACCCGAACCCAAACCTGCACCAGAGCCTATGAAGGAACCCGAGCCTCTACCAGAGCCAGTAAAAGAACCAGAGCCTGTGAAGAAATCAAAGCCCGTAAAAAAATCCAAACCGGCACCAGAACCCGTGAAGAAACTTGAGCCAGAGCCAGAACCTGTCAAGGAACCCGAACCAGTACCAGAACCCGTGAAAGAACCTGAACCAGTCCCAGAACCTGTAAAGGAACCCGAACCAGTCCCAGAACCCGTAAAAGAACCTGAACCGATCCCAGAACCCGCGAAGGAACCTGAACCAGTTCAAGAACCTGCTAAGGAACCGGAGCCAGAACCAGTGCAAGAGTCACAACCGGAAGTAGCTCAAGAAGCGGCGGCTGAACCAGAGCCGAAACAGGAAGAGAATTCCGAACCCGCTGCTGCGGCGGTGGAAGCTGTAAGTGAAACGGAAGGAGCAGATGATAAGAACGGTATGTGTTACCTTGAGATAAAAATTGAATGGGAATCTATACTTAAGGGAAACATGCAAAAATGGGCGAGTATCTATGAAATGTGACCGTTGTCAATGTTCCCGAAAGAAACCTGTCCTTTGTACGTTATTGCATTATGTAAAATTTGTTCTTTTGTTCGTTACTATCGATGTCCGTAAGAAAGTCCTGTCATGAAATTTGTTTCTTATTGCATGAAATGTAGCATCTTGTTACCTATACGAAATCTTCTTCAATTTTGAAAAAATCTATTCTAGTCAATTCGCGAAAATAGTCGTAAACCCTGTGCACTATACACGACGAAAATTTCTCAACGTTCAACGATACAAATTATGCTCGAGCGTTCAACGAGGGTTAAATTTAACGGATAAATTCTTATTTCAGTGAAGCAAGACAAGGAGGAGGCGGTAAAAAGGATAGAGCAATATCTCATTAAAGCTGCCGAAGAGGCGAGGTACGTACAGTCTATTGAAATTGGCGGTGATAGCGAGATGTTACACAACGAATAGATGCTTGAAAATAATTGCATCGACATAGTTGCCGGTCGCTCACTGAACGGCTGACGCCATAACATTGAACTCGGCCAGGTAACCTGCTAACTGACTCGATATAGTAGCCAAAATTTGCATGTTCACTGATCTCGAAACGTTTTGGAACTAATAGGGCACTGTATCTCGGACACTAACATAACAATCTAATATCGCGAACAGCCTAGTTCCTATGTATGACAGTCGACTCATTTCTTCACGCTAGAACTGTGTCACAGTGAACTTCTTCGAAGAATATAACAATTCCGTGCATGTACTCGCGTCGATCAAGTTCTAACGGAGAGTGATCGGCAACGACGCAGACGAATCATTACATCTCGCGATCGTTTCATCATAGGACCGACGAGGAGAGGAAGCAGGCCGCCGAAGAAGAAAGAGTAAAGCTCGAATTAGAGGAGTTGAAGGCGTGGGAAGCACTGCAGGTGGCGCAGGAACGAGCAGAGCATATCGATGAAATACTTGAGCAGGAGAAAGCCGAATCCGAGAGGCAAGCCGAGGAGCAGAAGGTGGAAGCCGATCGGTTGGAAACCGAGAGAGTACTAGAAGCGGAAAGGTAATTTGCGCGCCGGCTGCTGTATGACCGACGATAAGAAGTCACAGGTGTTTGGAGTGCGGATCACACGCGATGAAATATCGATTTTCTGTATCCAGGCAGCTAGAGGAAACACGTGTAGCGGCCTTATTGGAGGAGCAAGAAAGGATGGTGATCGAGGAACACCTGGAGGAAGTTCGTCAACAAGAGGAGAAAGAAGAGAGGCTAGCGGACGTTACGTTTGACGACGTGGACGAAGCGAAAGACCTCAATTCCCGCGACGATGTGTGCGAAGTCACGGATCAAGACAAGGAGGAGAGACCCTACGAGTTGATAGTGGATGATGAGACGAGGGTAAGCGTCTTCGAAAGATTAGCGACTACGTTGGCTTCTCTTTTGCTTCGCTTATAACTCAAGACAGGTTCGTTAGAAGATAATAAAATTTGGTATGCTTTCCGTAAAGGTCGAGGAGGAAGTCGCGCAAGACGAAGATTACGAGACGCACGACGCCCCCTTCGTCGAAGAACCTGAAGGAGCCGAGGGCAAACCCCATTCAGGCGAGACAGCTATCGAAGAAACGACGAGAATCGAGGAAGTCACTTTTGGTGGGGAAGAGAGTTTCGAATGGGGCGATCAAGACGCGTAACCCTTTCATGAAATTACGGTTCTCTCTGTGTAATCGTTACGCTATATAATTATCGTTGTTAATAGCGTCGCATCTCATTAAATCGCGTGTAAAAGGAAGATGAATACTTGCCAATTATGGTACGAGTCTCGTTGAATGTCGTTTAATTTGAATCGCTTCGAATCTTTCTCTCTTTAACCTCGAGTCATCGCGCATCTATTTATTTCATCGTTAACACCCATCTACGCACAAGATTCGCTATCGGTAAGTGGCAACCAGTTGATCGAGGCTGAACATCGATTTCCATCGGTTTGCCGCTGACGATGCTTTCGAGTCTTCCGAGTACCGAGTTAGGGTACGAACTACGTATCATCCTTATCCTACTTATCTGACATCGCATTAATCTTTAAGCTACCCGCGTATCTTATTCGAGAAATTGTTACAAACTACGCGAGTGACGCGTCAGAAATTTGAAAAATAAAAAGACAGTCTCTTCGAGACGCGTAGATTTTTAAATGAATTTTTATCAGATCGTCGCGTTTATTCTATTTCTTTTGATAAATTTATTTATTTCATACCGCACCGTTTCCGACGCGATAAAAAGAGGCTTTCCTTAGTATTACGTAACCATTCGATATTCTTCGTTGGAAAGCAAGCAAAATATTAATAATTTTATAGCGATCGCGTTAGAAACGGCAAGATAAAAGGAAAATTAGGTACACGTATGCGCAAAGTTTGTAAGGTAGTTTTCCTATGTTAGCAGAAATATATATCTTCGACGAAGATAATAATATATTAATATATATTAATTATGTATTACGATGTTCCTACGTTTAATTCACACCGCACGTTCACAATTGTAGCACGCACTGTATATTCACGCAATGCATATTTTCTGTATACTTCTACGATAATAAATCTTAGCATTTAAATATTTAAGCATCCTCAATCTCGTTGATTTAATCGAATTAATGCTTGCCGTTTCGTTAATCCTCTCTCTGTCTCTCTCTCAACCTGTTTAATCCTAATGTAATAGCCTTATCGATAGGCTTATTAACATTAATACTGGTAAAAAAGATTCTCAGCATACCCTAACGTTTTTCAGGTCAAAGTCTTTGATCAATGGCCGTAGGCGGTAGATACCAGCTTATAAATTCATCGTCGCCTCGTGACATCTTCTTTTCGCGCTTTCACGTACGGTGCATATTTCGTGACATATTTCGCGAGGCCAATTTTTAAGATACTTTTCGCGCGACGAATGAAAACATCCGCGGAGCTGTTTTCGCGGCAATCCCCGATTGCGCGAAGTAGGCCAAACGAGAGACGGACTAGCTCGAAACGAAGTCTAAACAGCGTTGCTCCCAAGCAAAAATGAGGTTAAATATGTGTGCCAGCTACCTCTGGATAACTCGGTATACTAAACGCGTATCTTTATATGGGTCAACGTATGTTGGCCCGTTGTCACCGTGATAACCACGCCGAATATTATATGGTGTTCGAGGTGGCTCTATGCAAACGAGATGACAAACACGCGTTAACAGATCTTTCTTGGTCATTCTTCTTCTAAATTTTATTAACTCGTCGCTAATTACTTCGCTAAGTATTTCGTCATCAAATCAATTAAACAGTCTATTCGTTATGGTATCGGTAAGAAAAATGGTAGCGTGACTTGGAGAACTTTTGCTCGCAATCAGTGAGAACGGTCGCCTACCTCGACCTTGGTTAACGTTACATAATATCGGTCGTTAATACAGCGACCATGCAAATCGATAATAAAGGCATCGATGAGCACGTACGTACGTAACGCAGACATCTCGAGCTACGTTACGAAAGAGTGGAAAACACGTTACGATCGTAGAACATTACCATATTTGTACGTAGTTCGACAATTATACGAAACAATCGTAATTGGAAAACTCCAATGTCATCAGCCATTGTTTTCTTTGCAGCTTTGCTTGTCATACGAGACTCGTTAAATGATTCAACTTCCAATGAACTTGTGAAACTTGTAGATGTACTGGCGATTCAACCAATTGTGTAAAATTGAAATGGGAACGATATTATTATGCGGCTATGTTAGTTACATCTACAGAAATGATGGTACCGGTGGAAAGGAAGCATTCGTAGAATATTATAAATTTGTAAAAATGATATCGCGTTGTTCGTGTGGCGTGATTTCCAAAATGAGAAGCCGCGAGCGACAAGGCGAAATCGTTTGTAAAAGGCAGGAGGGTCGTAATCAGGAAACCGATGATCGTCCCAAACGTCCGTCGGCCTGTGTCGTACGTTGGCCTGACGGTGGTATCATAATTTTCGGAAATGAGCGCCAAGATTAGAGAGAATTGACGTCATCGTCGCGACAATAAAAAGAGGGATCCGGCGTTCGTTTGTCCGTCCGTTTGCGAGGACGGTGTGCATATCACCGACAATGAATAGTCGAGAAAGCGGGATGCGGACATAAGCCGAAGAATATACAGGGTGTTCAACCGAAGTGTTACACACGTATACCGTGTCTTCGAGGAAAAAAACCAACGATATACTAGACTTGTGATAACAAAATCATCGTACCGCAAATGCATTGCATCATCTTCCAAATATCTGGGAAGAATTAATAAAATTTTAAGTATACTTATTACAAGTTCGCACCCATTAGCTCGCTATTATTCGCGAGAATTATCAATTGTTCCCAGATATTTGGAAAATGATGCAATGTACTTCCGATATAATAATTTTGTCATATTGGCACAAGTCTATTAACTCATTTTCAGAATACCTTTTGGTAAACGAAAGGTAGATAAAGAGTAATTAAATCAGTTACTTTGCATCTGCAAAATACAGCATGATTTATTCTTAACGATTATTTATATTTTTCGCTATGTGCTAAAATGAATTTTGCAGCTCTTCACATGGACCACCCTGTAGAGTTGCAGACGTAAATCTCGACCTACACACAGCGAGAAGATCACGAGCGTGGGTTGAACGTATTATTTCTCAATTAAGAAACATGAATGGCAAGTGCTTCGAATTTCTAACAAACATCCTACGAGTGAAAAATGTTGACGAATATCGATCGTCTGCTTATTATGCATGATCCTTCGTTTATTATTACGTATATGTTCATTGTTCGTCATCGCGTAGAGTTGACTTTGTAATCCACATTTGCCAATGTTCATTGGACAATTAGGATCACCTTATTATCAGATAAAAGGAACTAATATTTATGGACGCTTCGAGTAACAATCCGTTTGAACTGGCATAGTAGTTAATTGCGATGACAGTCCTGGCGTATCGCCAATTTTATGACAATCCATTTATTCGAGTTCGTTGAAATATACGAATAAGTAGGCTCAAATAAAGTGGAATAATATAACAAGGATAAATCGGTTGTTACGATAAACGGTGGGTGAATTACGATCGCAAAAAAAAAAAACATTTACCTATATTTGTTGAAATGTTATTGGAACGAATGCGAAACTGGGGGATCTTAGCTCATCGCTCTTCGTGGGGCTGTATCCGCCTGTACGTGGCATTGACAATGAATTGGCCGGATAGCTTGATGCGAACGTAAGCGTAAACGGAAGTTTGTAAAAGTCAATTCACGACGGCATCGTATCTCCTCTCGAGACACCCGCTAAAAATATTGATCCGCTCAACCTCGAATCGTGTACGTTAGAATTTAATCATCTTTTAATTGATGAAACCTACGAACGATTTCGCGTTCATTAATTTTTCAACTCGACCTTCTTTTAACCCTTAAACGACCACGCGATTTGTATTCTACGTAAAGCTCGCGATGGAATCTACAACGTACCCAGACTAAAAAATTCACGTGCCTCAGTCTTTTTAGCAAATATTAATATTAATGTGTTCGTTGGTTAGATGACGGATTACTCGACATCGTTTATAACATCGTGAGACTAAAGGTGAAACAAAAAGATCAACTCTTTTATATGTAATATCCTTCTCTCTTATCTTGTTCGACACAATAAGTTGGCACGGTTTCGCGATAATAATTGGAATAGAATTCTCAAAATCGTGGCCCCTCATTTATGAACAATCTGTACATGTACCAAAGGCTGGACGCTATTACGTACTGTGAAATAATGGGGAAAGTTCATTCGGTAAAAGGTATCGATATGACGTTATCGCGTTCGCTTATAAATATACCGGTCTAGCCGACCGCATCGGTGGGTGGTAACCGCAACTAAAACTCAGGTAACGAATGACGAGCGAAATCGTCATCGGCGTCGTCATGGTGAATCGATGACGAAGGTGCCGCTTTACGCCGGCTCGATAAGGGCGCCATATATGTATGTATGTATGCAGAACGTCTGCTATGACCAACTCCCCGACCGTGTACAAAACGTTACTCCGACAAACATCGTCAACGTTGATTAACGATAAACGAAGAAACGCGATTTCCAGACAAATATTTGTCTGTCGCATCCTTTTTCTCCGTGTAACGAAATGGGGAAAACCCGGAATTCATTGCACAAAGGTAACCTCGGTTGTCCAATGTTCGGAGCTGACGTCAGTGCAGGGTTGTTGGCGCCACTGTCCTATGACGTCATTAGGGGTGGGTTTGGGGTGGTACGCGGTGGTGGTCGAGTTTCAGAGGCGTAGGGTTCGGAAAGCAGCGATAAGAATTTTCCCGATAATCCGCGACATAGAATAAGACACTTGGATAATTCAGGCTGACGAGAGAAATATTTTTAGACTTTAATTATTGGTATAACTTCTCGGTATTCTATGTTCGGATTGGTTGCGATATTAGAGGAAAACTGTGGGCATGAAATTATATAAAGAAACGAACTTTCTCTTCGTTTTGCAATTGTCGTATCGAAACGACATCGTAAACTTGAATATACAACGCGAAGCTAGGAATGCGAGCTTGTGTGACTCGATTTCTTCGGCGTTAATTGGTCAAGTGTCGCGTGAAATGGAGACGGTAATATTGCAAAGGAGATGACTCGCGAAAATGAATTATTTGTTTTCTTCTTTGTTATCGTATTCGGTTAACAATCGCGAATCGAAGCTATAAACCACCGACGAATGTAAACGGTGTAAACTCATTGTTACGCCACTGCGTTAGGCTGTCAAACACGTGCCACCTTCAACCCTCCGGGCCTCCGCCATTTTGGTGTTGAAGTTGGGTCCCTCATCCTCTCTCGTCCATGTAATCTCACTTCGTGCTACTCCAACCGCCCTCTTAGTCTATGTTATTTTACCGATTCTTCTGGGCGAACCCAGTGGCGTAAGCCCGTGTACAAAGGACAATTGTAGAAACGAAATCTAATAGGCGCGGGAAGCTTCGCAGCTGAACAAACAACAAAAAACGCGTGTCTCTACATCGACGCGCTACGACGATATATTTTTTCGCTCGACGTTTCTGGAGTGTTTTCCGGAAAGATATCTTTACGCGTGTTCGCCCGTGAACAACGCACGTTCGAAATCTCTGGTAAATCCCGCGACAGTGGAGAAAGAAAAGAAAGTCGGAAACGTTTCTTTTTTGAATAGTTGGTCGGACGAAGTGGGCGGTTTAAGAGATTTACAATTTCTCCGTGAAGACCGCTGGAATGGCGTGTGCCATTGAATTCTCGCATCAGCTATTAAGATCGATGCTTAAAGCCGAAAGCTTTTAAAGCTTCGGAAAACGGAGCACCGAACCGAATTCTAGGACCGACCACAGGGAGTTTTTCATCGACTCGAGACAAGTTTATTGCTCGTTGCTTTACGACTTCCTACGCAACCCCGTCGCTCTTTCATCTGCGGAACAATGTAAAATGTCGAGGAGGAAGATCCAATTTCGTTGATTATCTCGTTATCGAAAATAGAGAAACGACACCAAATACAGTTGAATTTTCAAGTTTGTTTCATGAATTAAAAAACGATGGATGCGCTACGCTATTTCGCACCCAACGTGTTTGAACTTATTCAAGGTCCAGCGGTCAGCGTCGATTGTAATTTCAAGCGTTCGAGGTCGCATTTACGCGAGTTATTTATTTATGCTGTCGGTGAAAAAGGAGTCGATCGATCGATTCGATGGACTCAGACTCAAAGTCGGTATTTTCCATCGTCGGAACGATCGCTCGAAAGATCGAGTCGACCAAATCGACGCAGATTGACTTCTCATCCTTAAACCTAATATTCGGAAATGTCTGCTGCCTACAATACTACACGTACGCGGTGGTATGCGGGCGTCACGTGATTATTTAAACTATTTATAGTACGTGATGCGGTGAAATACCAGCTGACTAGCGAAATTCCGCCAATCACGATGGAACTTTTCATCGAACCGACGATACTGTTTCAGTGATCGCTCGCGATGAACAACTTTCTTAAAAATAAATGCCGGATCGATAAGAAGCGTCTTGTTTACCGTATACGATGGAATACGAACCAAGATTTATGAGACAGACGAACCGACGGAGGCGGAAGAGCAAAAATTTCTCACAGGCTGCGGGGGTTGACCGTGCAAGTTTCCTGTTCTAGAATACCCAGTCGTACGTATAATCCATAGAGTGACGCGCGAAGCAAACGATACAATTGGGCAAATGAAAGTAGGTGACTGCGAACAATGAGCCGCGATGGGCCAAGAATAAGATTCTCTATTCGCTGTGACGCATTGCAGTGAATCACAATTGAGACACGTCACTCACCATCGAATTTACGAACTTCGAGCCTGCCTCGTGTCTCGTCGCGTCAGACTCCACGTTTCTAATACAATTTCGTCCGCGCGGCAATTCCGTACGCGGGATCGATCGTTTCTTTCCCTGAGAAAACGTGACTCGAAACGATCCACCTGGTAGCTAAATACGGGTAACATTTTCGCGAATTATTCCTGCATTGCATAACGTGCCCGATCGGGAACGCAGTCCAAGTTATTCCTGTACCGTTCGTTAAGGAAATTTGACAGGATCTGCGCTTGATGTTTCCCCTGGGGATCATCGAGTACAGGGTTTCTCAATCTTTGCAGCTCTGAGTTTTACCGATCTATATTCCCCTTAAGGATGCCAGGAGTATATTAGGGCCCATTGACCCCTCTGTAGCTCGAGTACCTCGGGATCGCTAAACCCGTACCGTAGCTACAATCGAACATAGCTACAGCCCTTGAAGGTGGAATGCTCCAGAGACTAACTCCGACATTTTTCGAATCTGGTCTGAGCATGTCCATTTCCGTAGATTAAAAGTTTAACTCGAAGAGGATCGACGATTTCGCGCTTCGGAAGTTTACTACGCGGTCCTGGGTTACTAAAAATGGACGGAACTGCCACGGATCGTGTCAGTTCGCAAAGTTGGAACAGATTTATGCGGACGCGGCTGTGTATTTGTAAACGGGAAACGACGCGTACAGCTCGTCTATCAGTTTTGGATAGGAAGAACCCGCGTATAGGAGGAAAAATAAAGAGAAGAATCTATATGGTCGTGGCACGGCCGCGAGAGGAAGAGAGAACGAATCAGGGGTATATGCAATCGATAATATCCACGGACAAAAATACTCTTCGACGGCTTATAGACTTTCAGCGTACGTCGTGGTATGGCCGGACGTTTCAATCTACCGGAAAAGATTTCCAAACGTTCTCATTCACCGTCAGAAAATGTTGACATTTTACGCTTAATCGTTTTGTACATTATCGCCAGTTCGATACGGCACTGGCGAAGTATTCCTATCCGTCTTCTAAGTTCACGAACGCAAAACTTCATAATCTTTATCCAAATATTTTTGGTTGAAAAAGGCTCGATAGTCCCTCGGAAAGTCTTACGATTGTTCTCCGTCCGGAATCTAAATTAATCGAAAAAATATCCGCGCTGGACGGCAGCCAAAAGTAGTTCGATTCGAGACGGAAGCGAATTCGAGTGATTAGAATCGACGAACGAAAAAATTCAGATTTATGAACTCGTACCCGGTATGCGCGGAATCTCTCGACGCCCTCGCGACTTTTGCTAAGAGAAACAAACTGTTCTTTTTTCTTCACGCCTCCCTCAACTCGAGAGGAACGTTTAACCTCGATATCAAATGTCTGATGCGTTGAGTCAGGTTCCGAATCCAAGGTCCGCAACAAACCGAAGGTCTCAGTCCTTTTTTGTTCGACTAATAGGTTCGAGGATGAAAGATGACAAGTAATTCCCCAATTTTCTAGTCGTTTTTCGAACGAGATTTTCCAACGAGGAAAGACCAGGCACAGCGAACGAAGCCGCTAATAATTTTAGTCGAATAATTTATGCATACTGCGCGATGACACTTTTATTGCAAATTTCCAGGATGTTTTATTCGTATCATCCATTACGCGGGTCAAGTGATTCATTTCACGGCGCTGAGCCCCGAAAATTCGACTACCCCCATTCTATGGAGAGGGAGAGTAGCATTAGCGCCCACCAATAGCAAAGTTCAACATTCGGCGTCCTGTTGTTCTCTGCATTTCTACGATATGCGCGTGTATTGTCAACCGCTAACTCGCAAAAAACTCCCTATGTCGATATTTTCCCATTTCATCGTCGATTTTTTTCGAGTAAAACGATTGTCACGGGGAGAGCTTGCACAGAAATGAATTCCTTGGCTCGCGTAACGATCCGGAAAAGTACCCAGCCGTATGAACAAAACGACCTTGATAAAGAACGGCTTTGACGTATTTGAAAGCAGACCTCGTCGGCTGGTCTCCGGTCGTCTCGTATTTTAAGGCTTCGTATTTTCTACGATCCGACATGGAGCGCCGGTCGGATGAAAACGAACGAGAATATACTCGACGAGCGAACCGAAGAAATTAGTTTCCATCGAGGAGAAAACATCCCCAAGGAGAAAGTCGTTGGGGATCTAAAACGGTCGACCTGCGTCGACCTTCCCGGAGACGAATTTTTCACGTCGATCGAAGATTACGATCTATGCAAAAGTGGAGAGAGCTAGATAAGATACAGTATCAGCATTGACGCACACAGCTATCTCGGAGACAGTTTTCATCTTCTGCCGAGACGGGACCGCTCTTCTCGGTTCGTCTCCGATTGGACGCGCCGATACAAGAGATATTCGACGATCGTTATCACTGACGCACGTCGCGTTCATTAACTCCTCACGATCGCTCGGCGTGTTCTACGTTTCAGATAACGATCGCTATTTATTTTCCACCGCGTCACGTGCGCGCAATTAACCCTTTTATTGACCAACGCGCCACTCGCGGCCTGCTAAATTTTTCACGTCATTTATTCCGGGATGGGAACCAACGCGTGTCGTTAGTTTGGAAGACGTATTACACTTTTTTGGGATATTACTTTTTCTTGTAATACGAAGAGACGGAGCATTTTCGAGGTACAAGCAGGACCCTCTGACTCTGTAGAAATTAGATACATTCGCGTTATATTAAGAACCGATCGAATCCCCCTACGAGGTATATCTTGGATAAATCCTGGAGTATATCGAGTGAATTTTAAACACACTTCTTGCGCTAAAATCGACGCTGATCGATGGGAGGGCGAGACCGAGAAAATAGTTTCCACGTTCCGAAGTAAACGCTGAAGTACGGGGTTCAAAGAGCGGGAGATAAAGGGACGACGCGAGGAAAGAATTATTACAGAGGCGAGAAAGAGGAACGGTGCGCTTATAGCGAAGGTGGCATACGAATTCCCTCCTGCTCTTCGTTTTCGACTCCCCATAGGAATGCTCGTATTTTTCAGGGTAGTTTACGGACTCGTTGACACTGCAAGCTTTTCTCAGCCTCGAGGGAGATGTTAACCCTGGCCGGCCGATGCGGTACACTGAACACCGACTCTAACGAGTGAAAATAGGGAGCCAATCGACGAGCAAATACTCCTGAAAGGGGACAAAGCGGCGGAAAAGGAGGATGCTCGATGAGAAAGAAAAGAACGGAAACATACGCATGGAAGGATGCGTGCAACGCCGAAGACGCTTCGTTGTACGCGAGGACGGTGGTTAACCATCGGTCTCCGTGCGGTATGGCATACCGCGACAAAATTAGCGACCAACCGAAATAATTTACCACCGGACTCCCCGAGGAGTTGTATGGTCTTCGTCTGTTTTGTTTAGTGTTTCACCAGTGACCCTGAAATCCACCGTACACTACCGCCGAAAAGTCTGGGATTGCCTATACTTTGTCTCTACGAGTCGCTATACATTTGTAAACCCATCAATCGTGTTGCGAGACCGAAACATCCGAGGTCTACGAAGTTTTATTCAAAGTTTTCGCATGTATTAGTTCCTGTGATGATTTGGGCGTCCATATCTTGGTATTATCCTGAATGGTTGTACCACTGCCAGCGGGTACTTGGACATTCTAAACGTTTAGGTTTTCCTATGATCCACATACTATTTCCCAACAACGATACCATTTTTCAGGATGATAATAACCACGTTCCTGGGAAAAGTTCGGTCTTGCTACGTACCTAACAGCTTTCTTCAATATTTACCTATGCTTAGGCATGCTAGCCATTCATCATCAACTACTTCCACGAACCTTATCTCATTATTCCGTCTTCTATTGTTCTCTAAATGCATCAGCTTACCGTATTTGCATTCAGTAAATATTTGCCTCGCAGGAATGGGAATTTCCACAGGAAATTATTCGAAAGTAGTACGAATCTATTCCAAGGAAGATTGGTGATACGCTGGCCCAATCTCGAGCGAATTGATCGATTTCCATGACAGTGGACGATACATGGATCACGCGAATATCAAAGACGCAAGGCTCTCAACGACGACGGGTCGTGGGTGTTATCGCAAAGAGCTTGCAATTTAAAAATGCACGACTATGGAAACGTCTATAGCTCGATTTCGTAAAAACAATGCGATAAAGCGAACGAATCTAGCGTTACAGATTTAAACAGCCGTAAAGATTTTACGTCTGTCCACTATCGGTACACGTCGGTTTATTAAAACTGCTCGTGCATAACGAATGATATCCGGTACAACTATCGGTCAATATAATAAAACTGTCGTTCGTGTTGCTTGCTACGGGATGCCCTATACTTTTTCAACGAGTTTTCCATATATCCAGATAATTTCGTCGACACTTGATTATTCGTTCAAAGTACAGTTGTATTACGCGCAAGATTCATCGAAATTCACAGAGAAGTATGAACGTCATTGAGAATGATTCATCCGCCGATTAAATAAGCTACCAGTATCCGCTTCAGAGAAACATCGATTCGAACAATCATCACCTTCCATTCAGCAAGTTTGTCACCTCGAAAAGGTTTTCCCCGCCTGAGTGGCTCCCACGAGCGCAATCCAATTTTCTATCGCAAATTGCTTTTTCTTCGGTCAGGTTTCGCTTCGTCGTGACGTCGACGGATAGAATCGCGGAGAAAAACAATTATGGACATCCCGTTAATCGTCTCTGCGTAGGTAAGAAAGTCGAAGGCCCTTCGCAGGATCATTTAACGGCAATGGCCTTTGCTCGAAACGAATGTATTTAAAAAGAAGGTGTTGAAGAATCGGTGGATAGTTCAAAACGCCACCGACACGAATAGAAATAATGTATTGTTTCTATTCTTATACGTATTAAAATACAGTTACCCGCTGCTCCTCGTAGACGTCAATTGCCTGCTTCTCAACTATATAATTTTCTATTTAATTTTATATTATAGCTTGCCAAGACTATAATTACACCGAAACAAGTTACCATTCCAATCATAACAGTAAATTTTATTTGAACTTGACATTTATCCAACCATTGGATCCCATTTGCCCGCTTCTGACTTTTGCCACCCTAAGTTCGAAACACTCACCAAGAAGGGGTTACATAAATTCACATTCTACGCGTAATCGTCTATGAGAATCAAGATTCGTAAGACTCGTTTATTGATTAACCGCGCTGGAATTTTTGTTTAGCGGGGATCTCGATGACGTCTGATATAACTAATCGTCACGGTCGATCGATAAAGCGCATATCTTTGATCGAAATCAAAGCGGGGGAGTTGGTCGAGTGCATGAAAACAGCGGGAACGGTGACGAGAACACTAAGACGGGGCAGGGCGGGGTGGCACAAAATAAAATTTGTCGGTTGCATCCCCCTTCTCCGGTGGAGCGGTAACCTGCAGTTGAGGTTGTAGCGCGCGGCAATAGAGGCCGAGCTGATCAGTCTGCGCGAGTCTCTCGAGCGGTGAACGTCGTTTCTTCTGTTCGTCCCTTTCGGATATTCGGATACCTTCCACGTTCAATCAACTCGAGCACAAGGTTTTCTACGACCACGCTTTACGACCTCTGTTAGGTTCGTTCGATACCGAATAGAGACAATTTCTTGGCCCGTTGCTCGACTTCAGTTCGACCAAGGAAACTCAATTTCCACGGACGCTGATACAACGAAAACTGTCGAGCACAGATGGTCAGAGGTGAGTGGGAAAGTTCTTTACTTGTTTTCTTAGTTTTTTAATTTTCTCCTACCGCGTTTCATTCACTAAAATTTGTTCCTTCGACCGCGATCGTGTCACGCTCCGACTTTTTCATCTGTGAGTCACCGGTGCGCTCCGATAGGATCGAGCGAAATCGCGTCTGACCAAAAACCGTCTATATCTACTCAGGATTCACGAGCGGAACTGCATATTTGAATTTGGCACGCACGGCTACGCCGCGGGTGCCGGACTTATCTCGCGCGTGCATTCAAAACGTAGACTCTGGTATGCAATTAGAGCGAAGTAGTTCTCGACGAACCGCTACGAAAACGTTCAGCTTGAAATCGACACAGGAATCTCGAGTAGAAACGTTACAACTGGTTCTAAACGGCTCTGACGTTTATCCGGTGTAATAATACGAGATGATACTTTCCTCTCTGTCACGACTTTCTTACCTTCTTTGTTTCTCTTGGTTCGTGCTGGCAGAAGTGGTCACGGCTCCGTGGATGTCTCGTGTGCAGGTCGCATTGTCTAAGGTCGCGAGGCACTCGTCTCGTTCGAGCCCGATCCTCTTCCTCGTGCAACTGCGAAGGTCGATTCCCGGCTTCTACCAAATAAAGAGCATTCCTTCTGTATTGCTCGTGGAATTGTTCTTTCATCTGCTTCGCGATCCTACGAATGACGTCACGTTCTGTTTATTTATATATTCGTTTATTTATTTAACGGGTAAACGGGTTATCATCTTATACGCGTTGTACAATGTAGCAGCGTTTCTCAAACTGACGATGGAAAGTATATTATAACGTGGAATTATACAAATAATTCCACTAGTATTTTATTCTCATTAGGATGGTTTTCTAATTGACCCGCCAAAAGTATTCATTTATCGAGAGTGTTCGTGGGATGATGGAGTTTGAAAAACGCTGACGGCAATCACGTAGAAGAACGTATATAAATAGAAAAGACAGAATGAACATGGTACGATGAACACGGTTGAACAGTATCAGATTGAAGGGTGGAATCGAGTTAAGAAGATCGAGTCTAAAATTACCAGAGTATTGTGAACTCGAGTCGAAATTTTACAAAAACAATAGCCGTATAATTCTTCTCCCAGTGTGTTTCTCTTAATTGCAAATATAAAGGGGCGAACACGTTATGTAGCTTCGTTGGTAAAATTTATTCCCAAGGTGATCGCTTATTAAGATCTCGATGCTCGAACGTGAGATGCTTCTTGGTCCACGTGACGTTTAATTAACCATTTTATTAACGAAACAGACGTAAGCTCTTCTCTATGGGGGCCAAGGTTTCGATCGAGTCGGATTCGCGTTCGTGATCCTATTTTAGAAAGAGCGAGACAGGTTACCTATACATCACCGATCGTTCTGGGAATACAGATTCGCAATAGACGTCGATAATTGCGATCCATTGCGAACGAACTATACCCACAGAAATAATTCGCCTACTCCGTTCAATCGCGGTGTCCTAATCTCGTGTAACTTTTAACCGTTGCTATTAGGCGGCAAGGATCAAATATATCCAGCAAAATATAAACCGAGGTTCGTGTAGTTAATGACGTGGAAGGATGTGACGTGAGCGTGCACGTGTAAATGCGCCCGACGTAGTGTACTTCCGTCACGTAAATTTGCACGTGTCGTCTGCGCAAAACAGTCGATCGCCATCTGACTCTGAACTTAAGAGGGTTGTTCCGAAGATTTTTTTTTCGAAAAATGTAAACCGTGAAAGAGAAACCGATTTTCGAGGGGCATCGTTTTCTTTACGATCGATGGCTCGATAACAAGGATCGTTCGCCAATCGAACCTCGTTAAATAAAGCGAACCGACGCGGTTCATGTGAGAAAATCGCTGAATGGTCCATCGTCTGGCCTATAAATGATAAAAGAAGACGATGTTAGAAGACGGCGTGTCAATGTTAATGTCAGGCAATGTGCTTCCCCAACTACCTTACTGTTTGGAACAACTCGATCGTATTTTGATCGGGCATCCGTTACGGTCCGATGCGATCCAAATCATGCGACTAGCGATCTTTCGGTAACGCTACATGGAAAATTAATTTCCAACTATGAAACAATCGTTGTTACGTGCGACATCGAGCGTGATCGATGATACTCTCCGTTATACGTGCTCCTTGTCTTGAAATAAATGAGGCTTCTTTCACGCATCGTGTCCTCGCCAGAGACGCGTGTAACACGATTACGTTCGCCTGGACAATCGAGTCGTTATTACCGAAAATCCCCATAAATCATCCGTACTTGTCTTGATAGGTTCTACGAAATTTTATTACTCCGCGAAAGCGAACGAAGCGTTACGCGTGTTACGTTGCGTTAAAATTACATAGGACTTAAGAATAGTATTTGTAGTTCCACGCACATAGGCCGAGCGATAACGCGATTTAAAATATCGCGTTATTTCCAGAGAGCAGCAAAGCTTAAAAATTGTTTAACGTCACCGGGTATTATGTTATCCGTGAGACCGTCGTATGCCATAAATCATCTCGCGTGCACGGATTCGATTCGTGGAACCGAATGTACAAAAGACTTTCCATCGGAATTAATGAATTTACGTCACAGCATTTTTTGTTCCAGGGTCGTTGCCTGATATCGCAGTGACGATGGCATCGGGAAGAGAAATTTACGGTGCATTCAGGTAAGCGGAAGCAAATTTTTCTACGTCTTTGTCGTTCACTTCTACGTGGTCTAAATATAAAAATAACAGAGAAAACAAACCGTACTGGGTTGTTTGGACACAATTACCGGGACGTACGTGTCCCAGCAGCTGCGAGAGGGTTAAGAGAGTTAGCAAATATAGCCAAAACAAATACGGTATCGATCCGACGACCGAATAAATGATTAATTTCGTTAATTTTACGCAACCTCTGTCACGCGACGAGAGTTGCAAAAACAACGAGTGTGTCGTCAGTTCTCGAATGCAACGTGTCGCGCGATTCTGACAGTGCCATGTAACGTGGCTGCAAATACGCGCATAGAAGCCTGTTATTTCCAGAATTTTCGTGGGAGTAAATTTCCAATACGACCTTTTCGTAATCGTTTCTGCGGAAAAGTCTGCGTGGGTGGCAGTCGATATCGTTGGATTATATGATCATCTGGATGCACTATCAATCCAGTTTGGTGCACAAATAATGCGTCCATTCTGGCTTCGAAGGTCTCGCAATAAGTTGGCGAGACCGAACGCTTCGGTGTTTTCCCCGCGATGCTAGATCAACAAAATCATCCTATCAGACACCTTTCCAGAAAGCAATCGAACGCTTCGTTCCGGCTTCCGCCTTAACGCGATTCGCGGATTATAATTCTCGCAGTACAAATATTTTCATAGCTTTATCGAGGCCGCTGTATCGTAGGAAGTGGTTCAAACGATTATGGTCATAGACCGTGACGCAAATAAGAGTCCCTGAATTTGCGCGTCCTCTCGTTCCCTCTTTTTCCCCTCTTTCCTAATAATTTTCTCCTAAAGCATCCAGACAAAAACTTTTTCTCGATAACGAAGAACCGTACTCGCTCTATTTCTGATGTCATCGCTAGTCGAAACGTTCGACATCGACGTAACGCAATATTTCACGTAAAATCAATCCGTTATCCATAGTCTAGGCTACGTGCTTCAGTACCAATGACGTAACATTGACGCAAGCGACAATTGTTGCCACTACAATGCTGCAGGGCAGAACGTCGATAGTTCGGTCCGACTACGAAAATCGCCTCCTCCTTAGCGACGAAACCCGTTCGTTTCTCAAAACCTGAACTCCAGACGTTCGACGGTCGATGTCTGGACTTCCCCTTTTGATTTCTCTTACCCTGGAGGTAATCGAAACGAGCTGGAATCTACCCACGCTTTTTCGTATATCGAAATCGAAGGGATATCGACTGGACGCGACCGTGTACGAAGGTGTGCGAAGTATGTTCGAAAATTCTGAGGTAAATACGTATACACATACGTAGAGATTATAACGGATATATAGACACCTGTGTGTTAAATCTCAAGTGCATCGTACACGGGATACGGTGGCAAGATTTCGGGTATTAGAATCAATCGATACCTCGGTGTTTGTACAAAATCTCAGGAAGCCTGCTAGGCAGACGTCTAACGACAGTATCGTTTAGAGATATTTTCTAAGCGTCGAAAAGAAACCACCAAACGAATACGCATTTGTGTTATATCGGATTTCCTTTAATTTCCAGCCTAATCGTGGACGACGTCGACTCTCACTCGATATCGAGCGAAAATTCCGACTTGGACGGTCTGTCGAACGAGAGCAGCTCTCAGAATTCGTCTACTCAAACACCTTTGGACAGCCCAGGTGGTCCCAGGGAAAGAATCAAGCAGATGCAGGTGGAAGCTGAGACTAGAAGAGGAGAGTTTGCGAGATTGCTCGAAGAACACGCTCAGGTCGTGAGGAAGCTGAAGATGATGGAAGCAGAGGAACAACTCTCGTCGACCGGAAACGTTATGGGAGCCACGCACGCGTGATTCCATTCTTAATTGGGCAGAACAGTCATTGGGTTGGGACCACTGCCCTTTCGCGATTGCAGCAGCACCGATTCGTTCAATAATGGAAATTGCAGAAATTTCGATAATGGTTGTTGTGCGGGTACAAAAATACTCGTTCGACGTCAGTGACTTCGGTCGCACCCGAGAAAACAAAGTGTCGACGTAACCCGTATTTTTTGAAACGCGTCTAAAGCGACGAACTCTCTGATTTTCTGTAAAAGTGAATTACTGTAAGAGTGAACTTTAACGAATGCGGTAAAATTATGCTTGAGTCGATGCGATGAAAAGCGTGGCTCGGTCGAGCAGATACGTCGAATAGAAAGATCGAAGACGAATGTCAGGTCAACGACCGTTCGATCTGAAAACTCGATCAAGGGATTACGACGGTGTGACGGACTGAAAAAGCAGATAGCAGTCAGACATTTCTCTGTTCGAAAACGAGTATGCAATTTTATCAAATATTTATCGATTACCTGAAAATACATATGTTAAATTACAAACCTACTTAATTCTGTAAAATTTATGGCCAATTAGCTTATCAATCCACGTATTCTACGTCATAAAACAACTATACCTATCAAATTTTGCACCTCGTTACACTGTCGTAATCCGCCGCGATGATTAGTCCCTAAGTACGAGATTATCCTTTTTTCTACGCTTCTTTTGAGTTTCTGCTTCTTCTTGTCATTCTTAGAAACCTCATTGCGAAGATCATGAAAATATGAGGCGCCCAAGCGCACTTCTTTTGTAATAATGAAAACTTATTGCGCGAGGCTCGGCTCGATCGCTCATCAACGTAGAAAACCATTGCGTATCGTTCGAAGTTTGTTTGCTCGAAGAGATAATCCTTCTTGTGTTTTATCGCAAAGTCTGAAATACTTCTAGTTACGACAATAATGAGGAACACTCGGCGTATTCTCGTAAAATCTCGAGACAAAGAGTACTAACAAAACCGTTATTTTATGTACATACACAGCAAAAAGAAAAGAAAAAAAAAAAATGGTTGGCCTAAGCGTAGTACAAACTTTTGAGATATGAACAGCAAAACTTAGTGCTGACCAGGAAACAGTGGAAAGCTTTGGTTCTAGCACTTTGTGTCGTCGACACGCCACCACGTTGATAGAACATCGTCATTTCGCTTTTTAAAAGAAGCGTTGCGATCGTGTATAATCTAGTAAATCTCGACGAAGTACAAGCTTATACATTTTATAGCGTTGTATATTTCAGTGTTCCATAAGTGTAAGTTAGTTTTATATACCGTAAGCATACGTATGATAGCATAGGATTCTAAGCCTGTCGGAATACGCGTAGAGCTTTTGTAAATAGATTTCTTTCTCAGCGTAATCCATCATCCAAAGTGTTCACCGGCGAAAAGCCTTGCGATGTAGTTGCACAATAACGTAACCGTTATCGAGAATTCTTTTTATTTCGTCGAGTATCGCGAATAGTAGGAGATTCGTATTAAGTATGGTCCAACAAGGGTAAGATTTTTCTTGTCTCTGCGTGCATATTGCGTCAGGTTTGTATCCACATAAAATAGGTATTATTAGGCATTTATAGAAATATACACATATACATATGTATAAAAATACATGAATAGACTTGTGTTATAATGTTAATATTAAACTATAACAGAAACATTAAGTACGTGTTGATGCATCCCATTCTTATTCGAACGTCCTTCGATACTTCCATCGTATTTGCGTAACATTTGAAACGAAGTTTTTGTACGAAAAACATCTTTTTGATTCGTTACCGAAAAAAAATCTTTGTTTTTATTTTCGTATATGTTACGCGACAGTAATGTTTGTAGTATTTTATTAAAAAATAAATGTTGTTATGTTTCAAAGATCACTATATATTATGTAAAATTATGATAAGTATTGCACATTCAAAAAAATATACACTTTATTTAAATTATTATTACACACTTCATCACAGAACTTATTTTTGATTCTTTGTAACATCACTCAAAAGGAGGCTCGTTTAAATCGGAAACATCCTATCTTGAGTAAGTAATAAATTTTCACTAACTAAATTAACATATTTTTAAAGCTGTCTTTAATTACATTTTAATATTGTTATAAAAATTTCTATGCAATAATTTATGTCGGAAAGGGTGTTTAGTATTAGCAATTCAAGATGGGTACAAGGTTTGTGTAGAAATAGGAGTAAACTAGATATTACGATAGCACGTATATGGTAACGTACAAACTGGATGTATGTAGATAAAAAAAGAAACTATACATGATAATGCCAATAGGATAAAAACAAATATCAAAGATATAAATCGAAAGTACATTTTACTATAGGATTCGTATTTATGAAAATTTCTATATCCCTTGTCTAAAATCTTTATATTTGTCAAATATTAGATCAAGGTTGCAATCATGTACCATTAGGTAATTTGTGTACACCATGACAAATTCATGATTCTGGCAATCTGTTCTGCATTGCCATTGTAATCATTCTATGACTCAACTGAACATTATAATCTCTCAAATATCTTATCAAGTCTGCTTGTTTTTCAATCAGTTCTTCCAGGTTCGACTCTCTAGGACGATAACCAACTTCACCGCTACCCGCGTATGTGTCCTGAGTGAAAGAAGACAACCACTCTTCGCGAGTAACATCAGGTGGTGGACGCAATCGATTGAATCTCAAAACCTTTTCTAAAATACAGAAAGAATTTTTTACATTGTAAATCTTTCAGTATATTCTATATACTTACTGATATAATGTACATAAGCTGGCACAATAATTGTGAGTTCCATTGAAGTTAACAGTATTAAATAATTCAATGGTGTTAACCACTCAGATGATCTGCAATATGCTTCATAATCAACTTTATGCGTGTGGTGCAAGATCACAGCTAACAATAAATAACACACATTCCACAATGATGCTATAAAAAGTGGTATTCGAATGTGCTGATATGTTGACTGATAAAAGTCAAGATATCCATGAATACGTAACATATGATGTTTTGCCTTCACAAGATGATCGGTTATCATAACCACCAACCAATAAAAACAATGGAGGTACAGATATATAAAATATGTGTCACATTTATTTTTCTCTTCGGGCCATACCGATGCAAACACAATTCCTATGATTTCTAAAGATACCTAAGGCATTAAATAACCTTGTAATATTAGATGCAAAATCTGAACAATCTTTTAACACCATTAGCGAAGTTGAGGCTTACACCAAATATCAGGGGAATAGATACGATTGGCACAGTATCTAATTTTTGAAATTGTTCTTCTTCCTGAGAAGTCAACACAGGTTGAAGGTATTCCTCGTCGTCCATATTGTTAGGCGCATCAAAAAACACAGCTCCCTAACAAATGCACGTATTACAAACGATCGCGTCGTTTAATAGCTTTCCGATACGATAAAATATAACGACTTGGTTTCTAAAACTAGTCTGAACGTTACGCATAGAGCGTCGCGAATGGAGGTTATGTTTACATTACATTGAGACCGAAAAAAAAATGGATACAATAAAGCTATGACTCAATTAGAATTTTTTTTTAATCGTACTCACGCTACCCGACGTGTTTAATTTTCTGACAAGGCTGACCATTGCACAAAGAAAGGATTGAAAAGTGAAATGCAAGAAAAACTCTTTCCATAATCAAGCAAACAGTTTTATTAATTTTTCTTCATTATAGAAAGCAGCTGTTCCGAATAACTGTACTTTTTAATTTGCGATGCGACACATATCACATAAATGATCTACTCTTGTGACGCTTAATTTACGTGTGATTAATCATAACTGTAACACGTGACGCGGACCAAAATGTCTACCAGCAGACGATACAATTGAGCGCCTGAAAATACATGTATAAAATTCGACTCGTCGAACACAGAACAAATTAAATCGACGGAAACTATGTTTCTGTCTATAATCTAAAATCAAAATCACTATGTTCCCAAAATATACATCTATTTTCGAACGACATGGCACATACGTGTTCGTTTAATAAATATTTACCATATCCTGGAATACACGAATAGAAACAAGCTTATAAGTGTCTCTCATAAAATCAAAGAACATAATATTGAAAAATTGCGTAAAATACAGAACGATAGAACAGTCGCCAATGGTTTTGGAATGCCAGATATTTGCATGCGTACTGGCATTAATCAGATGAAGCTGAATAAATACACACAGGAAGCGCGAAACTTCGTTTTAGAAGCACGGAATAAATCCTTCTGTAAAATTTCATTCCGCCAAATGTCATATACAGTTTTGTTCTAGAGCCAATTCGTGTATTCCTCGTCACTTCAGAATGAAATCTATCGTAGGAACGAGAATTGAACAAACTCCGCAATTGTTTTGGAACAACTGTCAGAAAGGATCGACTCGAAATCGAGGCTCGAACTTCACGCTTTCTTCGCCCTACTTCAGAAAAAAAAAAAAAAAACGATGGATAACACATAGCCTAGACAAAAACTCACAAAACTTGATTTCGATCGCAACTGAAATTTGTCAAAATTTTCCGTGGTTATTTACAATATAAAATTTACAAGTATGTTCGGACAACAGATTCCTTTGGAAACGATCAATGACCAACGCGAGCAAAGGAATCGCAACGAGTGTCTTCGACAACTTTTAGCGTGTCAAGCATATGGAATACCATTTACCGGAGTGGCAAACATCCCTTCCTTAAGGGATGATGGATTAACGCTCGATTTAAATTTCATCCTATTCAATGACGCTGGTTACATTCAACCGAATGATGTTTTTTTCAGAACGCGACAAACGTTAGTAAAAACAAACTTGTTTTCTGAGAACCTATTCTTACTTTTCATTTATCGAAGTCAAGTGTAATTGTAATAATTATAGGAATGGATCCAACCAATATTTATTGGAATATATAAGACAGATGGAGGAAAGATACGCAGTAATGGAGAGAGAGTTGACGAGAACCAAAATGTTGATTCCTGGAACGACACGCAATGCGATCTCTGTACATCGAACAGTATTTTAGCAGAAACGTTTTATTAAATTAATGAAGACTTATCTAGGTTAACGGGTTGACATTGACACATCTCTATATGTAAAAATTCGCTTTTCTAAAGTCGCAAACGGACGTAAAGTGGAAGGAATGCTCTCTGGCGAAGAGGTGCGGACACCCGTACGGAACTCCGTCGGGAAATCAAGGAAAAAATGTTAAAGCACGTGAGATTCGAGATCAAGAGAGAATTAATGTTTCATCGAGAAGAAAGCATTATAATGGAAGAAAAAATGGAGATTCAACCAGTAGGATCTTAGATGATATAGATTGGACTATGAGACGAAATTCTTCCAGGGTAATTGATAAGGATAGACCAAGTTTTTGCAAGACAAAGACGTCTGTGCAAATTTACTATAAAATATACGTTACATTTATGATATTGAGAGTCCCATTTTTCTCTATTAGAATTTCCGAGGCGATATTTATTCTATAAAGGATCCTATCAATCACCTGTGTCGGCCCAGAACATTGAACAATAATTCAACCGCGGTATGTTCAACGCACAACGTTGCTGTAATTCTTCCACAGGATTCAACGCACTCAACCATCAACGTCTCGAGATGCGATCGAAACATTTTTAAAGTAACGCATATCGTATTCGATAAAATCTCGAACAATCCTAGACAGCATCGAATTCACTTACAGATAAACAATGATATCCAGAAGAACGCAGACAAGTGCGATGCCGCTAAAATTTTTGAGAATTCGAAGAAATCTTTGACTCCCTTCAAGACTCGACAAACGTTGACTCCGTCAGACAAGGTATGTTGCTCGTTTCGATACCTTAAGGATATACTTTATGACGCGCAATAACGATATTACTTTATTTTTAAACTGCTGCGCCCATTTCTGCTATCGACGATGAAAAGACGTTGATGGAAGCATGCCAAAGGTTCGACAAGAAACACGAATCGGAAACGTCGTATTTTATTGACTTCGATGTCAAACACAAAGATCATACGCAGGCCAGTCCCACGGTAAACACGCCCAAGTTTCAACCAATAATGGGATCAGAGTTTGGTAGCCATGTTTCCCAGCGAAAGTTCGAAACCGACCCAAACAATGATCTGCTGGAGAAATGTGCGTCTAAAAAGCGACAATATTTTGATACGCACCGTAACATAATTTGCAGGTTAATCAGACGTTCCAACGCAACCGTGGCCATTGGAACAATCACTTAAAGAAGTTACCCTACGAAAGAACACGTCCTGTGAACGATCAGTCGAGAAATTTTACGAGAAACTCACGAATACAGAATAGAATTCCTACTCCGCGAAGCAACGTTCACACTGCTTCTACACCCATGGTCCAACCTTTTGCCTCGCATCCCGCGTTAGATCCCAATGGATTAACCATTCAATTGCTGAGGTGCGGAGCCAGTGATGGACACAATTCTTATCTAGATCGAGGTGTTATCAGTCAGTCAATGTTATCTTTTACTCTTTACAGGCTGGCAGTGCTACTTTACGCTCCAGCGTTGATGCCTGCTCTGAATTTGTTGATTGCTCGGCAAAATGGACTCACGTCGATCCCGATACCCTGTTCCGAAGGTTCGAACGATCTTTTAACGCAAGTTTTTCGAATTCTGAACAGCCAACAACGCGTCCCGAATTTACCTTATACGGCCCCTTCTCGAGTCGACGAGTGTTCGCAATCTGGCATGGAGTCAAATTTACAGAACCGTTGCGAGGTATAATAATACTTTCGGGGTTGAGAATTGTACACATTTGTGATACAAAATGGTTTCAGAACTTTTCGAGACAGTCTAACGCTGACTCCAGCACGGAGAGTCCTACGAACAATCGAGACGAACGTATTTCGATTGCTGTAAATACATCTTCGGAATCGTGTACTTGCAACAATCTAAAACATTCGTCCGTGCAATGTAGCAAAAGCTCTTTTTGCGAACGGATAGAAGAAAATCAGGAAAGGATATTTGCATGATTACATTTGGACATTTTAATGATACGCAAAGAGTATTTTCGCTGCAGATTTCCTTGAAATATTGAAGAAATAATCGATAGATCGGAAAAAATGTTCGTACGCAATACGCAACGACTTAAGGACGCTTGCGCGCGAATCTAACACGTGGCGAAGGAACGGAGCTTTTCTACGAACGTTTGGAACGTTTGTCGAGAACTTGCAGTCGTGCGTGCTTTCGCTGTCGAGACACGTCCCCTCGAACACTTTCGTCCTTCTCGTATTTTTATTTGAACGGATCGCGAAATCATAAACTTTTAAATCGATGATCGCGACTGGACGATAAAAATCCATCGCGATGATCGCATCGAAATTTTTTAAATTAAGAACGAATTAATGGAGAATACCAAGTATCGACGAAAAAGGTTCACCCCTAGCTTCGCAGGCCTGGAATAATTCCTCAACGTTTATGTGACCTGGATGTGAATATATCCCATGAAATTTTTCCCCAAGACATATTTTGAAACTATCACAATGATAACGCGAGAGAAGAATCTGAACGAGAATGCACGCGAGAACAGGCGCAATTGAACTGTGAACAACCGACTTGAGAATTTAATCTATCGTTAATCAGTGTGAAAATAGTTGAATCAAGATGAGTAAGGAAGGAGGCAACGAGGAAGCTGCACCTAAAGGCGGTGGTAACGAACCTATGAAGAAAGAATCGAGCACGGATATCTACGAAAATCGAGGATCCAAGAAAATCATACGTTTGGTCACGGTGCTGGCGTACATGTTCTCCGTAAGTTTCGTGGCCATAGTTTTGAGCGCGTACTACTTATTCCTCTGGGAACCACCTAATCCAAACCTCTTGAAAAGGCCAGTTCACTTGTCCGGCGATCCTGAAATACAATTTCTCTTGAGCGATTCGTCGATCATGTCGAATCATTCCGACGAATTTTTGACCAACAACTTTCACACAAAGATCACGGCTGACCAGGGAAACTTTAATGCTTCGACGAAAACGTTCACCGGTCGTATCGTCGGCGACACTTTCGATGAAAACAACGTCACCGATAGTCGTGGTCGCGTAACGAAAAATTTCAACAACTTGAACGATTCTTTGACCCTATTGAGAATCTTTTTAATGGACTTTTTGCGAAATGGAAGCAACGACTCGAAACCGGATGATGATCCCTCTTGGAAGAGTTGGGGAACTTCCAATTGCACCGAGTCCGCTCTTCTCGAGAAAAGAAAAGAATTGAACTCGACGAAAAATTCGAGCGAAAAAGGGGCCAAGTTTGAAGCAAACTCGAAAAAGGTCGTCGAAAATCGGACGATATACAAGGGAACACTTTCCTCGACGATCAAGAACCAAGAAAGGATGATTGGTGATAACGGCACGCCTCCGACACAGGACTCTTCAACTATTTCTGAAGACGAAGAAACCACTAAGAATCGTTTCACGAGTGCCAGAAATAACGCCATGTACGGATCGTATCGAGACGTTGATCGGTTGAATCGCAATTTAAAGGGGAACCATCAAGAAAAGAGAAATAAATACATTCCAGCAAGCCAGGTAAAGGTAGGAACAGCTATTACCGAAAACAGTATAAAAATTACGAGAGAGCCCGTTGAAAATGTTTCTAAATATTCTACGAACGTTGAAGTAACTCGGAACGACAAATTAAATTCATTCGGCGGAGGATTTATGGATAATGTTAAAACGACTACAATCATTGATGAATCTGACGTTATTGTAACAACTACGAATAAAGAAGATCCCGAAATTGGAACAATCAGTCGGCCATAAAACCGTCGTGTAGCTTGGAGGAACGAAATTTGCGATGAATTCTCAAGGTAAACAAACATTTTGCCACGTATGCACCGTATTATTTGAACTCGAGTCGTTAACTTTCGTCTTCTATGCATCGTATCGGTAGCCTTACGTGTGTTTTGTAATTAGTTCAAGCGAAAGATGCATGTAAGATTATCAGGATCTATTCGTTCTACGGTTATTCTGTATAGTTAAGTTTCGAATAGAGGAAGAATTACAAACCGGTCATGGTCGAAATGAAAAGTCGCGATTAAAACCTTAGAAATAAAATCGTCGATGGATCGGTGTTCGATGATTATCCGTATTGACTGCGTAATAACTGAAGCAGGGTCGTGTCGATTCGTTACGGCTTCTTTAGCATTGCTACGTTACGAATATTCTACAATTTTTTATGAACGATCAATGGTGAAAATATTAGACAGATTTAAAATCTCAAAAATTTCGTACAGATTGTAATTCAACTTTGATGCACGCCATTTTACAAAGCTGCGAGAGTGCACGCAACGAAGGCATTGCCACCTCCTCGCGTTGCGCGCCAAAGCGTCCGTGATAACACATCGATTTTCTAAATATAAACATTCAAAAAACTTGTCGAATAATAAAAAAAATCGTGTATGAAATTTCAACAAATGTACCCCATTTTTCGGAGCTTGGATATATAATTTCTCTTCTAGGTATAACAAAGTCATTAAATAAAATAATAGTCCCTCAAAAAGGAAAGACATCGTCATCTTTCTTTTCGATACGAGAAATTCATTTGACAATGCCTGCCGATCGAAAGGCTATGTTTGTTCGCGAAGTGATCGAAGAACGACGTCTTAATGCTATTAAAATAAAGGCGCGCCTCCTCTGTAAAACGAGTAAACGTCGTCAGAGTCGCTTTACTCTCGAAACGAAACCCCGTCAGCTTTGACTAAACGTTTACGAATTCTCGTTCCAGCAGGCTTTATGTTCGATATTTTTAACGCTCGACCGTTCCAAGGAAATTGACAGCGTTTACGTGAATGATATTCTTTATGAAACAGTAGGGTATCCTGTCACTGTATGACGGGTTACAGCGGCAATTTCGTATACGCAAGCTCACTCTTACGTAAAATGCTTGCGCAACACTTTTTCAGTTCTTTATCGCCTCAACGGAAGCACCTTAGCTGCGCATCAGGACAATTGCAACTCTAATATGAATACATTATACTTTAAAGTGTAAAGCCTGCGATATCAAGCAAAAACTTTGAGAGAAATTGTATGTATTTATGTCGTAAAGCTCAAAGACTGATGGGACTTTTTTTCTTATTAATATACGAAATTTCAAGGAGACCAGTGCGTAAGATTTTGATACGCAATGATAGGCCTTGAAAATAAAATAAGGCCATCCCGGTGCATCGGTTTAAGGGCATTTATCACGGTGAATCCTGTAAAGTCGAGCAGCCCTTGAGCTTGCGAACCGAAGCACGACGAGTCAAGGTTCTCGGACTTGCGCAGTGAAAGCTCGTTGATATCATTGGACGGCTGTGTTTTTTAGCAGTTGCACTAGTGGGAAACGTTGATCCGCGAGTCAAGGAACAGAAATAATCGTAGAATAGTGGGAACGTCGACGGAGAGAAACCCTTTGCGCATTACGTCCTCGGAAGCTCGTGGCCTCGCGAAACTGGGGCGTTTCTGCGTTGTCGTTTCGGTATTCACAGCTCTCCAGCGGAAACGCCCTATCGGTAAACAAGTATCGCCTTTCTGGATGCAAAACTGAAGGCATTGTAAGGGTGAACGACGAACGATCGCGAGAACAATGGTGCAATACCGGTGGAGATATTTAATCGAAACAATGTGACCTGTTTCGGGCAAAAATATCCTACGTAAGGGCGTTTCGCACAAACAAGGTATGCTCGTGCTGGGGCCGCTCGCAGTGTTTACTGGTGGTTAATAAACGTAAACAATCCAGGAAAGTTATAAATACAGAGAGCCAAGAGAAGGATTGCTTCGTGGAAACAATGATTTCCTTGGTATTTCCTTCACAATCTCTCATCGACACGTCGTAGTTACCAGGGCCGCTGCCAGAATGATTAGAACCCCGATGCAATTTCTAATTTAGGCGCGTCTACTCTATACAAATGAAATGCAAATGATACGAATCGAAAAGTTCTATTTTGGTCTCTATTTTACATGGAAAAATTTCATTTACGTAATTCCAAAAACGTAATTTAAAACATCTGGTTAAGTCGGTTCTAGTGACTACGATTCATACTTTTATTGATAATTACAAGGCAATGAACTCGGTGTTCAGTTAACGAACCAACCGGAATACTTTGTGTCTAGACTCTCGGAACAATCGATATTTCTATCTTTGATGTCTTGGAAATATGATACCAGCGGTTTTTAACCTTCTTAAACTAATGGGACTGTTCAAAAGAAGGTTCTTAGTCACCAATTTGAATACGAATATACTTTAAAAGTTAAACTATTTATCGTTGGACTTTTCTTCGGTAAAATAATAGGCATGGTGGAATTACTGAAAATTATACCCTTTTGAATGTTCTGGAGAACGAGAACCGAGTAAAGGTGATTTTTTCTAGACGTAAACCGAGGATGCAGCTGCCGCGAAAAATGAGCGCTCAAAATGTGAATCCAGAAAAATTTAACTCAGACATGACGAACGTTAATAATACGGCAGGAAACCGCGAACATAAGGGAACAGGCAATGAAATTCGATTCGCAGGCGACGAAAGGAAGGACAAGTTGTACGAACCAAAACATAAACAAAAATTGGTACGCGTGTTGACGGTGGTGGCCTACGTTATATTCGTTAGCATGGGAGCCATCCTGCTGTCTTTGTACTATACTTTTTTGTGGGATCCCAAAGACGTATCGGTCAGGAACGAAACAAGAACGAAACAGGAATGCGACGATGTAAAATCGTCGAATCCTATCACCACACCCTCCACTATCAACGGTAAAAATAGGATTTGAATCCGTCGAGTCGACATAATATTTCAAACTCGATTTCCTCTCTACATTTTACACTAACAAATCTGTACGAACTTGTGTACCGATCGTTAACGATAACATTATAAATTATCCTAAAGACAACGTTCAAAATACGAGACGTTTTAATTGGTTTTTCTTTTTCAGAAACGCTAATAGGAAGGATGACAGCGAGGTTCACGGAAAACGAACAAACTCCAGAACCGAAAATCGCAACCATTCCGGAAACTACTCAACGACAAAAGGATATGTTGACGATTTTAAACGAATCTACCGAAATATATTCGAGTGTTTCACCGGCAACGACATCAGAAGATTTTCGGACTGATTCGAATACAACGAAAAGCGGAGAGACGTTTACTAAAAACCGTTCGGAAATTACTTCGTAAATTCTTAAAAGTCTAAGGACAATTTGGCAAGAAACAAACCAAATAGCGTGAATACTTCTTCAGATTCGTTACAAACGTTAATACGTCGATCTAGTTAACTCTAGCGAAATCGACCCTTCAATTTTATAAATTTTATAAATTCCCGCGATTAGAATGGAAGACGTTTAAATGTAACTTCCATTTACTCGGCATTACTTTTCTTTTTTTTTTTTACTAGAAGCCTAGAATGATTTAAAACTATATAGATTAAATGAGAACCAAGAATAGTCTACAACTCTGTAAGTAAAAATCATTGTATATTTTGTAGAAAGAAAAAAATCGTTGGTCTGGGTAATGATTACTTATTGAGAGCGCGCGCGAAGATTTTAATTTTGATACTGTGTAATGATACGGTTGAGAAGATGATACGATTTGCGCAAACAGCATTATTTCGAGGAATTGTAATCAGGATTGTACTCGTTTGAAGGAATTTTTAACTATATAATAAAGAAATTGAACAGAATCATATCTGTGGAGATACTCTTTGTTATTTGTAATAGAAATAGAAAATACATTGCTCCTAAATTGTTCTTCGATTTCTTATTCACCAGTCATGAGCATGTGGACTGATTTTTCCGACCTAATCATTTTACTTGCTCTTTCGGTGCCCACAATTGCCGAAAGTTGCATGATATCATATTTACAATATAAAACGGTTACTGTCATGTTACTTTCGGAGCCTGCTCGTGGATTTTGATTAGCTTCTTGCATTAAATTACAAATTTCGCTATAAAACTCGGGAAAAGTGGGTGGCGCGTAAAATATAATGTGCCTTATGCCTTTCATTCGTATCCTTCGGAAGAAATGAAATCGTTCCGAATATATGAGAAAATGTACATCGCTGTGAAAGAACATATCTCTTGCTCTTGCTATTTTTGCATCCTTCGTGTACTCGCAAATTTGTACAAAACTATATTCTTCTTTTTTAAAGTAATTTCGCACCTTTACAAAGTCGAAATAAGATGGTACAAATATTAACGTGTGATTCATAATTCTGTCCTTGTACTGAGGAAGTATTTTTGTTATAAAAAATTCCATTCTATGTTCTAAAGCTTGAGAATGACTGGAAGCCTCGAATTTATGAAAAACTTGCGGAACTTGTACGACCACATGACAAATAGATCCAGGAGAAACAGGATTTATTACTTTAATTTTTCCTGCATAATTGTAACATCTCTTATTAAATATTCCATAAATTTCAGGCACATGTATACTTGAAAATATCAATGTCTGTCTATAGTATTTGGCCCACCCATTTACACACCAACTCCTTACTCTAGAAAAATCTGTTCCATGAGAATCTTTTGGTTGTAAATGAAAATGGTTTAAGATATGTATCATGTGGTCCCAATTTTGCATTAAAAATAATTCAGCTTGATCTAAGATTAATAACTCTACAGATGCCAAAAAATCAAAATCTCTGTCTTCTTCACCTTCTGCCCCTACTAGTATTCTCAAACCCAAGAGAGATGTGATTATTATATCGGAGGAATAAAATTCTGAATATAATTTTAGAGTCTTTTTTGTGATAGAGATTCCTATTTTGAAAGTATCATCTGTATTTCCTTGAAATGTTTGCTCATAATCTTCTGGTTTTGGATTCTTTTTTGGCATTACTAATTCATTGCCACTAAAATCTTCCATGAATCTCTTCTTATTCATTACAGATCCACCTTTATCTTCTCCAATTAAAATCGATATCAATAATTCAACAATTTTTAAACAAGAATGTCTAAAAGGAACTATGATCAAAATTTTTGGTCTCACTAATCCTTGATCTCTGTATTCATCTGGAATTTCTGCCATGTTTGTACAATTTGATTTTGTTATTTTTGCATTATGATGTAATACCTTTGTTCTGGTCTTTAATGCATGATTAATTGCATGTAAACAATATATAAATCTTATTTGATTACCATTTGAAAATGTCCTTTCAGGGTAGTATAAATCCTGATAATTATTTATGACAGAAAACAATTCCTTTTGCAGAGAGGTCAGAGATGATGAATCTGTGTCAACATTATCTTTTATATTTGAGTAATTAGCTCTTGTAATATTGTTTTGAATCTGAGCCTTGACATATAATTTATTCCAATCTACAGTTTCAATTAAATATGGAATGGTACCACGTTTTGCAAACTGCTTATCCTCTAAAACAGAGACTTTGGATTTTTTTATCGTATCATTTGCATCCTCTAAAGGTTTTGGAATTTCACAAATAAGATTTCCTAGAGTAGGCCAAATTATTTTTTGTGTTTCTATAATTTGTGGAACATTAGATACAGCATCATAAAGTTTATCATTCAAATCATCTCGAAGATGAATTGAAAACGGATCTTTCAAATAACCAGCATCTTCCCGAGCAGTTTCAGGATCTTCTTCGTCTGCTTCCTTCATTTTAATCTCTTCACTATCACTATGATCCAACAGATGCTCCTTATTATCTGAGTTATCAGAATTTGTTGCTACATTTTCGTCACTGTCATTACTACTTGCAATATCATTTTCATTATCGGAAATATCGCTATCTGAACTAGATTCAACAGCAGTTACTTGAAGTTTATTAGTATTTGAAAATGTAGATAATAAATCTTTCATAGGATTCATCTGCTCATCGTCAGAACTATCAGTTTCTAATTCTTGCTGCTGTGATTTCTCTTCTTCAAGCATTTGTCTACGTTTTTCAATTTCTTTATTTTTCACATCACGTTCTTTAACATACAACGCTTCTTTTAGGTTAAATTTACCTTTCTTCGGTTTCGGTCGACTATCACGTCGATCAAATTTCCGTTTTCCACCTCGTATCGGTCTTTTGCCACGTACCATTATGGTGATAAGTTTTGTATATTAATTAATATTATGTATTTATAAGAATTCCCTCCAAATTTCGACATAAAACTAACCCACGTGACGCTGTCATTACTTACTATTATTTAACACCATTCAATAACACGATTTTAAACAAACAAAGTTGTTGCTATTAAAACACGCATATTCTGTGTATAAACCATTTGTAACTTGACAAAGTATGTATATATATATATATAAATACACAATTAATATTTTAGAAAAGTAAACAAATAACGTTAGCTCGCGGTAAATTAGGTTAGCTTGCCTTCAAGAACTGTGTGCATGCAATTGTTTGTGGCAGTTTGTAGATTCTACTATCTTCACGCAGAACAGGTTATGAGCGCAGAATTTGAAATGCGCACATCATTGTTACGATTTATTTAAATTTTTCATCGATAGAAACGTTAAATTGTATTGCAAAGTACAATTAAGTGTGAATCACCATTTGGAAAACCGGAAGAAATCTGTAAAGCGGGAACACCATTTTGTGAATGTCACGTGACCGATCATTTTCGTAGATAAATTATCGCAGTAAATTGAATTTTTTAATCACCGGTTTCCTTATCCATGATTTAACGAATCAGAATTCCCAGAAGTTTCGTACCACGTGATAGAGCAGTAGAAAACTAGAAGGAATTTCAAAGATTATTTGAATATATTGGAAAAACATGTGGTTATCACACCGTAACAATAATGGAATTTTTTATTACCGGCTAGTTACGGCGTGATCCGTCTACAGCTTAAAGTAGTTAGTGACAACTGCGCTAACAAGTATTCTTGATAACGTGAACGGAAGGGAAAGGCAGGAAGTTGAAAAAAGTGGGCAAAATTAATTAACCCTTTGCTCGGTTGTTTACAAAATATCCGGTTCCTGACAGGCCTTCCGAGCCAACGAGTTCAGGCGAACAGGCGATACTGCGCGCGCAGTAATAACACGCCGCCGGCAGTGCCGTATATTTTTTAATCCCATCTTACTCTATTATAGTTTTAAAAAAGATTGCAAATAATCTTCATTATAATACATGCAAACATACACACGATAATTGCTCACGTTCCAATAAATCACGATCACAAGACATTCATCTAATCGCTTCATATACATCAAATTACATTACTAATTTTGAAATATGTTTACGAGCTTTTATGATCTTGCTAATAAGTAAAATCAATTTCTTACATATTAATATTTTATTTTCACGTTATTATACGACCAATGTAGAAACAGAGAGAAATGTTCCATGTACGGTGGGGACGAAGTTATCCTATACGAGGTTGAGAGCGTGAGCTGCGGATCGTAAATGTACGGGCAGTTTCGATATAGAACTTGAAGCGCCCTTAGCAGTGGTCGCGTATAGAACCGGTAAGCTGTGGTTATTCGATAGTTTTCGAAAAACGAGAAAGTGTCGAGTCAGTATTTGACAGGCCCTTAAAGCCTGCGGAGAAACGGCTGTCAGCGAACGTACAGGAGGACACAAGTCAACGAAGGTTTTTTTCGTGTCTGATGAGCTCCTCCGTCGCACCGCTGGTGGTAAGATGGCTGTGCAGCTGGATGGAGGAGGGAAGGAGGACTTGAAAACACAGTTTGTCACGCGGGAAGGGACATACAAGCTAATGACTTTGTCGGAGTATTCGAGGCCAAACAGGGTCGGCTATACGAATAGTCAAGGAAGTGCATCCGTTAGGGTGTCTTTCGTAACTTTACCGGACCCAGCAGATCCTACGGGTACGCAAGGTCTCGGCGACCGAATGTGTTTCAATTTTGGAAAGGAGCTTTATGTTTACGTGTATCGAGGTGTCAAAAAGGTAAGACGAATCCTTCCGTTATCTAATATATTCGTCTAAATTGTCTGTGCTTAATCAAGCGTGGATTCATATAGACCTAACCTCGAAAACGCATACCGAGACTCCATCTTTGCAGGCCATCACCACACCTAACAGAATCCTCTTACTTTGTGCATTAGTCCACGCAAAATTCCATTCTCCAAACTTGTTTGCAGTTAGATATTTCCTTTAGTATTGAATGCATCATTTATTTGTCTTTCTGAGTTCTTTTAAAATACAAAATATATTGTCTTATCAATGGTTAGACCTTTGATTGAAGTCTTTGAAAATAGTTTACTTTTCATATTTAAATTAATAAAGAATACAGTATTATGCAATGAAAATATATTAATTTGATAATTTTTTTTTTATAATAGTCCAACTTTTAGATTTTCTACTAATGTCAATAATGAATAAATATTAAATTTAAATGTTTTAGGCTGTGGACTTAAATAAACCATTGGAAAAAAAATTATATAAAGGAACTAATCCAACTTGCCACAATTTTAATCAAACAACAGCAACTGCAGACAGTGCACCCTTATTAGTGGGTTTCTCAACAGGACAAATTCAGTTGATAGATCCAATTAAAAAAGAACTCAGCAAGTTGTATAATGAAGATGTAAGTAACTTAACAAGTTGAACTATATTGTATATTATAGACTAGACTCTTTGAATGTATTAGGAGATTGTAAAATAATACTGGTACAATCCCAAAATTATGGGAATATCTTTATAAAAGATAAGCTGGTGGCTTTTATGATATTTTCTATGTTGTTATTACCACTATACAGAGATATTTTCCAGTAATGTGTACAAAAGCTGTCAGCACTTATCCAATCTCTGTTGATATGAATGCGTTATCTTGTTGAAACATGATAAACGAGAAAATTAATAATAGTTCAATGGTTCAAAATAATATCAAATGCATCTTCTATGCAGTATATTTAATATTTAGTACTAATTCAGTCATTTTTGTACCATATAATTATTCAAAGTTTTTTTTAACTTGAAATTATTTTTAAGAAATATTTTCCTTATTTTCATAGCAACACACATAATAATGTGCAAATATTTTTTTAATGTTTCAGAGATTGATAGATAAAAGTAAAGTAACATGTATAAAATGGGTTCCTGGATCAAACAACCTCTTCTTGGTATCACATTGCTCTGGACAACTATATTTATATAATGAAGAACTCTTGTGTGGTACTACAGCTCCCCATTATCAGTCCTTTAAATCAGGAGATGGTTATGCCATATATACTTGCAAGACAAAATCTACAAGAAACCCTTTGTACCGATGGGTGATAGGTGCAGAAGGATGTTGTATAAATGAATTTGCCTTTAGCCCATGTGGTTCAAATTTAGCTGTGGTTTCTCAAGATGGGTTTCTACGAGTATTTCAATATAACACAATGGAGCTAGTGGGTTCAGCTAGAAGTTACTTTGGTGGATTCCTGTGTGTATGTTGGTCACCGGATGGAAGATATGTTGTTGTGGGAGGTGAAGATGACCTGGTGACAATTTGGAGCTTTCATGAAAAAAGAGTTGTAGCTCGAGGTCAGGGTCATCACAGTTGGGTTAGCGTTGTAGCCTTTGATCCTTACACTACATCTTATGGAGATCATAATCCTGACTTCAGTGGTTCAGATGATGAAACATTACCACACAGTAATCACAACCACTTTCATGAGAAGTCTAATCGTTTGTCCACCACTTCCCAAGGAATTCACTCAAATAGAAACTCTTGTGGTTCAGAATTAAGAGTGTCAGGTGGTACATGCTACAGGCTAGGCAGTGTGTCGCAAGATACTCAACTGTGCTTGTGGGATATCACGGAAGATGTGTTGAGGCAACCAATGTGCGCGAAGCAGAGGCCATCTGCAGCAGGTTCTGGTACTCTTTCTACACCGGGAACAGTCAACAGTGGGAATGGCTCGACGACGAATCATCACCTGAACAATTCTAAACACAATAATTTGAATAATGTTAATTACAAGGAAAACGCGAGTGGTAATAATGAAAGTAGTAACAATAGCACGAGTACAAATACTGCAGTGTCAACTGTAAATTCGTTGACTCAAAGGTTAGCAGGCCTTGGTTTTGGTGAGAGAAAAGGTGATAATCATAAAAGAAACTTTAGCCTCACTATGAGAGGTAGTGGTGCATCTAATAGCACAATAATGCAGAACAGTGGTGGTGATAAAGCTACCACTAATTCGAATACAAGTAGTAATATGAACAGTGTCAGTGGAAGTTTAGTAGGTGCAAATAAAAAGGCTAGTTCCGTGATGGACGATCCTATGAGGTTGATAGGAACTGCCTGGTGCCCTAGGTTTGATGAGTGCCCAGTGTTAGAACCGCTGGTGTGCAAGAAGTTGGCACATGAGAGATTGACTGAATTAGTGTTTAGGGAAGATTGCTTCGTAACAGCGTGTCAAGATGGATACGTCTACACATGGGCAAGACCTGGTCACATGGTAGGTCCCCTCACCATCAGCAGCACTCTGCACAGGCCACACCATCATAGCAATCCTTACACCAATATTAATTCCTTACGGTCTAACGATCTATGATGTAACCCATCTTCAGCCGTTATTGCAATTTTGTGAAGTAGGGTTGTTTTTAGAGATGAATTCCAATTTGTATATAAATAGAGATAGAATTTAAAATCATTGTCAATATTGAATGAAAGAGATAGATGATATGATAATGCTTTGGACGATTATCCTATTATCATTGTTAAATTGTAATAGGTAGCAAATGCTCTTTCAGACATACAATTTTATTAATTGTAGACACAAAGGGGTAGTTTTGTTGATTTTCGACTTTGGTATTGTAATAAATACTGTTCTTGTGGCATCGCATGTGTTATATATACACATTAATTTTGAAAAATTTTTATTTGAGAATAAATGTGTTTTTCTCATATTTACAAATTAAATCCTAGTTTACATTTTATCCAAAGCAGTATATGTTACGAATGGTGCCATTGGAAAACATTAAAGATCTTTTGGCATTATTCTTTAGTCTGTATTGTATATCAATTACAGAAATGTACGGATGGATGGTACTATGAATGGACAAATTTGATTCACATTCTATGTTTATAAATCTTTTAAGATTCTTACTCTAGCAGGCATACATTCACTTTACAACTATTAAACAAAAATTTACAAAGAAACAAATTTTGTTTAGTTGTAATAATTTCTAACATCTATTCATAGTATGAGCCTCCATTTATATCTGTGCCTAATGATCATCTGGTCAAAATATATTCAATACGAATATTGAAGAAGTACATTAGTATAATTATAAATAGAATATATTTATGTTTGGTTTGCATCATTGAAAGTAACATTGTTTGCGCCCCATAAGATTTTGTAACAGGGCAGGCCCCTTAAACCCTTCTTTCTTTCCTGTAAAGTGTTACTAGCTTAGCTTAGCAAATGATAGAAAGTCAATGAATTATTTAGTTAAACTATTGTCCCAGACTATAATAATGTGACATTTAATCCTTTGTTGAAAACAATGAATTGCCTTGTTGTACAATAAAGCAAAAATTTGAATGAAACATTGCTGCTTGCTTCCTGCTTGATTTTTATATAGAATGCAATGCAGAAACACCAGATGAAACTTTGATTATTTATCTACACATATCAATATATATATATATATATATATATATATATATATATATATATATATAACATTTATTGTAATTTACTCCAGTTTTATTAGTTGAAATGTTTGACATGATTAAACAATTATTTTGATGAATTTACGGTACCAGATTCAGTTTCCTGGTGTTTTGCATAAAGTACTTCTATTGTCAAAATACCTTATGCTCCCTTATCTGTCATAGAGATTTAACCAGTTAAAATTTTTGTGATAATTTTCATATAGTGTGCATTGCTTTTTTTATAGTGACAGTCTTATAATTTTATTGAAAGATGCTTGTGCTTGTTTCTTATCCCAGTGGGGCATTAATTTTTTATTTTGATTGAAAAGATTAATGTTCTGTACCATGCTTTGGCTGATGCAAGATTATCATGGATGAAACTTCCCAGAGTTTTCGCATGGTATGTACAATACATATATTGTTTCTTTGACTTATTTACAGCTTCATTGGATTGAGTAGTACAGTATGTTTGTATATGCTCGATTTGATAATATGTGCCTTCCTAAGGCATTTTTGAATTGTTTACCAATAATACTTTTATGCTGTCATTGCACTATTTTTATTTTAATGTACTTTTAGAAGTTACATTTATTTTTAAAGTGCTTTCAACTATTTGGAGAATTTTTGTACAGGCAAACAAAATGATTGTTGGTAGTGAATTTTCGTGCATCTTTTAATTGCAGCCAGGAGTAGGACAGGTTGGAAATGCTCTACATGTTGTTAGTCCCGCGGAAGGTGGAGGTACCATAGTATAGCCAGAACCAGATATCGGCACACCTTCAAAGCACGAAGAAGAATACGTCCCGTCTTTGCGTGTACTGCAATCCTCGGAAATGCAGTTTCCATATACGCATTATCGTCACTTGTATTATGTATGGCCAAGTGAAAGTTATTCCAGTACTGTTTAAAGATGGATAATCAAAGAATTATCATAAAGGCATCTAACAGCTTAATGCTTAAAGACTCATTTTTATTTGGTAAGTTAATTCCGGTGCATAGATTTGTTTTTGCTTTCCATCTTTTTTTTGATTACGCATGGAAAGCATTTAAATTTTATAGTCTTAAACTTATTTCGTAAGAAAATCCAACAAAAGGAATAAGTAAATTGTGTATACATGTATATATGTATACATATGTATGTTTGATCATATGTACTGTATACTATATCATTCCAAGAAGATCTTGTTAAGTAAAAAATTTTAATCGAATGGTGTTAACACTAAATGCTTATTATGATATGTGTATATATATACATATATCATATGTATATGTATATATCAAGAACTTTTATATTATTATTATTTAATATTTACGATCGTTTATCGGAGATATGATTTAAAATAATTTGCTTTTAGTGACATAGATTAACGAGGATTGCGAGACTATTGTAATCAGTCAGAGCCATATGTAAATACGAAATATTTTAAGCAGTATTTTAATTTGCATACTCGTTACTACTGACTATTTGCTTCATCTTTGATAATAATATGCACGAACAAAAGCGGACTAAATGATTTCTAAAACACAATCTACGTTAATTATTTCATTTTTAAAGTTTAATTATAGCAAGTATTATTTTTCTACGTTGTTAATTTTAAATAATATTTGAGATATTTAGTGAAAGCATATGTTACAATGATCCTTCTTTATGCTTCATTTCCTATTACTATTATTCACAAACATAGTCCGATCATTGCTAACTAAATTGCCTTAATAAGATCGTAAGTTAAACATAATAAAGAAAATTTTCATTTGTTCTATATAGTTACACGAATGTTTTACTAAGAAACTTGTTCGCTTTATTGGAAATTTATAATGTGGATGTAATCTATAATGCATCATCGATGTATGACCAGTCGAGGACTCAATACAGAAATGGCTTTATATCTGTCTGCCACAATGAAATAAATAGTTATGAATTTATAAAAAAATAGTTATCGAATATTCTGATGGTAGACAGTGTTTCAAGTTGAATATTCCATACGGCGATACTATTTATTACTTTATACAAATAAATAAAAATATATATGTATACATACGTTAAAATATTAACGTCGTAATGTAAAAACAATTTGCATTGTTGTAATTTTTGAAAAGTTTGGAAACAATAATACATTTTTACACTCTTTGTCATGGGCATTTCTCAAAAGTATTAGTAATTTTATAGCGAAATGCAAACAAAGTGTGGAAACGTAATAAAGCGAGTTTATTTGATGTTAATGAAAAACGGTAATTAGTTAACTATATGATTTATGTAATTGTAAATCAGTGTTTCTTAGACAATAATATCTGTCATGGTATGAATTGTCAACAATATTTAAGAATGTTTTAACGTTGTTTAACAGTGATTCCCACCAATGGGAATCACTGATCTCGGAGAGAATATACGATTTTGTATGTTTTTTTTTTTTTTTATAAGAAAACTCAAAGGCAAATACGAAGTATTTTTGCGTATGATCATACCTTACATCGTAACTAAATTAATTATAGATCCGTTTTTATATTTGAGAAAATAAATTGCAGTTTAAAAAAATGCTAATATAATGTCACTTTTGTGATAATTGCAGAGCTGTTTATCTTGGTATGTTTGCAGGAAAGGTTTGCTAGAAGTTTGAGTTGTGTAATTCTTATTAAAGAAGTTATTTTACATACAATATATTCTAAATTTTGACAAACAGTAGATGTGTAACACTGCTCTATTCCTTGACAAGCTCTCTGAAGTATGCTGTGATACGTGTGTATGCTGACTTTGACTAATTACTTAATTATAAGTGATGAAAGTGAGAGTTATGCTATGTCGTGAATTGCAATTTTATATGGTAAACCAAATGGTTACTCTTCAAGATGTATTTGTTGATTTAACCCAGAGTTGGCCTGATAAATATCATACTACATTTCATTTATTGAATCTGAGATTTATAATGTTCCTATATTGTAAGTCGTACAATGGATCTCTAATAAGTGTTATATTTTGTTTCATGACTAGTACTGATTGAAGTATATAGTATCAATTAATGAAATTATTAATTATTTCACTATTTCAGTTTAGGATGTAAATATTTGGTTGTGTTCAATAGAGGAATCTTCAATTCTGATAAATGTTCATTATTACATGAACGAATTTTTTGTTCTGTAAAGCGAACAAGATTTCTTTGTATCAAAATGCGAATATGTTCAGGGTTGAAACAATGATTTCAATTGTAACATAGAGTCACGTCCCTTTTAATACTAAGGATAAATACAACGATTCAAGAAGATATTTTGATAATTAAGTTGTGAATTGGCAGACTAGTCTGGCTGATTACACATATGCAGATAAGCATAAAACTAATCAATCATTTCCTACTTGGCGACTTTTTTATGAGACATTTTCACACAGAGCTTTACAACATTGCATAAAATTTCTATTTCTCTTTGCATTTCACTTCATTTGTTTATAAGGGTGTACATTCTTTGTAATTGTAAATGAAAAAATTTTCATTGTTAGTGCTTCCGTGTACGTTTCTTTATCACGTAATTACCCAAAATGTAAAACTATTTTAGAAAGAGTTTTACATAATATAAATTTAAACATAAGCGATGTATTGGCGTATGAATATTTATTCGTACCGTAGATATTCTTAGCCAACTATGATTAAATTCGATTCGCATTCCTTTTTTTTCTACATGTAACATTTCTATATCGCTAGGACAAAATTGTGTTTCGTGACAGATATGTAAAATCTTTTATATTGTACAACTGAAACGTTTATGGCAAATTTTATGGACTAACAAAATGAAAAAGCTACAAATACTTCGTGTAGATAATGACTTAGTAGAAAAAGCAGACTTACAGATAGGTAATAATATCATCGGCCCAAGTGTCGCAACTGATGTAAGTACATGTTATTACAGCACTTAATTACTTAGAAAATTAACTTAACGAATGCAATGGTAAGTAATTGATTCGAAATTACGACGGTAGCAAACAAATTTGAAATTTCTGTTAACCGTTTAATTTTCTTCGCGCATGCGCCACAAACGTGTATTATCACGTGTTGCGTTTTTGCCTTTCGTGTGTTTTGCTTGAAGCTTAAAGATAAAAGTTGAGAATATATTCTGAATTGGAAATTTACTCTTCATATGTTAATTTCAGTCTGACAATGGTCAAATTATCAAACACGCTGTAACGATAAATCTATCGCCTGACTATGAAATGACAATAACACCGGTAAGGTCAACTGTAGGTTGTGTGCGAATTACGCATTGACAAAAATCGCAAAATTTCGGTAAAAATTGCATAAAACTTTCGCTAGTTTTTGTATAGCAATTATTTTATTAGCATCAGGTTTCACCATGTTTCATGAAATCTACCAAATCTATGCGATGGCAACTTCTTAAATCCGGTGCTACTGTTCCAATAAAACCAGGGGATATTTGTTCGTTACTAAAAGATAAATGTTGGTTTAAAGTTGTATTAATGTCTGACACCATGGAAAGCAATGAGGAACATGCCTCGAAACGAAAAGTAAAATGCTGATATTTTAATGATTCTATCACTTACTTTTTAAATATTTTTTATCAATTTAATCATAGGCTCTAACAGCTGTAGATTGTGATTTACCTTGTAAAAAGCCTTGTTCAGAATCAGGGGAAGGGGATGTTAAAGTAACAGATGAAATGATTAATATGAACAAAGAGAATTTGTTGAATAACGAAGCTGTTACTGATGTAGCAGTTCGAAATATCAAGGAACCTCATTGTACAAGGTTTCATTTTAGTTTGAATTTACAATTTATTATTCAATGATGCAAGCATTATCTATAATTCAACTAATTCTTATATGATAGTTCCACAAATGAGGATAAAATGCATGCATTAAATGTTAAGTTAATATGCATGCCTGAGAGTACAGATCAATCTTCTTCATTAGTGCAAGCTGAATGTAAACTTCAAGACACAAATGAAATAATTTCCAAAAATATTACAAGTAAGGAAACTCCTGCCATCAGAAGGGAAAAATGCAAATATGGAAAAAAATGTTACAGGTAATTTTGTTTTTTTCATTTGTTTTAAAACACTTTATAAATAGATTTTTTATTATAGGAGAAATTTACAACATAAAGCTGAATTTTGTCATCCTGAAGATCCTGACTATGATATTCCAGATGACAGAAAAGAATGTCCTTATGGTATGCAATGCTATCGTAAGAATCTTCAACACACGATGGAGTACAAACATATTGTGTCAAGCGAATCTCGTAAATATCGTAAAAAAACTCCCACACGAGTGCCTTCAAGTACTTTATCCAACATAGAGGATCTATCTACAGATGAATCAGAAGAAGAATCTATAGAAGAATCTGAATATGACCCTTCTGACGATGCAGAATATTCGTCTGATGATGAACAATTATTCGAATTTCTAGATGATAGTTAGTACATGGAAAGAGGGGATTAATACTTTTCTACATTGAAAAGTTCAATGGTTATTTTTATATAAAAACTGATGTACTATATATTAATGTAATAAAAATGAAAAGATAAAAATATACATTTTGTTGAGTCTTTTTTATGACATTGAAATTATATAAATAGTATTACAAGGATACAAGTACGAAAACAAAGTGTATTTTTCATTGAATAAAATATATACAAGTAATGTAAATAGGAATTAATACTCTAAATAGTTAATATACTTGGTATCCTTCGTCACTCTCTGCATATTCTTCTGTAGCTACATCTACAAGTATGTGTTTTGGTATTTCAGAACCTCTAACTTTAATGGTATAACAAACGTTCTCCATTTTATGGATGCTTTGTTTGAGTGTACAAAGTTTTCTGTTCATTTCTTTATTAGATATACTTGTAGAACCAAGAAAACCTTTGTACATATTTCTAACAAAGCTGCATGTTTGGTAACAACTACCAATGTCTCCAGTTGCTAGATCATTAATACATTTACGCATAAGTTCCCCGGTCAGGTCTGCAATTCCCAAGATGTATTCATATGGCGTAACTAAAGTACGTAAAGTTTTATATTCAGATTTTTCGGAATTTGTGTAAGTAAGTATCTTTTCAAGTTCTGTCCAATGTTCTATATCACCACCATGCATATATTGGTAAAATGTAATTGCCTCTATGTATTCTTCGAGACCAGCACGATATGCTTTAAGGTACTGATACGGATCCTGATTCTCTAGTTCCAATGCTATACATGAGAAAAGATTTTGAGCTACATTTTGTAGTCTAGTTTTAGCTTCCTGTAAAACGCTCTCCTGTTTGCTTTGTTTATCTATTGTGTGTAAAAGGAAAATAATTCTTTTACTCTCTATAGTGATATCTCTACTGATTTTTACAATTCTTTCGAAACGATCGTGTTTATCGTCCAACTCAGTAGCATAACCTCGAAATTGCTGTACGACCAAATTATTCTCGTTTATGCTCTCTACGATTTCCTTGCCTTTGTCACCAATGTTGATCTTCTTATTATGGTGATATCGACGATGTTTTCTATCTCCTTCGTCCAAACATAAAATAAGAAATTGAAACTTTTTAATGGTTTTTTGTCATGTTTACAAACCGATGATAGTCAATATGATTATTCGTTATTGCTTTTATTTAGGTTAAATATTCATCGTATTAAGTCTATTTAGGTAAAATATTCATTACATTAAGTCCGGAAACACCTTATAAAGATACTAAAGTACTTTTTGAATGTTGTATAATTTATTTAATATACCTTTGGGTTGAGACATCATGGTAACCTCTCTATCGTCACAATATTCTACAATACTCCACGAGTCGTTGATTTTGAGAAATTTTGGCGTTTATAAAGTTTACCTTTTTACAAGGTCGCTAAATTATCAACAGCTAAACAATCAATCAACAATAAATGATGAACATTATCTATTTTACTTTTCTCAATTCTATTTCACGCTGTACAGCTCTTTATACTTAATGAGATATGTATTATACAATTTGAAGATGTTATATTAGTTTAAAAAATTTCAGAAAATATTCTAAATATATGAGAATATATTCTAAATTGTACATATTATTTATTTATTATATGTTGTACATATTTATTATTATATGTTATTTTATGTTTGATGCATCCTGTCAGCTTTAGAAACTAATAAATTTACTTTAATAATTTGACGAAACATTGCTCATATGTAACAGATCCCCTTATTTTATGGTGAAATAATCTAATATTGAAAAATAAAATAATGTATTTGGTGATTTTAAATGAAAAAATGTTGCTCCATTAAGAAGCAAGCTAGTCAAATCAAGAACAATAACCTTTGTCAGCCGATTTCAGGAACTGGTACGTACCTTTAGACTTTAGAGTGTGAAAGTTATGTATGGTATCGTCGGGTGTCGGAGGTGTCCCGGGACATCTCCCTAGTTTAGGTCGCGCCCGAGGACCTTGAATGAGGATCGTTGAGCGTATGTGCTGGTGTGATTGTTTTGCCATTTTTAAATATAGGGTTAGGTAGGTAGATAACTTCTGGTGTGTATGTTAAATCTCGGTAGGTAGGGTTCAGGGCAGATCTCGTCACTTTAGTTTGGGTAGGTCGCGCAACGGTTGACGGATCTGTTACTGTAGGTGTAGTATGTAGTAGTAGTTCGAGTCATGCACTCCAACGTGACAACTCATCATCCAGTGTCAATTGGGCAACTCGCGTTTTAGAGTAGTGTTGCGAAAAGAAAATATCGGGTTCGTTTTTTAGGGTTGCTTTACTTCATTAGAGTCTTTCGCGTTTTATTTCAGAGTAGAGTCGTAAATGAATGAACTCTGATCCTAATGAATTTTCCTTTGCCATTGAGCGCACAAAAAATTATGCACTATATCTCAGAGATATCAGTGTGCCATTTTCGTTTTCAAACAGTTAACAATTTAACGCATAGATTTTATTTTAACTTCCAAATTCGAAATTATTTCTTGTAAGATAATTACTCTCAGTAGATCTTTACTTTCTGTTCATCGACAGTTCTATTGTACCATGTCCAACGTTATCGACCACTGATCATTCACGAAGTTGATAATATAGTTCGCGAAACACATCTTACCATATTAGTTTCATCTACAAAATTATTCTTTCGCTAGTTTTCCACAGATGGCGTCTTCTGAATATCGTGTCGATAAGTGATCTCTGTCATGAAATCCACAAATAGTTTTTAATATTCCTCATTCCTAGTTTTCTCTAAATGCAGTCCTTTTTATTCCATTTTGTTTTGGTCCATACGAAACTATAATGCGCCACTGATTGTAGCGAATATGAAGTTACAAATTTGCGACACGAAAGCAAAGTTTGCACGAATTTCGTGCCAGTTATTCCTATAATTACAATTTCATCGGAAGTTGGGTCGCACCTTTTACATTCGAGCTTTCAAGCGGGCCCGTCAGCGTCGGTCGGATCGAGTTTGGTAACGAACGTTATACGAAAGTTTAGCTGTATCGGATGATGTTAATAACTGTCGATAAATTTCGATTATACTCATGCGAATGGTTAACACCCCGTTGCACGAATTCCATTTCATTTATAACCGACTTCGAAAAGGAGGAGGTTACTCAATTCGACATGTATATATATTTTTTTTTAATGTCTGTTCACCGATTACGCCGAAATGGCTTGACCAATCGGAATGTGAATCTTGTTGCATCTTGTAGAGCATGCCCCCGGTGGTCCTATTATCACGACTTTTTGAATTTATTATTATAAAATTTATGAATTTATGTATTGTTTATAACTATCGTTATCGCACAATTCTTATTATATGATGTAACTCGGTGAGGAAATTACCGAGCGCGATGGAACCTTCCGCATTTCATAATAGATGAATTCGTGATGTTCCCATTTGAAAAAATTTATGGACACTTTCAGTGTTTAAAATCGTTGTTGGTGCAAAATTGCTATGCTCTGGTGTAGCTCGACAAAGAATTTACCAAACGCAATCAATCCTTTCACACGTATTTGTACATGTACTCCTGATAATCCTATTTGCAATTAATATAGGTTGTCCAAAAAATGTTGGATGTCCTTGAATAGGGTGTTTCGGGGAGGAGGGAGGGTGGGGCGGGGTGATTTGAAACAATTTCTTAACGAAAATGTTGTTCGAGGCTTCGTTAGGGAGATATTAACAGAAACCCCCGGCCAATCAGAACGCGAGTATGCCGGAGGAGCGCTTGCAGAGCCTATGCTAGCGCAGGCGCTTCTCCGGCATACTCGCGCTCTGATTGGTCGGGAGTTTCTGTTTTTCGAATATCTCCTTAACGAAGCCTCAAGCAACATTTTCGCTAAGGAAAAATTGTTTTAACGCCCCCTCCCCCGCAGAACAAGCCTTCTCAAGGACCTCCAACAAAAGTCAAATACAACAGTAAAAGTCGATAATAAAGAGTGCTTGTCGATAACGCAGATTACTCTGTCGGTAATGTAGAGCGTTTGGTCGGTAATGTAGAGTGCTCGGTCGGTAATGTAGAATGCTCTGTTGGTAATGTAGAGTGCTCTGTCGGCAATGCGGAGTGCCCGGTCGGTAATGCAGATTGCTCGGTCGGCGATGCAGATTGCTCAATCGGTAATGCAGATTGCTCGGTCGGTGATGTAAGTCGCTTGGTCGGTAATGTAGATTGCATGGTCGGTAATGCAGTCTGAACGGTCGGTAATGTAGATTACTCGGTCGGTAATGCAGTCTGAACGGTCGGTAATGTAGATTACTCGGTCGGTAATGCAGTCTGAACGGTCGGTAATGTAGATTACTCGGTCGGTAATGTAGATTACTCGGTCGGTAATGCAGTCTGAACGGTCGGTAATGCAGATTGCTCGGTCGGTAATGCAGATTGTTCGGCCGGTAATGCAGGTCGCTTGACCGGTAATGCAGATTGCTCGGTCGGCAATATTTACAAAGACATGCTGTCGTCGTGTGGCTACTAAATGTGTTTGTACGCTTAAACGTGTACAAGATGGCATAAGCATGGTGGCTTTAGTCTTTTTTAATTTTCGTTTCTTGCGCGATCCGCGAAGCATTTCGTTGCTTCGCGGCTGTGCCCATTGAAGGATACGTTTCCTTTTCCTGGATCGCTGCGCTTCTGATTACCGTCTCTGATGGTGGCATAAGCGTGGTGGCTTTATGCAGCTTGTTCTGTCGGTAATATATAGTGCTCGGTCGATAATACACATTGCTCTGTCGGCAATGCAGATTGCTCGGCCGGTAATGTAGTCTGAACGGTCGGTAATGTAGATTACTCGGTCGGCAATGTAGATTACTCGGCCGGCAATGTACTCTGAACGGTCGGTAATGTAGATTGCTCGGTCGGTAATGCAGATTGC